>NC_056733.1:475834849-476134849 GCF_019279795.1 Protopterus annectens | reverse complement strand
TGGGCCTCCAAGGGCCATCCTTTTTGGTATCAGGAATACCCTGGAGTAGAACCCTTTTCCTTCTTGGCCTGGTGGAACAGGTTCTATTGTTCCCTTAGCAAGTAGGTCCTGGATAATGTGAGGGATTAGGTGTAGTTGGTTCTTAGGGGGAAAGGGGAGGCCTAGTGGAATAGGTTTTTCTTTTTCCTGCCAAGACAGGAAGTATCCTTTTTCCACTACTGCCAGAACCCAGCGGTCTGAAGTGACTTCTTTCCAAAGGGGCAAACAGTGAGAAAGGCGAGATGAGAGGGGAAGGTGGTTGAGGCAGTCATGCATGGTTACTATTTCTGTCCTGAAAGGGCTGCCTGTGTGGGGGCTTAGATGTTGCTGTCCTAGAGGAGATTTGCTTGCTGGTCCCTTTTCTATGTCTGGACGATGAAGAGGTGGTTGGGGCACGGGATCTCCTGACAAAGGTGGTCTTTGCAGGATTATTCCTGTAAAATTTCAGTACTGGGGAGACCAGTAAGTGTTTCAGAACTTGGAGTTCTTTACTCTTGTTCTGTAGGCTTTTAAACGGGTTTGCAGACTGTTATCCAAACAAGAGTTTATTATCCAGGGGTGCATCCAAAATTTTTGTTATAAAGTCTTCAGCCAGGGCCTGGAGCCTAAGCCATGAATATCTGCATAAAACAGAAGCAGAAGCTGCAGACCTAGCAGAGGACTCTGCTGCACTGTAGCTGCATTTTATAGAGTGTCGGGCAACTTGAGATGCCAGGGACAGCTTAGATGCTATTTTTGTCTTGTTTGGGGAATCAAGTAATGAGGACAATGGGGATGAAGCCTGTGATACCAAATCTAAGGCATATTTCACCATATGGGTCTGGTAGTTAATTGCCCTAAATGCTAGAGTGGAAGACATATAAATCTTCTTTCCTAGCCTGTCCATTACCTTGCTATTTTTGTCTGAAGAAAGGAGTGATGAGGAAGAAACAAGTCCTGACTACTTGCCAGGGGCCACTACTACCACAGCAGGGTATGCCAAAGAGGGCTTTACCAGAAATTTGTGGTCATCAAGGACCTTATAGAAATGGTCAGGTCTCTTGGGAGCAGGGGGTTGAGAGCTGGGATTTTTTGAGGATGAGGCAAATGCATCTAGGTATGCTGGAATCACTGGTGGAATGGAGGACTGGGAGGGTGATTCAACCTGTAGCAGCTCAAAATACATTTTTAGAATTTCAGTCATCTGGGTTTTATCCGTTTTAAAATACTCCCTTATTTTTGTAATAGTTTCTCCAAATGTAATGTGCTCAGGAGGGGGAGTCTCCCTCAATGGAATCCTTATCTGGGGAGTAGTAGTCCAAGGGAGAAGCTATATGGGATGAATAAGGAACTGACTCATATAAAGAGGAGGATGAGGCTTCTTCTTCCTGTGAGAGGGTAGGAAGACAGAAGTAGCTGAAGCAGGCCTGGGGCTTAGAACAGGCAATGTGGGTGCTGTGGAGGCTGAAGGGCTAAGGGCCATGAAGGCCTGCAGCAAGGACTGTGAAATGGACTGCCAGTCTGGTTGTTTATCAGAAGGAGCAGATTGTTTATCAGAAGGAGCAGACAAATGCTTAGTCTTTTGTTTCTTTTTTTAAAGGAGTTGATTTTGTAGAAGCTGAGGGCCTGGTTTCAGTGGTCTGACCTATGGAAGCAGATTCAGAATCCTGGATCACAGATGGTCATCCAGTGGAGCTTGGTTCCCCCTCGACTTCGGCAATAGCTAATGTCGGAATAACCTCCACGGACGTTCCTACAGGTACTTCAAAGTGACTTCCACAAGGGTAGTCAATGAAGGTGCCGGTTCTAGTGGATGACCCTCAACCCTTATAATGGCGGTTCATCTGATGACAGATGGGCAGAACAGGTAGGCCTAGAAACACTGGCCTGCTTTTTTGGTGGTTCTGCCTGGGTGGCTGAATCCGAATCCATTCGTAAGGCTAGCTTCTTTAACCTCTGGTTCTCAAGGTATAAACTGAGAGCATCCAGACGGCATCAGAGTTTCGGGAACAAAGGACTGGCAGATGGTACAACAGGTATGATAGTGTTCCCTACCTAAACAGAACAAGCAAAGTTCATGGGAGTCTTTATGTAGACTGACGTCTACATCTACATTTCCTCTTCCTAAGTGGACATTGGCTAAGAATTAGAAGTTATGTACCTACCATAACGTTCCATGTTAGTTGTCTTCTCTCGCCTTCTTTCTTGCTGGATGGGTTCGGAGCCGATCCTCGGCTCCGACTCGGCACTTGCTTTAGCTTAGGAACTCCTTTTACCAGCTCAAGGCAACCCTATATCCCATGATGCAAGGCGGAACTACCTCAGATCTCGTTTGGTAGCTAACCTACCCTGCTAAAGACTATCCTAACATAATTAGGAACACAAGTTCCTAATAGAAGTCCTCATATGAAGGCTCCGGAGGAAACAACCTAATAGGAACTGTTCAAGATCTGTCCAGGCCAGGGGGAAGGAGGGAGGGACGCAAGAAAGAAGGCGAGAAGACAACTAACATGGAACGTTATGGTAGGTACATAACTTCTAAATGTTAAGTTGTCAATCTCGCCTTCATTCTTGCTGGATGGGACCGCGTCCCTAGCACCTGTATCCCGGGTGGCTCAATGGAACAGACTCTTGAGAACTGTGGAACCAAAACTGGCCCTATCTCTGGAGGCCAAGTCCAACTTGTAATGAGAGACAAAGGTATGGGGAGTAGCCCAAGTAGCTGCTGCACAAATGGTATCAATGGGTAGTCTATCCTGAAAAGCTGCAGAAGTGGATAGACTCCTGGTTGAGTGTGCTTTTGGCTTAGAAGATAGCTGTTTGCCTCAGAGAGTACACATAGGAAATAGTGGAAGTCAACCATCTGGATAAGGTCACTTTAGATACTGGAAGACCTATCCTGTTTTCTGCATAGGAGACAAATAATTGGTCCGATTTTCTGAATTGTTTAGTTCTATGCAAATAGTACCTGAGCTGACGATGGACATCCAAAAAATGCAGTTTCTGTTCAGCTCTGTCAGAATAGTTTGGGAAAAAGACTGGTAGGTCTATAGATTGGTTAATGTTGTTTTGAGATACGACTTTGGGGAGAAAGGAAGGGTTAGTTCTTAATGATACCCTGTCCTTATGAAAAACCAAATAAGGAGAATGAATGCAGAGAGCTTGAATCTCGGAAACCCTTCTTGCAGAAGTGACAGCCAGTAAAAATATAGTTTTCCAGGTCAATAACTTCAAAGAACATGAAGCAGACGGTTCAAGGGAGGTAGTATCAAGGATGCTAACATTAAGTTTAGATCCCATTGCGGAGGAGGATGCTTTATAGGTGGTTTTAGGAGAAAAACTCCTCTCAGAAAGGCCTTGCATAACCTATGAGACATAATGTTATTGTCATGCAAGCCAACATGATACTTGAAAATAGCAGCCAGTTGTACTTTGACTGTAGATGACGAGGATCCTGAATGAAAAACCTCCACCAGGAAATCTAAAACCGAATGTACAGGAGCAGTAAAGGGGTCAATATTTTTGGAATTTGCCCAAATAGAAAAACGTCGCCACTTGCTAGCATAAACAGTCCTAGTGGACGACTTCAAGGAAGACACTAAAATGTCTCTGACTGAGTCCGAAATCATCGGTAGCCTGGCTAGGGTAGGAAGTGGAGCAACCAAGCAGTGAGGTTGAGAGAATGAATGGCCCGGTGCTGCTGACCCGACTGGTGGATCAAGAGATCCGGAACTGGGTCCAGATGCCAGGGCTGCACCAGAAGGTGACGATGCAGAGACGGAAACCAAATTTGTCGAGGCCAATAAGGGGCAATGAGGATCAACTTGGCTCTCAAAACGGTGGCTTTCTGAATGACTTGTGGAATCAAGGGAAAAGGAGGAAAAGCACAGAAGTCCCGGGCCAATCCTGGGTTAGAGAGTCTCTCAGGGTTGGCCTGGAAGGGAAAGAGAGTGAAGAAATCGGGGCACTTGTTGTTTTGAGGAGTAGCAAAAGATCGCAACAAGGAGTGCCCCACTTCAGAAAAATCTGATCCACTACAGATTGATTGAGAGACCACTCGTGAGGCATCAGAATGGATCTGCTCAGCCTGTCCGCTAACAGGTTGGACCTGCCGGGATGTGCGTTGCTATCAGAAACCGTTGAGAAGAGATCGCCCATTGCCAAAGTCTGAGAGCTTCTCGACATAACGGATAGGACCTGGTCCCGCCCTGTTTGTTGATGTACCAGACTACGGACATGTTGTCCGTTTGTACTGCAATAGTCCCCGTGGGAAGAAAGTCGTTGAGGGCTTGCAACGTTAAAAGCACTGCTCTCATCTCCAGGACATTTATGTGCAGATGGTATTCTATGGGTTGCCACGTCCAGTGGACCATCCTGCCCTGATAATGCCCCCCCCACCCGATCAGAGAGGCATCCGTAGTGACTGTGGCAACTGGAGGAGGGGGAATAAAGGGTCGGCCCTGATGAAGAAGAGGGGAAGATATCCACCAGTTAAGATGAGCTTGGCACGACTGTGTTACCAAGATTTCGTGCCTCATCGGGAGACTGTGGTACGACCACTGCGTGAATAACATCCACTGCAGAAGACGCATGTGGAAGCGGGCCAGTGGTAGAAGAACAATGGCCGCAGCCATAAGACCTAGAACCTTCAGTATAAATCTGGCTTTGATCTTGTTGCTTTGCAATAGAAGCCGAGCAATTTTGGATGTCCAGAATTCTTTGATCTGTTAGTCTGGCTAACATTTTGACGGTGTTTAATTCTGCGCCTATAAAGGTGTTAGATTGGCAAGGCAGCAGAGAAGATTTTTCGAAATTTACTGAAATTCCCAAACTCCTGCAAAGCTGTAGAGTGTAGTCTCTGGACTG
Organism: Protopterus annectens; assembly: GCF_019279795.1. NCBI lineage: Eukaryota > Metazoa > Chordata > Ceratodontiformes > Protopteridae > Protopterus > Protopterus annectens. The sequence continues at coordinate 476,129,965 of NC_056733.1, read as the reverse complement.
AAGAAGCTGACACTTGGTGGTGGCGGAGAGGAGCCAGTCGTCCAAATAGGGAAACACCTGGAATCCTTGACGTCTCAGATGAGCTGTGACCACTGCCATGCATTTGGTAAACACTCTGGGGGCTGAAGAGAGGCCAAAGGGCAGTGCTCTGAATTGGTAATGACTGGTCCCTAGCCGAAAGCGGAGAAACCTTCTGGAGTGTCTGTGAATAGTACAGTTTTGTACCTACCATAAATGTAGATGTCTGAACTGGATAGCATCTGCAGTCATAACAAATGGGTTGTCCTGTCGTCAGGCAGCCCTTCGGTCGGCCGGATTCCAAAGTCCGGGTCCGGCTTCGGCTGATGTCGCGCTTCACCCGACGTCATCTCTGCTGGTCTTCGGGTATAAAGGCATCAGCCAACGCCATTTTCCTCAGTGTTTCTTGCCCCAGATGCCAATTGCCCTCTTGGAAAGCTAAATTTTGGATAAATGCCAATGTTTCCAAAATAGTAGAAGGCAAACAAAAAATAAACATGTATGTACATATATACAAACAAATACACCATAAGAGACTCCCCCCCCAGCTAGCTATTAGGAGGGTAAATACCCTAGGAGTACCGCAGAGGGGAAGGAGGGAGGGTAATCCTGACTGCAGATGCTATCCAGTTCGGACATCTACATTTATGGTAGGTACAAAACTGTACTATGTCCTTCATGGATGCATCTGCAGTCATAACAAATGGGTAGAATACCATAGCCAAACTAGGGAGGAGGAATAATAATTATGGTGTAGTCAGGATCCCTTGCAGTACAGCAGTGGCAAACCCTGCTCGGGATCTAGAATATAGAGGTAAATTATAATGCTTGGCAAATGTATGCACGGAGGTCCAAGTAGCCGCCTCAACAATGTCCTTGGTTGCCACTCCTCTTAAGAAAGCTGTGGTAGTGGCTGTAGCCCTTGTAGAATGAGGTCTTATGTTCTGTGGAATTGGTTTTCCATGGTAGGAGTAACAGAATCTTATGCAATTTCCTATCCATTTGGAGATTGTCTGTTTGGAAATTGCTTTTCCTTCCCTTCCTGTTGCATAGGCTACAAAGAGCTGGTCAGTTTTTTACCTTTGGTTCTGTCCAGGTAGTAGCGTAACTGTCTATGTACATCCAAGGTATGCATTATTCTTTCACCTCTGTTTTGTGGATTGGGAAAGAAGGTAGGTAGGTGGATTGCCTGGTTTAAAGACACTCTGGATACCACCTTAGGCATAAATGTAGGATTAGTTCTCATGGATACCCTATCTTGATGGAAGATTAGGAAGGGTTGCACTGCCATTAAGGCCTGTAGTTCCGAAACCCTCCTTGCTGAAGTAATAGCCAGCAGGAAAGCAGTTTTCCATGACAGGTGTTGTAGATCTGCTGTTGCTGCTGGTTCAAACGGAGGTAGTGTCAACTTTTCTAGTACAAAATTCAAGTCCCATGCTGGTAATGGTGGTTTCCTAGGAGGTTTTACATTCTTGATCCCTCTGAGAAACTGCCTGAGTAGAGGATGTGAAAAGACAGGAGGATCAAAGCTGTATTCTGCTGAAATAGCTGATGCATGTATCTTGATGGAGGAATAGGACAGGCCTGTATGTAGAAGCTCTGCCAAGTACTCCAGAATGTTAGCAATATCTATTTCGACACATCTTTTCCTCTTTCAGTACTCCAAATGACGAACCTTTTCCATTTTCCTGCATAGTTCCTTCTTGTTGAAGGTCTGCGGGCTTCAAGGATAATGTCTTTAACCCTTTGTGAAAGGTCTGAATTAGTTACTGCTATGTGATGTTCCAGGCAGTCAGTTGCAAGGTTTTTAGGTTTGGATGTATGATGTTGTAGTTGTTCTGAGTCAACATCAGAGGCATCAGGGGTATTGACCACATTTTCTCCCGAGACATGCTCCTCAGCAATGGGTACCACTGTGTCTTGGCCAGTTTGGAGCTATCAGGATTATCCTTGGACGTTCCTCTTTGATTTTCAGTAGTACCTTGTGCATCAAGGGAAGAGGTGGGAATGCATATGCTGTCAGGCCTTTCCAGCTGAAGGATAGAGAGTCCACCTTCCATGCAAGTGGGTGGAATGTCCTTGTGCAGAATTTTTTGAGCTGGTGATTTTGTGGGGAAGCGAATAGATCTATCTGTGGCATTCCCCATTTCTTTGTGATGGCCTTGAAGATGTCTGGGTGTAGCATCCATTCGTGAGCATCCGAGGTTGTTCTGCTTAAAATGTCTGCTAGGGTGTTCTCTTTTCCCGGTACAAATATTGCCTGTAACTGGATGTTGTAGCTGAGAGCCAGATTCCAAAGGTCCAAAGTCATTCTGCATAGGGGGTAAGAATGAGTGCCTCCCTGTTTGTTGATGTACCACATGACTGTGGTGTTGTCTGTCCTTATCATCAAATGGCCTTCTTTGAGGAATGGTCTGAATTTTAGGATTGCCAGTTTTACTGCCAGCATTTCTTTTGGTTTATGTGCAGGTGCAGCTGGTCCTGAGTCCACTGTCCTGAGGTGCATTGGTCAAGCATGTGTGCCTCCCATCCTAGGTCTGAGGCATCCGTTGTGATGGTTTGGTTTGCTCGAAAGTTGTGGAAGGGTAAGCCTGGGTTTGACTGGCATGCCCGAGCCCACCAGAGGAACTCCTGTTTTAAGCATGGGATTAGTGGTATTTCTGTTTCTAAGCTGTGCCTGTGTTGAGACCATAAACTCTTTAGGTACCACTGTAACTTTCTCATATGCAGTCTGGCATGTGGGACCAAGATTATGCATGATGCCATGAAGCCAAAGGCCTGCAGAACTTTTCTTGCTGTTAGTTTGTTCTGCTTTGTTAATGCTAAGAAGTAAAGAGGGAGTTCTTTTTGTTTTTCTGCAGTTAGGAATGCCATCTGTTTTACTGTGTCCAATTCCACGCCCAAGAATGTTCTTGTCTGGGATGGGATCAGCCTTGACTTTTGAAAATTGACTGTGTATCCCAGGGCTTGTAGCAAGTAAATGACCCTTTGTAAATCTGTTGTCAGCTTGCTTTTGTTGTCCGCTTGTAACAGGCAGTCGTCCAGGTATGGATAAATTTGAATTCCCTGTACTCTGCAGTGAGCGATTACTGATGCCAGGCATTTTGTGAATACTCTGGGCGCAGTAGATAAGCCAAAGGGCAATGCTGAGAATTGATAATGCTCTGATCCTGCAAGAAATCTGAGGTATCTTCTGCAATTTGGTCGAATGGGGACGTGCAGGTATGCCTCCTTGAGATCTAGAGTTACCAGCCAACACTCCTTGCCCAGCATGGGAAGAAGTTGCTGTAGGGTCAGCATTTTGAATTTTGGGACAATGATGTATGTGTTTAAGATGGACAGGTCGAGAATAGGTCTCCAGTTTTTTTCTTTTCTTGGTACTAGGAATAGTCTGGAGTAGAATCCTTTGCCCTGTTCTGTTATTGGCACCCTTTCCACAGCTCTCATTTTTATTAATTCCGCTATCTGGTGCAGGGCTTCTATTTTTTGATTTGGGGGCAGGTTTGGCATTCCTCTTTTTACTGGTAAAGTGTGGAAGTGGAACCGTTAGCCTTGGTCTATGGTTTGCAAAATCCACTTGTCTTTTGTAATATAGTGCCAATTTTTTGAGAATAAGGCTAACTTTCCGCCTAATGGTGCTGCTATTTGCTCCCTGGTAGGCGGAGATAGAGCCAAGTCACTGAGATTGTCCTGTTGTAGTGGCAGTGGTTGTGTCTGTGCCTCGGTTATTGCCTTGCCACTGTCGTCCTCTGTAGGCACCTCCTCTGGATTGATTTCTGCCCCTAGAGCGTCTGTTCCTGCCCCTTTGGGATCTTGTGGAGTCAGGAAAGGACCAATTTTTGGCAGGCCAGTTCCTGCTAAACCTTGGGGGCTGAACCTGTAGGAAATCTTTAACTGTTTGTACAGATTTTGCCCTCTCTTCCATTTTCTTCATTACCTGCTGGGTAGGTTCCCCAAATAGACTGGCCTTATCCATAGGAGCATCCAATAGCTTAGCTTTAACATGATCCGGCAAGACCTGTTCTTTCAACCATGCATGCCTTCTTATCACTGTGCCAGTCATGGCTGATCTAAATGAAGCCTCCAGTGCATCATAGCCACATTTTAAAGAATGGTTACTAACCTGTTGGATGTTATTCACCATTTCTAATACATATTTCTTATCTAAAGATTCATCAGAGGACAGCTTTCTAATTAACTGATCAAGCATAAACTCTTGGTATTGGATCATGTGAAACTGACAGTTTAAAGCTCTAGCTGAGAGAGTAGCAGAGGTGTAGACTTTTTTCCCCCATCTCTCTAAGGACCTGGATTCCCTTTCAGAGGAATAGGGTTTTGCTGTGGTCGAGGCTACTGCCTTAGGCCCCTGGGATATAGTTTCGGTTCTGCAAGTGGGGCCTTGTATAGGTGGTGATGAGTGTCTGGCACCCTGTAAAATCTATCTGGTTTGGCAGGGGCTGGAGGTAAAGAATCAGGTGCAGTGCAGACATCATTAAATGAATCGTCCACAACAGGTAGGACAGGAGGTATAGCTAAGGGCCTATGTTGTGGTAAGTGCAGAAAAGTCCTAAGCCTTTTTCTTGAATCTGAGAAATCTTGTCCCTGCCATTGGAATTGTTCTCTCATGGCATGTAAGGTTTCCCCAAAGGAGAATTCCTCTGGTGGAGAGGCAGCTGGAATGGATTCTTCAGCATCTGAATCTTCATAATTGGAAAAAGGAGCCTCTGGCTGGTCTGTAATGTCTGAGTCATCCGCAGAATCATCAGAGGACACAGGCTCGGGGGGCTCTGCTCTAGGTCTCTTTTCTGGTGGCTGAGAGGCCCTCTCTGGGTGAGATTGGGATCCCCTAATTAAGGATATTAAATCTTCTGCCAGAGTAAGCATTTGTGAACTAGAAGTGGGCCTGAGTGAGGGTGGTTTAACAGGCACTGATTTAGCTGATTTGGCTGCTTTGGCCCTGGCAAAGGCCTTAATAGACATGGCTGCAGGAGGCCTAGCAGCACCACGTGCTGGGGTAGAGATATCCAAGGGGATGGTGTCTGATAGATCAGTAGGAACCACCGTTGTAGGCAAAATTTCTGAGGCTGATTCAGGTAAGGTAGCAGGAGCCTCAGTAGTAGTCATGGATTCGGCTGAAGATTGACCAGTTTTCTCGGTTTCGCCGAAACCGAGACACTCGACTTGCTGAACCGTGGTTTCGGCCGAAACCGGACCGCGAGTGTCGGTCTTTTCTTTGCGTTTTTAACAATTTGGGTAGTCGGAGGATCCGGCGGCATAATGTCGCAAAATCTGAGCTGAAAACTGTTCAGCAAACTCCGACCGGCGCCTAAGCGTCGGTTGAAGGAAGCACAGGCCGAGCAGGCTGCTACGTCGTGGTCTGGGCCTAAGCAAGGCAAACAGTAAGAGTGGAAATCTTTATGAGGTATTTGTTTCCCACAAGTTAAACAGTTATTGACTTTTTCTGACATCGGCTGAGGCAAGAAAGAGTCCCCAACGGGGTACTTAGCTTTTTAGAAGTCTTCGAAGTAGTATTCGGTAGTAGTAATCTCTGGATCTGACCGACCGGCACTTGCGAACAGCTTCTGCTTCGGGCGCCACACGGCAAGAAAGACTGAGGAAAATGGCGTCGACTGATGCCTTTATACCCGAAGACCAGCAGAGATGACGTTGGGTAAAGCGCGACATCAGCCGAAGCCGGACCCGGACTTTGGAATCCGGCCGACCGAAGGGCTGCCTGACGACAGGACAACCCATTTGTTATGACTGCAGATGCATCCATGAAGGACATCTTTATGTGATAGTACGCATCCTGAAGGTCTATAGAGCACATCCAGTTGTCCTTGCCCAGAAAGGGCAGAATGGACTGAAGCGTGACCATCCGGAATCTTGCTTTCTTGACAAATCTGTTTAGATTGCTCAGGTCTAATATTGGTCTCCAATCTCCCGTCCTTTTGGGGACCAAAAAGAATCTCGAGTAGACGCCGGATCCTACCTGGTCTGCCGGCACAGTCTGGACGGCTCTTTTTTCTAGGAGCTTTGAAACCTCCTGTTCTGCCAAATCCCTTTGACCGGGTGAGATGTCTGGAAGGGATTGTTGAGGTACGGGATACCTTTCAAAGGGGATTTTGTAACCCTCGGATATGATCGACTGTACCCACATCTCTTGAGATAGGGATTGCCAGGCTACTGGGTACAGCGAAATCCTTCCCCCGACTGCCTCCAAGGGTGGACAGTCGGGCAACACCTCAGGGGTGCTGAAAGGGCTTCTCAGGAAGAGACTCCCTGTTGCCCTGGTTCTGAGGACCCCCCCTGCCTCTAGGGCGGCGTCTATTATTGTTACCCCCTCTGCCTCTGGGGGTAAACTGACCATGTGTGTCCGGTATAGCTCCTTGGGCTTTACGGAACCACATCTTCCCCCCCTTCTGACCCTTGGGGTATGGTCTAGAAGGAGTGGAAAACTGGACTCCAACGGCAGAAAGAGTTTTACCGTCCTGCTCACACCTGGTCAAGGTATCCTTCACCTGAGGTCCGAACAAAGCCGAACCATCAGAGGGGGTATTAGTGAAGGACGCCTTAAAGAGGTCCGCAAAATTACAAAGCCGCATCCAGGCTTGGCGTCTAAGAGCAACTCCTGTGCCTGCGGCCCTGCTCGCTCCATCGGCCGCATAGGATATGAGCCGCATGGAGGAGTTAGATATGGAATTCAGGATTGCTAGCTGCGAGGCAATCTTTTCCTGAGCCCCAGCAGCAGAAGGATCCTGGACTACTTCACCCAGTTCCTTGAGAACATCTCGTTGAAGCCTGGTGAAGTGACAAAGATAATTCAGCGAATGCATAGCAAAGGTCGCTGAAGAAAACATCCGCTTTCCATACCTGTCCATGGTCCTAGAATCCTTGTTAGGAGGATGGACAGGTACTGAAAGATCCGCCAGTTCCTTCTTAGTGGCCGCCGCCACCACCATAGCATCCACAGAGACACCCTTGGAAAGGAACTGTTTGTCCGAAGGGGCCGTGATGAATTTGGATGGTCTCCTGGGGACAGATTCCACAGAATCTGGAGCCGCCCACGCCTTCCGAGCCACTACCTGCATCAGTGGGTCGAAAGGTGGAGACACCCAGGAGGTGGAGGGTCGGGATCCAAAAGCCTCCAGGTATACCGACTCATCCTCGGAGGGGTCAATAGAGGGCCAATTCCCCCTGTTTGAGGAGCTCAAGGATGTCTGAAAAGGAGACATCCTCAGAGGGGGACCGTGGGGAACCCTCCGACTCATCTAAGTCGGTATCAGATGTAGTAGACTCAGGGGAGTCTGTGTGTTTCCTCTTACACGTCCTCTTCCGAGGGGGTTCCCCTGCAGGATCAGGAGAAACCTCGGAAGAGGAGGAAATTCCCAATGGGGAAACCTGGGGCGATGGATCCCTGGGCCTGAGAGCAAGAGGCTGGCAAGAGGCATCTGCAGGCACTGATGAGGGAGGAGCTAAAGGGATGGACCGTTGACCAGGCTTAGAGGCCAGGACACTCCTCATCACCTCAAAGGCTCCCCTCCCCAGGAGACCGGAATATCCCCGCTCCGAGGAAACAGGAATGCCCGGCTCCAGTGAGAGGGAAGGCTCCGAGGCCGATGTCGGCGCCGAGCTTACCAAAGCGAGCCCCGAGAGGGAGGCGGGTCGGACAAGGGTCCGATGCCACTAGCCCCTCGGAGCCGACAGTGGAAACCTGACGACGGATCCCTCCAAGGAAGGTCTCAAGGAGGAGATCGAGCCGAGGATGACGGAGCCGAAGGACGATCGGCTCGCACCGAAACAGTCGCTGTCCCGAAGCTCCGGCTCCGAACTGCGATGTGGAGTCGGAGGAGGAAGTTCAAGGGTGAGGCTATAGCCGGCGTCTGATGAGACGGGCTATGGAGCATTTGGGCCAGTGCCTGAGACTTCAACAGCCTGCTTACCACCCTCTCCAAGTCGTGGTCAGACAGCCTGGAAGATCTCAAGATCGGCTCCGATGGCTCGCTCCGACAAAAGAGGAGACCCGGGCGAATGGACACTCAGTAACGGGGACCGAGATCTCTTCGGACGGAGCCATCGGAGCAAGTCCCTGAACTCCAGATGGAGCCGAAGGTTTCTCGGCTCCGATGCTGGATAAAGTGTCGGCTCCAGCCGGAGCCGACAAGGCTACAGTAGATAAGGTATCGGAGCCAGCCGGCACCAAACCCACTACCTTCGAGGCAGATACATCGGTTCCAGCCGGAGCCGGAGCCACCAGAGGAGGCTTAGATACTGAAGCCTGAGCCTTCAGTGGCTTAGAAGGTTTCCCAGACCCTGCCTTCGAGGGAGAACCTTCTGGCTTAAGTAAGCCACGGAGGATAAGTTTGTTCCTCCTTTCCTGCAGGACTCTCTGGCTAAAGGAGTGACACAAAGCACAGGAGTCCTGCAGGTGCAAAGGCCCCAGGCAATAAACACAAGAAGTGTGACCATCTGTCAGAGACATTTTCTGACAGCACGAGTCACATTTCTTGAAGCCTGAGACCTTGCCTTCCCCTAGACATATCCTAGGTGGAAGAAACACAGACAAACCCCAACAAACACACAAATTAATCCCCTACACACAACACACAGGAAGGGATTAACAACTGGGGTTTAAGGCCTAACTAAAAACTTTTACACTAAGGTTTAAAAAGAAGTTATAAAGTTTGAAAAATAAGGGAATAGGGTATGCTGTAATCACTACAGGCTACACTATGACTAAAAAAGGGAAAATAAAAATACTAACTAAGCTTCTCTTTCTTTTACAAGAAATTCACTTACCTCTGCTGGTAAAGGAGACCTCTTTCGCTAAGCGGCAAACGAGATCTGAGGTAGTTCCGCCTTGCATCATGGGATATAGGGTTGCCTCGAGCTGGTAAAAGGAGTTCCTAAGCTAAAGCAAGTGCCGAGTCGGAGCCGAGAATCGGCTCCGAACCCATCCAGCAAGAATGAAGGCGAGATTGACAACATAACATCAGGCAACAACTTAAGTTCAAGCAAAAAAAGAAGTTATGTACCTACCGTAACGTTCCATGTTAGTTGTCTTCATCTCGCCTTCTTTCTTGCAGATTGGGATCGGAGCCAATCCTCGGCTCTGACTCTGCCATCTTCTATAGCTCGGGAGCTGTTTACTGGCTCGAGACTACCCCTTATCCCATGATGCCTAGCGCTAGCTACCCAGATCTCATTTGTAATAGCTAACCCCAGACATAGCCAGAGAATCAACCTGTCCAAACAAACAGGTTGAGCATACCTGTCATACTCTCTAAGTCAGTAGAGGAATCAAACCAGAGAACACTCAGCCAGTGAAACCAAAACTCCTCTCGATCCAATAGGACAGGGGGATGGAGGGTGGGATGCAAGAACGAAGGTGAGATGAAGACAACTAACATGGAATGTTATGGTAGGTACAGAACTTCTTTATGTTAAGTTGTCTATCTCGCCTTCATTCTTGCTGGTTGGGACAGCGTCCCTAGCACCTACTATCCTAACCTAGATTGGAAGGCTACAGTGGTGGCCAAAGCCCTAGTAGAATGACCTTTTGGTTTGATAGGCAACTCTGTTTCTCAATTGATAAATGAAAGTAATACAGTGAGACAACCACCTGGATAAGGTCACTTTGGAAACTGGGAGATCTTGTGTGCCCAGAGCATAGGAAAGGAATAGTTGGTCCGACTTCCTTATGTCCTTTGTCCTATGCAGGCAAATACGCAGTTGTCTATGAACATCCAATTGATGTAATTTGTATTCTGCCTTGTTGGTGTGGATGGGAAAAAACACACGTAGGTCTATAGATTGGTTTAAATTATTTTCTGAGCAGACTTTCGGAAGGAAAAAGGGATTAGTCCTCAGAGCAGCCCTGTCATTATGAAAAACTAAGTATGGAGGACGGACACATAGTGCCTGAAGTTCAGAGATGCGTCTGGCTGAAGTAATAGCTACCAGAAAGAGAGTTTTCTAAGATAGAAACTTAATGGAGCAGGATGCTGCAGGTTCAAAAGGGGGCAAAATTAAGGAGGTTAGTACCAAATTTGGGTCCCAAGGAGGAGGGGGATCTCTCACTGGGGGTCTAAGGAGAGTAGTCCCTCTTAGGAAAGCTTTACATAGCTTATGAGACATGATGTTTGCATTAGAGAAACCAACATGGAAGTTTGAAATGGCCGCCAGTTGAACCCTGATAGTAGCAGACGCGGACCCAGAATGAAAAAGTTCTGCTAGGAACTCCAGGATTTTGTGGACTGGGGCTGAAAGGGGATCTATGTTCCTAGCCTCTGCCAAACAAGAAAAATGTTTCCATTTGCTAGCATAAGTCCTTCTAGTGGCGGACTTGTGCGAGGAGACAATAATTTCACGTACGGTCGGGGAAATGCTGGGAAGCCTGGCTAAGGTTGGAAGTGGAGCAACCAAGCTGTGAGCTGGAGTGTTTGGAGGGATTGATGCAGACCGCCTGATTGATGAATCAGCAGGTCTGGAATCGGATCCAGAGTCCAGGACTGATCGAGAAGGTAATGGTGCAGAAACGGAAACCATATCTGTCGAGGCCAGTAGGGGGCAATGAGGATCATTTTGCAACCCAACGATATTGCTTTCTGTATGAGTTTCGGTATCAAGGCATAAAGAAGTCCCTGAGGCCAATCGTGGATTAGAGCGTCTCTGGGTGTGTGACCTGGGAAGCGGAAGAAGGGAGAAATAGTTGCTGCATTTGATGCTGAAGGGGGTGGCAAAAAGATCGCAGCAAGGCTGTCCCCATTTGCGGAAGATAAGATCCGCAACTTCCCGAGTCAGAGACCACTCGTGAGGCATGAGAATAGCTCTGCTGAGCCTGTCCGCTATGACATTGGACCTCCCAGGGATGTGCGTTGCAATCAGAAATCGTCGGGAGGAAATCGCCCACTGCCAGAGTCTGAGTGCTTCTAGACACAGGGGGTATGACCTGGTTCCGCCCTGCTTGTTGATGTACCATACCACTGACATGTTGTCTGTTTGAATTGCAATGGTCCCAGAAGGGAGAGAGTCCTGAAGAGCTTGCAACGCTAGGAGCACGGCTCTCATTTCTAGGACGTTTATATGCAGATGGTACTCGTGAGGCTGCCAAGTGTCTTGGACTGTCCTGCCCTGATAATGCCCCCCCCCACCCTATCAGGGAGGCATCTGTGGACACTGTGGCAACTGGAGGGGGCTGAATGAAGGGTCTGCCCTGAATCACTAGCGGGGAGACCATCGACCAGGAAAGGTGCCTTTTGCATGCTTCTGTAATCATGATCATGTGAGACATGGGCAGCTGTTGGAAACCACACTGTGAAAACAGAAGCCCCTGAAGGATCCTCATGTGGAAGCGGGCCAGTGGGATTAGAAGAATTGCCACTGCCATGGAACCCAGAGTTTGAAGGACGAATCTGACTTGGATCCTTTTGCTCTGCATCAGGATTTGCACTTGCTGGCGAATTAAAGATACCCTGTCTGGCAGAAGCGTTGCGGACATGTTCCTTGTGTCTAAGTCTGCTCCTATATAGGTGATAGATTGACAGGGCAACAAGGCAGATTTTTTGAAGTTTATTGTGATGCCTAGCTGGGAGCAGATTGTGATTGTGTAGTCCCTGGTTTGCAAACATTGATGCCTGGTAGTAGCAGTGAGGAGCCAGTCATCTAGATATGGAAACACCTGGAATCCTTGACATCTCAAGTGAGCCATGACCACTGCCATACATTTGGTGAACACCCTGGGGACTATGGTGAGACCAAAGGGCAGAGCTCTAAACTGATAATGACTGGCTCCCAGCTGGAAGCGAAGGAATCTCCTGGTGCGCCTGTCCATTTTGATGGGATAGTACGCATCCTGAAAATCTATGGAGCACATCCAATTGTCCTGACCCAGAAAGGGTAGAATGGACTGTAGCGTGACCATCCAAAACTTTCTTTGAACAGACTTGTTAGTCTGCTGAGATCCAGAACTGGTCTCCAGTCCCCTGTCTTTTTTGGTACCAAAAAGAACCTTGAGTAAATTATGGATCCGTGTTGGTCTGCCGGGACTTCTTGGATGACTTTTTTTCTAGCAATTTTGAAACTTCTATGACTGCTTGGTCCCTCAGATCGGGTGGAACATCTGGGAGGGATTTGCTTGACGGTAAGGGGGGTTGAGAGAAAGGGATTTTGTAACCTCCGGATATAATTGACTGTACCCATTTGTCTTGCGTAAAATTTTGCCAGGCTTTTGGGTACAGTGAAAGTCTTCCCCAGACTGCCTTCAGCAAACGGCAGCCGGGCAACCCTTCAGGGATGCTGGAAGGGCTTCTCAGAGAAGGATTCTCTGCTGCCCTGATTCTGCAGACCCCCTCTGCCATGAGGGCGGCGTCTGTTGTTGTTGTTTCCTCCTCTGCCCCTGGAGGAAAAATTGCTCCGTGTGTCAGGCGGGGCTCCCTGGGATTTTCGGAACCACATTTTACCACTCTTCTGACCCTTGGGGTATGGTCTGGAAGGAGTGGAAAAACGGACTCCCACGGCAGACAGTCTTGCCTTTTTGCTCACACCTAGTCAAAGTGTCATTCACCTGTGGTCCAAAAAGGAAGGAACCGTCAAAAGGGGTGTTGGTGAATGACGCTCTAAAGGGTTTCGCAAAGTTACACAGTCACATCCATGCATGTCTCCTAAGGGCCACGCCTGTACCTGCAGCTCTATGCGCACCATCGGCTGCATAGGAAATGAGCCTCATGGAGGAGTTGACTACAGAATTAAGGGTCGCCAGCTGGGAAGCCAATTTAGCTTGAGCCCCTTCAGCTGATGGATCTTGAAGGGTATCTCCGAGCTCTTTAAGGAGATCCCTCTGAAGACAGGTAAAATGGCATAAGTAATTCAGTGACCTCATAGAAAAGGTCGCTGAAGCAAACATTCGCTTCCCGTATCTATCCATAGTCCTAGACTCCTTGTTAGGAGGATGGACAGATGAAGTTTCTGCTAACTCCTTTTTAGTGGCTGCTGCTACCACCATGGCATCCAGAGGAACACCTTTGGTAAGGAACTGCTTATCAAGAGGTGCAGTGATAAACTTGCTAGGTCTCCTCGGGGTCGGTTCCACTGTATCTGGGGCTGACCAAGCCTTTCGAGCCACCACAGACATGAGTGGATTGAAAGGCGGAGAAATCCAGGAGGTGGAAGGTCGGGAACCGAACGCATCCAGGAATACAGACTCATCCTCGGTAGGGGCTAGGGGATTCCAGTTCCCCTTCTGCTTAAGCATTTCGAGGATGTCCGAAAAGGAAACATCTTCAGAGGGGATCTCAGGGGCCCTTCCGAATCATCTAAGTCTGTATCCAAAGTGACAGACTCAGGGGAGTCAATGTGCTTCCTCTTGCACTTCTTACGAGGGGGCTCCTCTGAATGATCAGGGGAGGCCTCGGAGGAAGAGGAAACACCCAATGGGGTGCCCTGGAGAGCCGGTTCCCCACGCTTGGAGTCTGGAGGAGGAGCAGAGGTTGTTGCGGGCAATACAGGGGAAGGAGACGGTGGGGTCGATCGTGGAGCTGACTCAGAGGCCAGCACGCTCCTCATGTCATCGAAGGCATCCCTGCCATGATGCAGAGAAGGATCCGGTTCTGAGGAAATCGGAATCCTTCGCCGCCCCGAGGGAGACAGCTCTGAGGCCGATGTAGGAGCCGAACTCACCTGCGCCGAAGCTCCGAGAGGGAGAACGGGGTCGGACAAGGGTCCGATGCCACTTGCCCCCTCGGAGCCGACGAGGGAGCCTCGGCGCCCAGATCCCTCGACAGATGGTGCCATTGAGGGAATCGGAGCTGACGATGGAACCGAAGGAGAAATAGTTATCGGAGCCGTCTGTTCCACGACTCGAACCCCAATGAACTCCGGCTCCGAGCTCAAAGTAGTCGGAGGAGGAACATCGATAGAAGTGGACGGAGCAGACACCTGTTGAGGAGGGCTGGACAAGATCTTGGCAAGTGCCTGCAACTTCAGCAACCTACTGACCACTCTCTCCACATCGTGATCAGAGAGCCTAGAGGACCAAAAGGAGTGGGAAGATCTGTGACTGTGCTCACTCTGAAGCAGGGGAGACTGAAGAGCCGTATGTATGGATTCCAGAGAAGGGGACCTCAGCCTTTTGTGGCTCAGCGACGGCTCCAAAGATACAGATGGAGCCGACGGGGAGATAGTCTCATCGGTTCCGGCCGGAACCGAAGTAGCAGGTAAAGTTTGAACCAATGTCGGCTCTGAGCTTGGAGCCGACAATTTGGTATGTTTTGGGATTTCACAGGCTGAGTCTTGGCCGGTGAATCCTGGAGCTTTAAAAGACCCCTAAGAATAAGCTTATTCTTACGCTCCTGCAGAACTCTTGTACTAAATGCATGGCATATAGAACAAGAGTCCTGCAGGTGCACTGTGCCTAAGCAATAGACGCAAGAAGTGTGCCCATCTGTCAGAGACATTTTCTGACAGCATGAGTCACACTTTTTGAATCCAGACACCTTGGATTCTTTATAGACATCATGTATCCAAAAAAATACCTCAAGAGATACTACACTGATCTTATCCAAAAGGCCGATAAGCGAAAACAAAATACCACAACACAATATCAACAAAAGAAAAAAAACACACAGTACACTACAGCTAAAGTTAAAGATTTTTTTTTTTTTTTAAACTAAGAAGCCTCTAACTTAAACAGCTACCTAAAAGGGTAGAGAGAGGGGGGAGGGGAAGAACTCTCTAAATTAAACGAGTTCTAAAGGGGAGGAAAGGAACTACAACACACTAAACTAATGACAATAGTAGAAGACTAAAAGTTAACTATAACTCTCAAGAAAAAAGCTATTTCTGAAGAAAAAAGTTCTATAATAAACTTATACAAGCCTGAGCCAGTAAAATGACACCTCGCAGCTGAAGAGGCAAACAAGATCTGGGTAGCTAGCACTAGGCATCATGGGATAAGGGGTAGCCTCGAGCCAGTAAACAGCTCTCAAGCTATAGAAGATGGCCAAGTCAGAGCAGAGGATCGGCTCCAATCCCAACCAGCAAGAACGAAGGCGAGATAGACAACTTATCAAAAATTAAGATTTCCCCAATGGGGTACATACCTTTATACACCTTGAAGAACAGGAGCAAAGCGATCAATCTGCCGTTCGACTGTAGCAGAAAAGTTCCGAGGTCTGTGCATGCAGACGTCACATTGAAGGCCCCTGGTTTACGGCCCTGCGTGTGACGTCCCACACACTAGCAGCAACTAGGCTTCAGCTTTTGCATAGGAGCTGTGGTTCAGGTTGCCTGAGGCAGAGGATCCCACAATAACAATACTGTAACATAAGAATAGAAGGACATCATCAGATCTATTTTCTCTGAAAGAGGAGGGTTGAAAAATCTAAGTCACTCTCTGAATTAGTTTTCTCTTTTCATCACACTTCTTAAGCACTTCAGCTGCAGGAGGGTCAAACAGAACCTCTTTATCTAAGGGGGATTTAAAATCTCAGATTTAGCATCAGGAAGATTGGAGTACAAAGCTAAGCAAATCTCCTCAAAACTGATCCAGAAGAAGCAGGCCTGGAGGCAGTGTCAGCAGCACCATAAGCACACACTAAAAAGTACAGTTTTGTACCTACCATAAACGTAGATGTTCGAGTGCTAATACAGCTGCAGTAATCGCATATGGGTTCTCTGCCATCAGGCGGTCCCTCGGTCGGCCGAATTCCAAAGTCTAGGTCCGGCGTCGGTTGCTGTCACCTTCTTTCCTGACGTCAGTGCGACAGGGGTATATAAGACACAGCCGATGCCATATTCTTCAGTCTTTTCTTGCCCCAGATGTCAGGTGCCCCCAGAAGGAAGGCAATACATAAATTATATATAAAAATATATTCAAGCAATGCAATGTAAACAAAAAACAGTAGTTGCAAGCAAATACACTATAGGAGGATAACCCAAATTAGGTTGTATTAGGAGGTGTTAGCCACTAGTCCTTTACCAAGAGGGGAAGGAGGAAGGGAAACCTGTACTGCAGCTGTATTAGCACTCGAACATCTACATTTATGGTAGGTACAAAACTGTACTATGTTCATCGTGCATACAGCTGCAGTAATCACATATGGGTAGAATCCCAAAGCTACGCACAGGGTGGTGGGCACTAGGTGGAACTGGGATGAGCCTGAATGCCCTGCAACACAGCAGTGGCAAAGCCTGCTCTAGTTTTGGAATATAAAGGCAGGTGGTAGTGTTTTGTGAAGGGATGCACAGAACTCCAAGTGGCTGCCTCCAAAATATCTTTGGTAGGAACTCCTCTGAGGAAGGCTGTAGAGGTAGCTGTGGCCCTGGTGGAGTGGGATCTGATGCCTGTAGGGACAGATTTCCCATGATAGGAGTAACAAAATCGTATGCAGTGGCTTATCCATTTTGAAATTATCTGTTTGGTAACAGGCTTCCCTTGAGCTCCTACAGCATAGGACACAAAGAGTTGTTCTGATTTCCTGAAAGGCTTTGTTCTGTCCAAATAATAACGTAGCTGTCTATGGATGTCTAAGGAATGTAGCAGCCTTTCCCCTTTGTTTTGAGGATTGGGGTAAAAGGTAGGTAAGTGTATGGCTTGATTCAAAGCTACCCTGGATACCACTTTAGGCATAAATGACGGATTGGTTCGAAGGGAAACCCTGTCCTGATGGAAGATGAGAAAGGGCTGCACAGCCATGAGGGCTTGTAGCTCCGAAACCCTACGAGCTGAGGTAATGGCCAGAAGGAAAGCTGTTTTCCAGGACAAATATTGCAAATCTGTTGAGGCAGCTGGTTCAAAGGGAGGCAATGTTAATTTTTCTAGAATGTAATTAAGATCCCAGGCTGGCACTGGTTGTTTCCTTGGTGGTCTTGTATTCTTAGCCCCTCTGAGGAACTGTTTTAAAAGTGGGTGAGAGAATAACGGTGGATCTGTGTTGAATTCTGCAGAAATGGCTGAGGCATGGATTTTTCCATGTTCAGCAGTTCAGCTAGATACTGTAATACCTGAGGCAAATTTAGTTTTCTAGGATCCTGGCCTTTTTTCTCATTCCAGGAGCAAAACTGTTTCCATTTTGTGGAGTAGGCCTTTCTAGTAGATGGTCTTCTGGCCTCCAGAATGATGTCCTGCACCTCTTTGGGGAGTAGGATCTGTTGCAGTGTTAAGGAATTTTCCATGCAGCGAGATTGAGTGTTTTCAGCTGACTGTGAAGAGTTTTGTAGCTGTGCTGAGTCAGCAGAAGAGGCATTAGAGGTAGAAGCCAGGGAGGAGTATGTGTTAGGCTCCTCAGGAGTGGATATCAGTGCTGTCTTGGCCAGTCTGGAGCAATCAGTATCATCTTCGGTCTGTCTGCTCTTGCTTTCAAGAGCACCTTGGGCAGAAGAGGCAGAGGTGGGAAAGCGTACACTGTCCATGCTGTCCAACTGAATGAAAGGGCATCCACTCTCCAGACCTTTGGATGGAAGGTCCTTGAACAAAACTTTTCCAATTGATGATTCCTGTGGGAGGTGAAGAGATCTATGTCTGGCCTTCCCCACGCCTGGATTATCTTTGTAAACACCTGAGGATGCAACTTCCATTCGTGCAGATCTGTCATATTTCTGCTTAGACTGTCTGCCAGCGTGTTTTCCAAACCTGGCAAGTACTGTGCTTGAAGTGCCATTCCAGAGCCAAGTTCCAAAGTGTCATGGCTAGTCTGCACAGGGGGTATGAATGTGTTCCTCCTTGTTTGTTTATGTACCACATTACTGTGGTGTTGTCTGTTCTTATCAATAATTGTCCTGGATTAGGTTCAATCCACTATCAATTCTCTGCATTGCCCTTTGGCTTATCTACTGCGCCCAGAGTATTCACGAAATGCCTGGCATCAGTAATCACCTACTGCAGACTTCAAGGGATACAAATTTACCCTTATTTGGACGACTGCCTGATCCAAGCGGACAGCAAGCACAAACTTCTGGAACGTCTGGCTTATGCAATACGGTTACTGAATTCTCTGGGATACACAATCAACAAAGAGAAATCCAGGCTAACACCATCTCAGAAAATAACTTTCCTGGGTGCCAACTTGGACACAAACACCCAGATGGCCTACCTGCCAGAAAAACAGGGGCAACTAACTCAGTACTTCAAAATACTAGCAAATTGTACCAGGCTTACTGCAAGGAAAATCCTGCAGGCTCTGGGCTTCATGGCATCTTGCATTCTTTTAATCCCATGTGCAAAGTTGCATATGAGAAAACTTCAATGGTACCTAAAAAACCTATGGTCTCAGCACAGCCACAATTTGGAAACAATAATACCAATAATTCCATGTTTGCAAAAGGAATTTCTATGGTGGGCCCAAGCATGTCAAACAAACACAGGTCTCCCATTCTGCAAGCCTCAAGCAAATCAAGTCATCACAACAGACGCCTCAGATTACGCCTGGGGGGGGCGCACATGACAGACAGGTGCATTCAGGGCAAATGGTCCCAAAAGGAAAAGTACCTTCACATCAACCAAAAAGAAATGCTAGCAGTGATAAATGCAATTACAGCATTCAAGGACCTCCTAAATCTGAGGTATCTTCTGCAGCTTTGTCTGATTGGGACATGCAGGTATGCCTCCTTGAGGTCCAATGTTACCAGCCAAAACCCCTTGCCCAGCATGGGAAGAAGCTGCTGTAATGTGAGCATCTTGAATTTTGGTACGAGTAGAAATGTATTTAGGATGGATAAGTCCAAAATGGGTCTCCAGTCGGTTCCTTTCCTTGGTACCAGAAATAGTCTGGAATAAAAACCTTGACCTTGTTCGTGCGTAGGTACCTCTTGAATAGCTTTCATGTCCATGAGTTTTGAAATTTGTATTTGTGCCTCTGCCCTTTAATTGTGTGGCAGGTTTGGCATGCCTCTCATTTTTGGAAGAGTGTGAAAATGAAATCTGTAGCCTCTGTTTATAATGTCCAGGATCCATTTGTCTGTTGTGATAATATGCCAATTTCTTGTAAATAATGCCAGCTTTCCTCCCAAGAGAGCTGCCAGCTAAGACTTGCTTGGCATGAAAAGGAGGAAGTCATTGGGTTTGTTTTCTGTATTGTTGTGCACGGTCGCCACCTCTTGGTGCTGGATTTTGCAATTGTCTGCCTCTATATGATCCTTGAGGTTGTCCTCTGCCCCTTGTGCGCCTATATCTACCTCTTTGGGGCTTGTCCGTGGCTGGAAAGGACCAGTTTTTAGAAGGCCAATTTCTGCTAAAACGAGGTGGTTGTACCTGTAGAAAAGCCTTGACAGTTTGCATAGATTTAGCTTTTTCTTCCATTTTCCGTAGTATCTCCTCAGCATTAGTACCAAATAGTACATCCTTTTGTAAAGGAGCATCTAGTAGTTTAGCTTTAACATGATCAGGCAAGCTTTGTTCCCTAAGCCAAGCATGTCTACGAATGACTGATCCTGTAACAGCAGCTCTACTTGAGGCCTCTAAGGCATCATAGCCACATTGTAAGGTGTGTTTACCCACTTGTTCTGCACTATGCATCATATCCTGCAATTCCTTCAAATCTGGTTGTTCAGGTTGAGACATTTTATTTCTTAATTGAGATAACAGAAACTGCTGGTATTTAAGCATATGGAACTGACAATTTAAGGCCCTCATGGCTAGGGTGGCCGAGGTGTATACCTTTTCCCCCCACCTGTCTAAGGATCTAGATTCTCTTTCGGAAGGTAGTGGATTCTTGGCAGTAGAGGCCTTCATTCCCCTGGGGCCTTGAGAAATGGTTTCAGGGTCAGCATTATGGCTTTTGAAAAGAAACTGGTGAGAGTTAGGAACTCTGTAGTACCTATCAGGTTTGACTGGGGCAGGAGTAAGGGAATCCGGATTAAGACAAACCTCCGAGTAAACATCATCAAGTATGTCCAAGACAGGAGGTATAGCCAGTGGTCTGTGTTGAGGTAACAAAAGAAATTCCCTAAGCCTTTTCTTGGAATCAGAAAAGTCTTGGCCTTTCCAATGGAAGTGCTCCCTCAAGGTGTGCAAGGTTTCCCCAAAAAAGAAATCCTCTGGGGGAGATACAGAAGGAATGGACTGTTCTGCATCCGAATCTTCATAAGGGGAGTACGAGTGCTCCTCTACATCAGAATGTTCTGAGAAAATGGAGCCCTGTTCAGAAGAGGGAGAATCTTCCTCCACTCTGGGTCTCTTGTCTGGAGGGGGTTGGGAACCCCTGATAAGGGTAATTAAATCCTCAGCCATTTTAAGCATCTGCTTTTTAGGCATGGGGCCTGGGGATGGGCCCTGAGCAACAGGCCTCTTGGGATGCATGGCTGATTTGGACTTAGTAAAGGCCTTAATGGAAAAGGAAGATGAGGGCCTAAAGACACCCTGGGTGGAAGTGGACCTGTCCACATTAGGAGACTCAACACTCACAGTGGCTTCGGTGGTTGTAGTCTGAGTAAGGGCCGAGGCACCTGCGGTCTCGGGTACAGAAGACACCGCCAAAGATGTGTCGTCGGTAGTCAAGGACTGCAAAGGCGTCTCGCTGAGAACCGGACCACGTGCAGCCGGTTTTGGCATGGTGTCGGTGGAGACCGCGGACCTCGCGTGTCGGTCCTTGCGTTTTTTGGACAAAACGGTACTCTGAGTCTCCAACGACATTTTATAATCAAAGGCTTTACCAAAATAATGTTGGGCGAACTCCGCCCGATGCTTAATAGTGCGTTTATTGAAAGTAGCACAAAAGCGACAGCCCGAGACGTCGTGGTCTGGGCCCAAACAAGGTATGCAGAGGGGAATGGAAATCCTTATGCAGTATTTGCTTCCCACAAGAAATACAATTGTTAACTTTGTCTGACATCGGTCTGAGGCAAGAAAAGTTTCCCCAACGGGGTACTTAGCTTTAAAGAAGACTTCGGTTTCCAATTTTTCGTAAATTCAGGAGCTGGCCGACCGGCACTTGCGAACTGCTTCTGCTTCGGGCACCACGCGGCAAAAAAGACTGAAGAATATGGCGTCGGCTGTGTCTTGTATACCCCTGTCGCACTGACGTCAGGAAAGAAGGTGACAGCAACCAACACCGGACCTAGACTTTGGAATTCGGCCGACCGAGGGACCGCCTGACGGCAGAGAACCCACATGTGATTACTGCAGCTGTATGCACGATGATCATCATGCCAAGTCACCTAAAACAGTTGCCACAGAAGCATTTAATGAGCTCTATCTCAGAAAAAGGAAGGTTAACCATTAACTTCTATATGTTCTCAAAAGACACTAGCAGAAACCTAACATATGAGCTTGACAACTTAAAATCCTGAAAGTTAAAGCACTAGACAATTATATTTTCTTCCCTAACTTATCCACTGCTTTTCCATCTTTGTCAGAAGGGAAGGGTTTATTCATAGTAGCCTATTTAACAGCAGCAGCAAATCTATAAATAGAGATCACTGCTGGATCTGATTTAGGGATAGAAAACAAATATTTGTGTGTTGGGGACACCTTGTAAAATCTGTTACACCTTTTAGAAGCAGGGAGTTGACTGTCAGGAAAACTGAAGGCAGTGAGAAAAACATTCTCAAAAGCAGTCGATACAAGAGAAATAGTAGAAGCTTTAGGCATCTGTAACTAACAACTCATAATACATTTTATATGCCATATGAATCTCATTCTGGTTCCACTGAAAAACTTCTTTAATGTTAGATAAAATTCCGGTGAAAAGAAATCTCTTCAGTATGGCAATCTGATGTTATTCTTTCATCAAAATCAGTATACTCAGACTGAGAACAAACTCCTGAGGTACAACCGTTTTCCTGCAATGCCTGCTCTTTTACTAAAATATTCAGTCAGAATGAGGGGGAAGTCTTTGCCTTTTCTTATCTGAAGACAAGGAAAAGACAGAAATAAGCTCCTTAGCAAATTCCAGTACATCTGCACTGTCCATGGAAATACAAACAGGAGACTGAAGTTTTCTCACTGAACATATGCTCCCTAAAAGTATGACCCTTAGACACACTGGACCCACCCTTCCACATTATTTACCCTAAGTGAAGACCCTTCACCTGACACCAACAAAAGTCTCTCTCCTTTCCCACCAAGGGCATCCCAAGAGCCACAGAAAAAGTGGCTACTCACAGTCTATTGGTGGCTTGGAAGGATACACCAACAGGACTGTGGGGAAAAAGATGGATGCTCTAAGGAACAGCAAGTGGCCACAGCAGTGTCACCCAACAGTGGCTGAAGCAAATTCTGAACTCATTTGACCCCAAAATACTCCTTTTCTTCTTTTTGCTTACAGGGGAAGGTGCAACCATGGAGAAAGAAGGGTGTTCCATCAGTAAGCAAAGGAAGAGTTGACAAAAATGGGTAGGAGAGCCTATGCAGGTAAGTTAAAGTGGAAGGAAGAGAAGTGGTTCTAAATTAAACTCCTGATGGTTCCTCACAAGCACAACGTCCTGTCCCAAACAAAACAGAAGTTTAAAACCTGGACATTTTTAGTCAAAATAAAATCTTTTACTTATAAAAAGCTTACAAAGGCACCAGTATAAAAACTCTCCCTTCCAATATAAAAAAGAGGAGACAAATCCCTTTATTTAAAAGCAATAGTTACATTTTCTGACAGAAAAAAAAAGTTTTCCGCTTAAACAAGAAAGCTTTCCCCAATGGGGACTTACCTACCCAGCCAATCTGCAATACTCTTCTAGTGTTTCAAGTGTATCCAGAGCCATCCAAGCGAAGATATGAATATTTCCTTGATTAACTACACTTACACTTGCTTTATACAGTGATCACTACTATTTTTGAACATTTCAAAGTGTTTAATTTTGTGGCAAAAAACAGTAATTTCCCTATTTGTTGGCTTTTCTAGTCTAAGTGTCTCCAAATCATTTTGCAGAAGGGCAAATTAGCCAAGGATTTCATTGGTTGGTGGTAGCTTGTTATTTAATTTGCACTTGCCAGCTGCTTTTGCCGTACTTTTGCATTAAGAATTTCCAGGATCTGACATCTTGTGGAAGGAGGTTGGTGATGAGTGATAATCCCACCACTGCCACTAATATCCAATGAGTAATGGTCCCACCACTGCCAACCAATATGTGATGGTCCCACAACTGCCAACCAGTATGTGACATCCCCATGCTGGGCCAGTAATAAAGGATCCTCAGTCCTCACCACTGACACTGGAGAAGGACAGGCACTTGGAATAGAAATGGATACATTCAGTATTTCCAGATGCAGACCTCTCTGCATCAAGTACAATTTCCCTTAAGGGCACACACTCAGCCAGGGGTCTGGATTACTCTATATCCATCTCCCTTTAGGTCCCCCCCCCCGAATAAGACTCCCCACTGGTATAGCTGTAGGGTTAGGTCCTCAGCAGAGTGTCCAAGCCAAATCCTCCAACACACACTATGTAAATCCAGTGCTTTCTGTCCTGCCCCAAGTAGCTGACACAAACAGATTTGATTTTTTGCACGTGCCCACATGCGCATGCACACACGTGCACAAACACACACATCTGGGAAAAGCTGGCACAGATTTACCTGCTGTACCCCCTTCTGCCCAGAATATAAGGTAGCTATCACTGCCAACAGACACTTCAGTCAACTACTTTAAGACTCTCAACAAATGGTGTCCAATTATACTGTGTAATATTAATACACATGACATCTCTGCTGAAAATGGGCTATTTGCCTAGTCGGACACCACCCAGTTAACAAATGTAAATAAAAATAAAAATAAATAAATAATACAAATGGTAATAGCTGACCAAGACAGCTAGGCCTTCTGGAGTGGCCCACACAGTGTCACCAAATAAATACAAGTACTGTCAAAGATTATGTACTTTCTATAAGGACCAGCCACAATAAATGTTTTAATATATTTAATAACAAAAGCACATGAAAAATACTGAATATATACAGTGAATATAAAACGTTTACACACCCCTGTTAAAATGCCAGGTTTTTGTGATTTAAAAAAATGAGACCACAATAAATCATTTAAAAACTTTTCCCACCTTTAATGTGACCTACAACCTGTACAATTCAATTGAAAAACAAACAAATCTGTTAGGGGAAAAATATTAAAAAAACATACAAGAAGCTGGTTGCATAAGATTGCACACCATTAAACTAATACTTTGTTGAAGCACCTTTTGATTTAAATTACAGCATTCAGTCTTCTTTGGTACATAGCTGCCACCAATAAAAGACTCTAATTAACCCCAAATAAAGTTGAGCTGTCCTAGTAGGATTTTCCTGACATTTACTCAGTTACCTGCTACAGCAAAAGTCATGGTTCGCAGAGAGCTTACAGAGTATCAAAGGGATCTAATTGTTGAAAGGCATCAGTCAGGAGAAGGGTACAAATAAATTTCCACAGCACAGCATTTGATATACCATGGTACACAGTGAAGACAGTTATCAAAAAGTAGAAAAAATATGGGACAACAAGGATGTTGCAAAGAACTAGATGTCCCTCCAAAATTGATGAAAAGACAAGACGGAAACTGGTCAGGAGCCTGCCAAGTGACCTATAGCAACACTGAAGGAGCTGCAGGACTTTCTGGCTAGTACTAGTTGTGTACCACATGTGACAACAATCTCCCATATTCTCCATATATCTGGGCTATGGGGTAGTGGTGTTACAAGACAGAAGCCTTTTCTTTCACAGAAAAACATCCAGATCCGGCTAAAAATTTGCAAAACAATACATTAAGTCTCCCAAAAGTATGTGGGGAAAATGGGTTATGGTCCGATGAGACTGGAAAGGTTTTCCAGGGGGGGTATCCCTGTCACCTTGGTTTTGCGGACCCCCTCTGCCGCCAGGGCGGCGTCTTCCACCTCTGCCCCCTCCTCTGCCTCTAGAAGGGGCATCACCCTGTGTGCCTGGGAAAGATCCTTGGGGTTTTCGAAACCACATTTTCCCACCACGTTGCCCTTTGGGGTACGGTCTGGAAGGGGTGGAAAAACGGACTCCGACAGCAGACAGAGTCTTTCACTCCTGTTCACACCGGGTAAGGGTCTCCTTTACTTTAGGGCCAAAAAGTGTGGCACCACCAAATGGGGCGCTAGTAAAGGAAGACTTGAAGGCTTCCGCAAATGAACATAAGCGCATCCAGGATTGCCTACGAAGAGCAATCGCTGAAGCCGCTGCCCTACTCGATCCTTCGGCTGCGTATGATATCAGCCTCATGGATGAGTTAACAATGGATGTAAGGGTATTTAGATGTGCTGAAACTTTCTCTGAGACCGCAGCATCTGTAGTACCCTGGAGGGTATCTCCCAACTCTTTGACTAGATCCCTCTGTAAGCGTGTAAAATGGGTCAAATAGTTCAGGGACCGCATAGAAAAAGCCGCTGAACTAAAAATGCGCTTCCCGTATCTGTCCATAGTCCTAGAATCTGTTAGGCGGATGGACAGATGAGGAAGATTCCGACATCTCCTTTTTCGTGGCCGCTGCCACCACCATAGCGTCCACTGGAACTCCTTTAGTGAGGTAAGCCTTGTCTTGGGGTGCAGTGATGTACTTATTAGGCTTCCTAGGGACCGGTTCCACCGTGTCAGGTGTCTCCCACGCCCTTCGAGCAATCAATTCCATTAACTCATCGAAGGGCAGAGTGACCCAGGAGGAGGAAGGGCGAGCACCAAATGCCTTCAGCAAGACTGACTCATCCTCAGAAGGGGGGAGGGACTGCCAATCACCTCTCTGCTTCAGGATCTCCAAGATGTCAGAAAAGGAGACATCTTCTGAAGGTGACTTTGGGGACCCTTCTGACTCATCCAAGTCAGTATCGGATGTTAAAGATTCTTGTGGAGAATCTAAGTGTCTCCTCTTACACAATCTTTTCCTAGGGACCTCTTCGGGGGGAGCACCCGAAGAAGCCTCCGAGGAAGAGGGGGCACCCTCCAGGGGTGGCTGAGACACCGGTGCTCGACGCTTGGATGTGGCCGTTGGTGCAGAGGAAGATAACGGACCTTTATGGGGAGGAGGCTGCTTCTACTGATGTGGTTGTCTGGGTAGACAACACCTTCCTCATGAGATCGAAGGCCCCGGGTCCCGAGTCGAGGAATCTCCGGTTCGAAGAAATGGGAAGAATCCCGAGACAGGTACGAAGGTATCGACCCGAGGCGGAGCCGAATCGATCCGCCGAGGCCCGAGAGGAAGAGTCGGAACCAAACGTCGGTTCGACTCGCCCCGGAACCAGGGCGGATCGTCGGCTCCGAGACTCTGGTACCGGATCCGGAGTCGAGGTGAAAGGTGCAGACCGAGAAAAGGACGGTTCTGGCACCGAGGGCTCCACAATCAGTAGATCAACCTCTTCCGGCTCCAAAGACTGGACAGGTCTCGGAGGAGGAAGGGATGGAGATAATGGGAGGCCTTCAAGTTTCGACACCAACTGGGTGGAAACAGAGATAAGTTTGGACAGGGCGAGTGTTCCAATAACTTCTGCACCACACGGTCCACATCGATATCGGAGAGCTTAGAAGAACGGGTCGAAGGAACCGAAGACGGAGCCGACCTCAATAGTGTCGAGGGAGGGAGCTCCATCACCGGTTCCAAGACTCGAGGCTCGAAACTGCCAACAGTTGAACACTCGCCCAAGTCTGTGGAACCGGTGATCTAACTTTAGTCGAAGAGCTCGGAGCCGATGACTTGGGCTCCGACGTCTTCGATTCCTTCGAGGACTTGGATGCCTGGTCAGAAGCATCCAGAGCCTCCTGAAAGGAAGGTTTTAATAAACCCCTGTCCATTAGTTTCCTGCGCCTATCTGTCATGACCCTCCCACTGAAAGATTGACAAATAGAGCAGTCTTCTTGCAGATGGAGAGGGCCAAGACAGTAGACACAGGAACTACGACTGTCAGTTACTGACATTTTTTGCCCACATTGGCAACGCTTGAACCCTGATTTGGCCTTTTCAGACATGTCACACTAAGTAGAAAAATAGTCAAATCCAGTAAAAAGTCAAGTCCGGTAAAATTGTCAAATCCAGTAGTGAAAGTCAATCCGGTTGTCAAATCCAATAAGGGGTGGTAGGCCCCGAAGAGAACTCTAACTAAGTTTTAAAACTTAAAGGTACTGAGATTCCCTTATACCTTACCACACTCACACAAAATATCACTAAACAGCTTATAACACTAAAGTACCAAGAAAAAATACAAGAATAAAATTCTAAATCTTATCTCAGGTGCTCGAGCTCGACCCAGTGATGTGAACGCTGCAGCGGCAAACTAGATCTAAGGTAAAGGCAGAGGGGGATTGTGGGTATTAGGTGATCTCGAGCTTCTTCTCGATGCAGAGCTTGCAAGCGGCCGACACGGAGCCGAGGATCGGCTCCGAACCCATGTGTAAGAACAAAGGCGAGATTGAACACTCTCACATTAAATGTTTTAATATATTTAATAACAAAAGCACATGAAAAATACTGAATATATACAGTGAATATAAAACGTTTACACACCCCTGTTAAAATGCCAGGTTTTTGTGATTTAGAAAAATGAGACCACAATAAATCATTTAAAAACTTTTCCCACCTTTAATGTGACCTACAACCTGTACAATTCAATTGAAAAACAAACAAATCTGTTAGGGGAAAAATATTAAAAAAACATACAAGAAGCTGGTTGCATAAGATTGCACACCATTAAACTAATACTTTGTTGAAGCACCTTTTGATTTAAATTACAGCATTCAGTCTTCTTTAGTACATAGCTGCCACCAATAAAAGACTCTAATTAACCCCAAATAAAGTTGAGCTGTCCTAGTAGGATTTTCCTGACATTTACTCAGTTACCTGCTACAGCAAAAGTCATGGTTCGCAGAGAGCTTACAGAGTATCAAAGGGATCTAATTGTTGAAAGGCATCAGTCAGGAGAAGGGTACAAATAAATTTCCACAGCACAGCATTTGATATACCATGGTACACAGTGAAGACAGTTATCAAAAAGTAGAAAAAATATGGGACAACAAGGATGTTGCAAAGAACTAGATGTCCCTCCAAAATTGATGAAAAGACAAGACGGAAACTGGTCAGGAGCCTGCCAAGTGACCTATAGCAACACTGAAGGAGCTGCAGGACTTTCTGGCTAGTACTAGTTGTGTACCACATGTGACAACAATCTCCCATATTCTCCATATATCTGGGCTATGGGGTAGTGGTGTTACAAGACAGAAGCCTTTTCTTTCACAGAAAAACATCCAGATCCGGCTAAAAATTTGCAAAACAATACATTAAGTCTCCCAAAAGTATGTGGGGAAAATGGGTTATGGTCCGATGAGACCAAGGTTGATTCCAAAAGGTACTTTTGGCGCAAAAACAACATTTCGCATCACCAATAGAACACCATCCCCGTGGTGAAGCATGATGGTGGCAGTATCGTGCTTTGGGGTTGTTTTTCTTCAGCTGGAACTGGGGCTTTATTCAAGGTGGAGGGAATTATGAACAGTTCCAAATACCAGTCACTTTTGGCCCAAAATCTTCATGTCTGCTAGAAAGCTGAAGATTAAGAGGAATGTCACCTTTTAACACAACAATGATCATACATCCAAATCAACAAAAGAATGGCTTCACCAGAAGAAAATTAAAGTTTTGGAATGGCCCAGCCAGAGCCCAGACCTAAATCCAACAGAAATCTGTATAGTGACTTGAAGAGGGCTGTGCACAAGAGATGCCCTCACAATCAGACAGATTTGGAGTGCTTTTGCAAGGAAGAGTGGGCAAATATTGCCATTTCAAGATGTGCAATGCTGATAGACTCCTACCCAAGAAGACTGAATGCTGTAATTAAATCAAAAGGTGCTTCAACAAACTATTAGTTTAAGGGTATGCACACTTATGCAACCAGCTTATTGTACGTTTTTTATTTTTTATATTTTTCCCCTAACAGATTTGATTTTCAATTGAATTGTACATGTTATAGGTCACATTAAAGGTGGGAAAAGTTTTGAAATTATTTATTGTAGTCTCATTTTTTTATATCACAAAAACCTGGCATTTTAACAGAGGTGTGTAAACTTTTTATATCCACTGTATATTCACAGTAAACCAGAGTTCAAATCACAGGAACATTAATGGACAGACAAAGAAAGAAAAACAATATCTAAACTAAGCTTCACTATATTCTTGACTGAATCTAGGAGAATTACGTTTTCCTAATGACTTACTTGAAAGAGTTAAGACGCAATGAAAAGTGAGCACTCTTTCTAGTCAGGTTCCCCAAAAGAGAATACACTCTCCTCAGAGATTACGCCCTGTAAAATAGAATATCCAAGATGGCTTGCAGAATGACCTCATCTGGTAACCTGAGTATAGGTTCTCACACTATTCCCCTTTGAAGGGGAGACAGGAATTAAGCATAGACAGCTAAAATACACAAAGGTTCTTCCAGACCCACTGTCTCTGGTCCTATTCAGCACTGTGGGGTGCTGTTTTAATGGTTTAACAGCTCGTCTACATCTCCCTTATTTTTCTTAAGGTAAGCTAGCTGGTTAACCTTTGCTGCCCCAGTGTTTTGTATTAAAACATATACATTTAATTCAGTTACAATAACACATGTACATTTTTTTCAATCTAGCAGGGTGCATGGTTGATGCATTTTAACAGAAGCAACCCTCACAAATACATTTTCAGGACAAGCATCCATGCAAATCAGTTCAGCTAGCTGTGTTGGCACAAGTCATACATCCACTGCCCTACTTCTGGCATGGCTGACAGTACCTCCTATTGTCACAAGGTGTTTACCTGGTCTAAACTGGGAAGTACTGAAGGAAAGTGTGGCTAGTCAGTTTTCAAGCTTGTTTCCTATGCATGGAGCTGTCTGCCAGGCCTCAAGAGTTAGCAGTGTCCTCTATAGTAGCGAATATCTAGACAGTAAAATTTACCTATAATGTTAGAACTACATTCAAAATCAGTTAAACAATGTGGCATTGTGCAAAAATAAGATAAGAGCAGCTAGCTTGTGCACTGAATAGCATCACCCACCATATCCTAGGATTATATAATGTAACTGCCCTTGACCCCAGAAAGTACCCTAGGAGACCCCTGTTAAAACCCAACCTTTAACCCAAAATAGTCAACCCTATTAAAGGACCAGACAACATGGATATGCAATTTCCAAATGTCTCTGTGGCCAGCTTGGTAAATATGGGCATCCTACGGCAATGTAGCAATAATCGCATGTTCTCAGACAACCAGATGACTATCAAAGAAAGTAACAGTAAGTGAGCAATGTAAATTCACAATTTCTTTGCAGGCAAAAATCTCACATACAAACAAGGTTGTCAGGCACACCCACACTACAGTCTTCACACATACCTTTCACCACACACGCACACACCCACAAACACAGATCGTCTTATGCTAAGGAGCTTAAAAGACACTTTTCCAAATCTCAAAGACCTCCAAAGATACTTAATGGCAGCACCGCTTCTCAGTAATAACTAAAGCACACACCAAAAGCAACTTTAGGCATTCCAACCACAGCCTTGGAACATGCTACAATCCAAGTGAACGGAGGACCGCAGCAGTTATTCCCCTCCACAAGGGCGGCCTATCAACTGATCCAGGAAACTACAGACCCACCAGTCTAACAAGCCTAATATGCAAAGTCATGGAATGAATCATCATGGAAATGTTACACAAGGACACTAGCAACCTGCAGACAATGGACCCATTCCTGTTTGGCTTAGTTAAGGGAAGGACATGCCTACTTAACCTGGTAGACTTCTTTGAGGGTCATCAAGGCAATGGACGAGGGTAAAACATTGCATACTACATATCTTGACCTAGCTAAGGCATCTAATACAGTACTCCACTCAGGCATCGCTAACAACTGGAGCT
This sequence comes from Protopterus annectens, assembly GCF_019279795.1. Lineage (NCBI taxonomy): Eukaryota > Metazoa > Chordata > Ceratodontiformes > Protopteridae > Protopterus > Protopterus annectens. The sequence continues at coordinate 476,099,144 of NC_056733.1, read as the reverse complement.
GGGTGTAAACCCTTACCTAGCTTTTTGGATTGACAGCTGGCTCACAGACAGGACCCAAGAAGTCATGATTTTTGAGATCACCTCCACCAAGAGACCCATCACCAGTGGAGTACCCCAGAGCTCCGTATTGGGCTCGCTCCTGTTTGGCATGTATTTCTCAAAAGTCAAGACTAATGTTAAAGGCCTCCGGCTCACCATGTTTATAGATGACTGTAAATAGGGAGCTATTATAGATTCTCCCAGGACACAAACATCTTGGAAGCGAGTTTAACACAGACAAATGACAGGTGCCAAAGCCATGCCTTTGAGAAACTGTCAATACAAGTTAATTACTTTGTCGATAAAATGCCCCTAAGAGTCGACCCGGTAGTAAGGGATATGGGAACATATGCTGACAGCAATCTGAACTTTGATCAACACATGGCTAAGATAATACGAAAATTATTCCACATCACCCAACTTGTAGGTAACAGTATAGCATATGCAGGTCGAAAAAGTTATAGTACCACTCTACTCAGTTCTCATCAGACTGATCATTGAATACAAAGCCCCTCCTGGCATATATTTAACCAGTCACTTGCAAAATCTGGAACACCCACAAAGTTCTCTCACCAGCAGAATTGAGGGCATGCATACAATTGTCCTACAGTGATCACCTAAAGGGCTCTGTGTATTCATTCTTTTACAGACTGCTGACAGGGGATCCCTGACTGGCTTACATGGCTCCTTCAGACCCAGCCCTGATGGATCTGTTGCGCATGCACAAAACAGCATGGGAAACACTAGATCCAGGGATCTGAACTTTGCTTGTGAGATAAACAGAATGTACTGGGGAGATGCATGCGTGTCCCAAAGGACCCCCAGACTATGGAATAGGCTCCCCATCCATGTAAAGCAGAGTTCATTCCTGACCCTATTCAAAAAAAACTTTGACAAGTGGATGGAAAACTGTAAATTTACCCCTGGGCTGTTCCTCATGTCCCTTGTGGTCAGAGTTAGAATAATAATTTTCTTATTAACAGCCTAACATCCCCTACAAATCCTTAGCTACCTGCCTATTAGCATGCCCCCCCCCCCAGTATAATACTTAAGACTCAAATGGTTTCAGGTACGTGGCTAGGCTTGTAAGGGCCCTAGTGGTCATTAACCTAGTAATAACCTATGAACAGGATCCACTGAAGAAGCACTCAGTTTGAAGGCAAGAAAGATCTGAAGAATTTGGCACTCCAACTGCCTTTTATATGGAGCTCTACATGAACTTCTGCCAGCTGGAGCACATGGAAGGCACAAAAAGTTCTGATGAGCTAATTGGTTCATTGGGTGAAAACCTTGTAGCTTACGCTACTGCAATGGTGATTATGTATTGAACATCAATTATTCTGATACTCTGAAGGTAAGTCACCAAATTCCAGTGTCCTGTTATTTGCATCTAATTCTTTCTCAGATACCAAAGCAAACAGTTCATTTCAAAGTTCTTTTTAGTGTTAAGTATCCCCCGCCCCCAATTTTTCTTCTGAAGTACCTCAAATGTATTGAACTCTTCTCTCCCATATAGGACTTTCCCAATGACAGATCATAAACGTCTTCATCTCAGTTGATTAAGAGAACAACTTACCCAAACTGTTGCAGCAGTAGCTGAAAACACTGTTTGCACCCTCCAGACAGGGGACTTTGCCTTTACTTATATATACTCTCCAAATTCAACAGCAGGGAAGACAATGCAATAGATCTCGTATAGACAGCAATCCTGCACTGCCCACATTACAATGAAGACCATCTCTACATATAAACTCAAACTGTGATTGCTGTCAGAAATCAATTAGCCATCAATCACTCATAGTGAAGCAAAATGTAGGTCTATTCTTTGTTTCACATGCTAGTCTACTCTTTCCACCTTCAGTGGTTTTGCAGTTTTCACTATTTTCCTCCTTGCCACCTCATAAGCTTTTCCCATCTTCTGTATGCAATCTTATCTTCTGTTATCTCTTTTGCTTATTTAACCAGGAAAACTTGTTTCATCCTCCCCAAATTACTCTCATTGCCTTCCTAAGCCATTTTCTTGATACAGTCCAAACAAATGATTTGCTTCTACGTGTCTCTTTATGCTTCCAACAGTTTATTTTCTCAAAGTGAAATATAGCTCTCTATAGTTCCAGATTCCTGCCTTTATCGAATCCAAACCACATCAATTGCCCCAGGTACTGTAAACCAGGAGCACAGCACAGTCACAGCAACCCAGCAGTGCCCTCAGTTCTAATTTTGTCACTACTTCAGTAATTGATAGGGAAGTCAGTGCATCATCCCCCTATTGTGTGCAAACAAACAACCCAAGACTATTACTGACTATTTAACTTCTATTCAAAGTTTCACCTAGACCCTCCACCAATTCTGCATGCCCAGTCTATTATAAAGATAGGTTCCTCCTTATAATGACTTTCCTATTTCATCAGTTTTATCATCCATTTTTTAAACATTTCACTGCCTATTTACTCCTGTATCTGGTGCCCAGTACTCTGCAGCTAAGTAAGAGGTACACTGTCCTTGTATTTGAAAACACAGAATTTTCTGTTTAAATATATTACTAGCAAAACAAATGTTAACTACTTCACTGTGCATCATTCTGCCATGGAAACAGTAAACCACTTTTTAACTATGTACAAAATCTTAGGTACTACTACTACTCCTTTCAGCTTTTCCGGTTGGGGGTCGCCACAACGAAACAGTCCACAGAACGATTAGCAGTGGAGTTTTACTGTGTTAAGTTGCCAGCCCAGCACCTAACTTTCCATAGAAGGCACACACACACACACACACACACACACACACACACACACACACCTGTCCAATCCGCCTGCAGCATGTTTTTGGGATGTGGGAGGAAACCGGAGCACCTGGAGGAAACCCATGTGACCGCAGGGAGGACATGCAGACTCTGCAAAGAAGGCACTCCAGCTGAAAATTGAACCGGAGAACCTCTTGCTGTGAGCTAGCAACGCTAACAACTGCACCACCGCGGCCACCCTGAAACAGCATTTCTAATGTTACTGTAGTTAACGACTACATTGACTTGCTTCCATACTTAGGTGAAGATGTTTACCTGTCATTTCTTTCAGTATACTGTTTAAGTATCAGTTTTAATTTAGGACTATTAATCTCTTTTCCTTTTCTATAACAAGTATGAGATGTCACTCAGTGTGTGTTTCCCTTTAATTCATATAAACTGCAGTTACCTCTTAAACAACTTTAAATTCAGCTATGAAAATATTGACTATGTTTACTATTCTGCCACATTTCTGAATCCATGAAAAAGATTACAAAATAATATACAGAGAACATTTAAGTGGTACAGTGTGAAATATTTTCTGCTTAAAAACCTCAGCGTTGGCCAGCTAAGAACTTGCTGTATTCAACTGGATGTATAAGAGAATTTAAGTACCTTTATCTGCACTTTTTTTTCAAAAAAATACAGTATTTAAATTGATTTTAACTGTGTGTTGCAGGAATATTAACTGAACTGGAAGTTTTGACTCTGCTCTTCAGTTAGTCCCATCCACCCTCCCTGTTTTTGTTTTTAATCTTAGTGGCCTTGAAACTGCCCGCCCCTCTTGTAAATTTGTGTTTGGATACTCCTTCTGGGCCCATCTCATTTGCTCACTCAACTGAGTGCAGTGAGATCATATTCTGATTTCAGGCACTCCTACTGTGTACAAAGAACATCTGGGAAACAGAAAAAAAATTTAAGCTTGTTTCCTGCCTTTCCTGTTAAGTGGTATAGACTATTTGTAGGCTTCTGAGCCCTTCTGTGTTGGAGGGAAGCCTTCTAGCTTAGTTTTTTTTCTTATAACTAGCCAGTTTTCTAGTTTCAGCACTCAAATCTGTTTCTTTGATCTCAGCACTTGTTCAGAAAAAAATGTCATCTGCTTTTACTGTACTTGTGTTTCTACCTACTTTATTTTACTTTTGCATCATCTTAAAAGTACTCAATTGTATTTATTACTGCTTGGTGTAACTCATTCTAAGCCTTTTGGTTTAAACACTTGGGCTTCGGACCAGCTGTTTTGCACTGAGAGGGTTTGTGGTCTGCACTGTAGTGGCAGAACAGGTAGCTTACATCCTTCTAGGTTGGGAACTACTGATTGAGGGCTCAGTGTCTGTTATTCTAAAAGTGTATTAATTCTGGTTTAAGCACTTGGGCTTTCAGGCCAGTTATTTTACATTAAGAGGGTTCGTGGTCTGCATTCTTGTGGGAGGATAGGCTGGACTCTGCCCTTCTGAGCTGGGAATTTCTGGTTAAAGGCTTATAGTGCATGCATATCTGAACTGCTTCTTACTGAAGTTGGTGCGCCTTGTTTGCTGTGGCATAGACTGGATTCGGGCCTGCTGGATCTAGCTTTGTTTGTGTAACTTGAGCACTAATCCAGGCATTCTCTAAAGTATTCAACTGTATTTATTACTGCTTGGTAGTAACTTGATTAAAGTGTAGCTATCATTCTAAGCCTTTTGGATTAAGCACTTGGGCTTCAGACCAGTTGTTTTACATTAGGAAGGTTTGTGGCATGCACTGTGGTGGCAGGACAGGTAGCTTTCATCTTTCTAAGTTGGGAACTGCTGATTGAGCCCAGTGTCTGTTATTCTTAAAATGTATTAGTTCTGGTTTAGGCACTTGGGCTTCAGGCCAGTTATTTTACATTAAGAAGGTTCGTGGTCTGCACTCTTGTGGGAGAAGAGGCTGGACTCTGCCCTTCTGAGCTGGGAATTTCTGGTTAAAGGTTTATAGTGCCTGAATATTTGAACTGTATCTTACTGAAATTGGTACACCTTGTTTGCTGTAGCATAGACTAGATCCAGGCCTGCTGAATCTAGCTTTGTTTATATGCTTGTTGTTTGTTTGCTTGTTATTTCCCTGGAATGCTAATTCCACCTAATACGCGGCTTCTCAGCGCTTCTGTGGATCACTAGTGATATCTGCATTGCTTACTGTACTTATTTCCTTGTTTCACTTGAAAGAAAGTTACTGTTTGTCGTTTTTGCATTTAAGTTACCTGTAACACATTGCACTTAAGTTACCTGGCACTTGCGCGCTAAAGCAATTATATAAATCAGCACTAAAAATTAAAAGCACTACACCTTCACTCCCCACTGGCCCTTCTTTTCAATTAAGGAATTCCCATTATTATTCTAGCATGTCCAAAGGTCAGTTGTCAATCTCCTCTCTGGTCCAGCTGGTGAATCAGGGCATCTTGAGGCAATGTTACAACTGCCTCATGTACACAGACAACCCTCTCCTCCTCCCAACAAATTCCAACACATGTGAGAGATGCAACCATATAGCCAAACTGGAGGCTAAGCTCTCTCAACTCAGTACTGGCATAACCAGTCAGGAGGAGAAGGAAACCACACTCACTACAATTCCAGTCTCACATAGACCTACCACGACAGCAAACCAAACACATAATCACACAGAAAACATACTCGGAGGCTCTAAATAAAGATCTGCCTAAGCAGCAGAGAACTCCAAAGCAGACACCCAAGCAACCGCTACCCCAAAACAATACACGTGCAACACATATCTCACAAAGCCAGTGTGCCGAACAGCTACAGCCCTTAAGACTAAACAACACACCTGATACACTTGTAATAGGTGACTATCGTCAGGCACACTGACGTCCCACTCACCAGGCTGAACAAGGAGAGGGTTACGGTGAGCAGCCTGTCGGGCGCTAGGATCCGCCACATAACACAAGCACTCAGGTCACTCCAAGGCAAGAACAAATATGACTCAGTCATTGTCCATGCTGGTGTGAATGACCTGAGACGTACCTCCCTGGACTACATGAAAAGAGACATAAAGGAGCTCTCTGAGCATGTAGCCCAGGCCGGTATGACCCTGACCTTGAGTAGCATCTTACCCACACCAAGAATGATGCCACAATATGAAGACAAGATGATCAATTTCAACAACTGGCTTAAGTACTGGTGTCATTCAAAGGGGATCCAATGCCTGTCAGCTTGGGATGATATGCTCGACAAGCCACGATGCTTCGCTAGGGACGGCTTGCACTTGTCACCCCTGGGCTTTCGGATATTGGCAAAAGCTCTTACTACCCCCATAGTGCCTTTTTTAGGCAAGGCTCAAAAGACAAACCCACCTCCATAGGTATTACAAGGGATAAGAAACTAAGAGTAATGCTACTCAACGCCAGAAGTCTAAACCTCAAGATGCACGCACTCGAAACTCTCCTTAGCATGGAGAACATCGTTATCTGTGCAGTAACAGAAACCTGGTTCAGGGCTCCCGAGAGCACCCCAGCACTACCAGGTTATACCTCATAGCATGCTTTTCAGCCCCAAAACATGGACCGAACCACAAAAGGAGGGGGAGTTTCAATATTCATCAAAGATACCCACACCTCCAGGTTGGTGGCAAAGCACGAAGCATCAGAGATTATCCATGTGCAACTAACAGTGGGTAAAACTGCCTTCCAGTTTATAGCCTGCTACAGACCACCATCCCAAACCCAGGAACCCCACTCGGCCTTTCTGAGAACACTGGAAAATATGAAGGTCTCTCCAAACACCATTATATTGGGCGACTTCAACTACCCAAACATACACTGGGAGCATTACTCTAGCTCCAACACCCTAGCCCAAAGGTTCCTAGAATGTATAGTATAAACTCAAATGCTATGGAACAACTTGTTACCACTCCCACAAGAGGGGAAAACATACTGGACCTGATCATCACCAACATGGGGACTCTATGCTCCAGACCAGAAGTGTATCCCTCACTGGTAAGATCAGACCATAAACAAATCTCACTGGATATTCACATCCCGACGCCACCCCCTGCCCAGAAAACCACAGTGAAAAACTTCTCTAAAGCAAATTTCACACTCCTCAAAACCGAGGTGGAATCCTTCAAAGCCCCTGAGTCTGTGGAAAATACGGCCCAGACCGCAGAATCCTTTATAAACGCATTCTATGAACACCTTCAGGAATGCATGGATCATGCGATCCCAAATAAAACCAAGACCCAATCCTCCAAAGGCAGACGTCCTGTCTGGTGGACCCCAGCCATAAACAAACTATACAATAGAAGGAGGAAGCTACTAAATGATGGAGCAAAATCCCAAAAAGGGAAGGCATCACTGATCAGTATTAGCAAAAAACTACGGGCACTCATAAAACTGGCCAACTTCGAGAGAAAAATTGCACAGGACACGAAGGATAATCACAAGGCTTTCTTTAGTTATGTTAGGAATCTGGGTGGTAATTCCCAGATATGCTCAGAATTAGTCCAAAATGACAAAAAATACACCGAACCCACAGACATTGCCAACATCCTAGCTGACAGGTTCAGCGCAATCTTCTCCCCCTCCTCCCCACCAAAAGGGCAAATATCTATCCCAGCAAAATGCTGCCCCCCCTGACATCTCAGATGCTCAGGTAAGAGCCGCCCTCTCCAAAGCAAAAAACACAGCATCAATGGGACCAGACGGTGTCCCGGGCTGCGTCCTACATGAACTCCAAGAGCAGCTAAACCCAAACATAAAACTACTGTTCAATCTCAGCCTTACTACAGGATATGTGCCCAAAGAGTGGTGCACAGCAACAGTGGTCCCTCTCCATAAAGGTGGTGCCTCAACGGATCCTGGAAACTATCGCCCCATAAGCCTGACTAGCTTGGTCTGCAAAGCTATGGAAAGAATCATCATGGACCTCATAAATAAAGATATTGGGGACCTACAGACACTGGATCCTACCCAGTTCGGCTTTGTTAAGAGCAGATCCTGCCTCTTAAACCTGGTCGATTTCTTTGAAACAGTCACCAAGGCCACTGACGAGGGGAAGGTGGTCCACACAGCCTACCTGGACCTCGCAAAAGCCTTCGATACAATACCCCACTCGGGCATTATAGATAAGCTCACCAGCTTAAATATAAACCCCTTTGTCACTAGATGGATTGCAAACTGGCTCAAGGACAGAACCCACATGGTTAGAATTGCTGGAGCCATGTCAGACTCCAAACCAGTTACAAGTGGTGTCCCAAAAAGGCTCAGTCCTGGGACCTCTCTTGTTCGGTATATATTTCTCGGAGGTACAGGCCAACACGGAAGGACTGTGGCTGACCAAGTTCGCAGATGACTGCAAACTGGGCGCCATAATCGACTTTCCAGCCGACACAAGCATCCTCCAAAAGGGTCTCATAGAAACAGACAACTGGTGCCAGAGCCATGGCCTCAAGCTAAATGCCAAAAAGTGTATAGTCATCCCCTTTGGCAAAAACAAAGTGCCCACAAATTACCACATAGGTGGTAATCCATTAAGTACAGAAGAAGTAATTAGGGACCTGGGTACCCAAGTTGATAGCAATCCTTCATTTGACAACCACGTGGCCAAAGTGGTTAGAAAAACATTTTATATAGCCCACCTAATCATGAAGGGATTCACATCTAGATCAGGGGAGGTCATCGTGCCTCTTTACTCATCCCTCATCAGGCCCATAATGGAGTACAATGCCCCTTTTGGGATGTACCTTACCAGACACCTGCAGCAACTGGAAAGACCCCAAAAGTACCTCACCAAGAGGATCAAAGGGCTCAAACGGATGCCATACGCTGCCCGGTTAAAGAAACTCCAGCTCTACTCAGTGGCATACCGCCTGTTCAGAGGCGATCTGTGCCTGACATATAAAGCCATGTCCAACCCGGAATTAATGGACATGCTGCACCTTAGAAAATCCAAATCCCATCGAGCTACGCGCTCGAGAGACTTGAACCTCACCACTGAAATAAATAGGACATGCTGGAGGGACAGATTCATAACCCAGAGGCTCCCTTCACTCTGGAATAAAATCCCAGTCCAGGTTAGGCAGAGTCCCTCATTGACTCTCTTCAACAAGAATCTTGATGAGTGGATGGGAGATCGTAGGTTTACCCTGGGTATCACCTTCTGTGTCACTGTTAGACAGAGGCACAGTATACTAACCTCGAAAAAGGGCATAGCAAAATAAATTTAAAATGGGTGGCGAAAGCCAAACACATTCTGGCTAGGCTTATAAATGCCCTAGGGCAGATAGCCTAGTATGAACCCATGAACAGATTATGTATCACTGGTAAATCAGTTGCAAAGAAACTGCTGATGACCTACAGGTATTAATTTCCATTCTATGGAAAGGAGCACAGTTTGCTGTGCACATTGTTTCTACAATCCAAAGCTGCAGAACCTGGCTTCAGATATTCCATGTGTATACAATAACCCACTCTGACTCTCTTCTGAACCAGTGGGTGCTACCAGGTCAGCTTAATGCCAGTAAATATATTAAATCAAGGTTAGACTTCACTGGCTGGAGTTCTAACTACTTTCTTATAGTTTGTTTAACTTTTCCTGTCAGTTTAACATTGCTTGTAGCCACTTAACCTGTTCTTTCCCATGAGTTGCTAGAGAGTCAGCTGAAGCAGATGTGCTAAAATAAGTTTTTCTGGCACTTTCCAAGTTGAAAGTTCACAAAATATATAAGAAAGTACATTAAATTATTACACTTTTACTCGTTTGGTGACTTTAGTACTTTCTTGCTTATTTAATCAAATTTTATAATTTTTTTTACAGTTTTAGTTAAACTTGCTGGCTTTGTACCTAGAACAGTTGACTGGCCATTTACGCATTTGACTGCACGTGCAACAATGTTGCAACAATATCTTCTAGTTAATCTAACAGTTTAACTTTTTTTTTTCCATTAAACTCCAGCTCAGCTAAAACAGCTAATATTGGGTTTTCTTAGCCGCTTGGGTTGTTTTTGTAATTAACAGATCCTCCATTTAGCAACACTGAGTGCTATCCTATGTTAATTTATTAGATAGCATCTCCATCAAGCTAATAAAATGTTTACCTATACCCTTTTCATTCTCTTTTTCCTATTTTTACAATGCAACCTCACGTTAAATTACAGTTTTCAGGTGGTTTTCTAGCAAGGGTGTAAATCTGCTGACAAGATTACAACTACATATTATTCAGTGGCAGGGAATAACTTGCTGCCTTTTCTGGGAGGTAGACATTGGCTGGAGTTCTAACTACTTATTGGTTCTTCACTTTTCTACTCAGCTTAACAATGGTTGGCAGCGCTTGACTCAGCACTATGCAACATTGTACTTAACAGATGCTGACACATTTTTGAATTCTCACTAAGAACCTTACTTAACACTACCTTCCATTTATAGCCGTATAAACAAAATACAAGAGTTAAGCAGTGGAACATTGTTGCACATCTAAAGCAGAACTCATGACCAGTCTAAAAGTACAGTTTTGTACCTACCATAAATGTAGATGTTCGAGTGCTAATACAGCTGCAGTAATAACATATGGGTTCTCTGCCGTCAGGTGGTCCCTCGGTCGGCCGAATTCCAAAGTCTAGGTCCGGCATCGGTTGTTGTCGCTTCCTTTCCTGACGTCAGCAAGGCAGGAGTATATAAGACACAGCCGACGCTATTTTCTTCAGTCTTTCTTGCCCCAGATGTCAGGTGCCCCCAGTAGGAAGGCAAAACATAAATTACATTTATATACATGCAATGCAATGTAATCAAAAAACAGTAGTTGCAAGCAAATATACCATAGAAGGATAACCCAAACAGGTAGTATGAAGAGGGGTTAGGTCCTAAACCTTTACCAAGAGGGGAAGGAGGGAGGGAAATCTGTACTGCAGCTGTATTAGCACTCGAAAATCTACATTTATGGTAGGTACAAAACTGTACTATGTTCAACGTGCATACAGCTGCAGTAATAACATATGGGTAGAATCCCAAAGCTACGCACAGGGTGGTAGGCACTAGATAGAATTGGGATGAGCCAGAATGCCCTGCAACACAGCAGTAGCAAAGCCTGCTCTAGTTTTGGAATATAAAGGCAGGTGGTAGTGTCTTGTGAAGGTATGCACAGAACTGCAAGTGGCTGCCTTCAAAATATCTTTGGTAGGAACTCCTCTGAGGAAGGCTGTAGAGGTAGCTGTGGCCCTGGTGGAGTGGGATCTGATGCCTGTAGGGACAGATTTTCCATGATAGGAGTAACAAAACCGTATGCAGTGGCCTACTTGAGCTCCTACAACATAGGACACAAAAAGTTGCTGTGATTTCCTAAAAGGCTTTGTTCTGTCCAAGTAATAACGTAGCTGTCTATGGATGTCTAAAGAGTGTAGCAGCCTTTCCCCTTTGTTTTGAGGATTGGGGTAAAAAGTAGGCAAGTGTATTGGCTTGATTTAAAGCTACCCTGGATACCACTTTAGGCATAAATGATGGGTTGGTTCGAAGGGAAACCCTGTCCTGATGGAAAATGAGAAAGGGCTGCACAGCCATGAGGGCTTGTAGTTCCGAAACCCTATGAGCTGAGGTAATGGCCAGAAGGAAGGTTGTTTTCCAGGACAAATGTTGCAAATCTGTTGAGGCAGCTGGTTCAAAGGGAGGCAATGTTAATTTTTCTAGAATATAATTAAGATCCCAGGCTGGCACTGGTTGTTTCCTTGGTGGTCTTATATTCTTAGCCCCTCTGAGGAACTGTCTTAAGAGTGGGTGAGAGAATAAGGGTGGATCCGTGTTGAATTCTGCAGAAATGGCTGAGGCATGGATTTTTATGGAGGAAAATGAGAGTCCACTGTTCAACAGCTCAGCTAGATACTGTAATACCGGAGGCAAATTTAGTTTTGTAGGGTCCTGGCCTTTTTTCTCATTCCAAGAGCAAAACCGTTTCCATTTTGCTGAGTAAGCCTTTCTAGTAGATGGCCTTCTGGCCTCCAAAATGACATCCTGTACCTCTTTGTAGAGTAAGGTCTGTTGAGGTGTTAAGGAATTTTCCATGCAGCGAGATTGAGTGTTTTCAGCTGACTGTGAAGAGTTTTGTAGTTGTGCTGAGTCAGCAGAAGAGGCATTAGAGGTAGGGACCAGTGAAGAGTATGTGTTAGACTCCTCAGGAGTGGGTACCAGTGTTGCTTGGCCAGTCTGGAGCAATCAGTATCATCTTTGGTCTGTCTGCTCTTGCTTTCAAGAGCACCTTGGGCAGAAGAGGCAGAGATGGGAAAGCGTAAACTGTCCATGCTGTCCAACTGAATGAAAGGGCATCCACTCTTCAGGCCTTTGAATGGAAGGTCCTTGAACAAAACTTTTCCAATTGGTGATTCCTGTGGGAGGCGAAGAGATCTATGTCTGGCCTCCCCCACGCTTGGATTATCTTTGTAAACACTTGAGGATGCAACTTCCATTTGTGTGGATCTGTCATATTTCTGCTTAGATTGTCTGCCAGCGTGTTTTCCAAACCTGGCAAGTACTGTGCTTGAAGTTCGATTTGCCATTCCAGGGACAAGTTCCAAAGTGTCATGGCTAGTCTGCACAGAGGGTATGAATGTGTTCCTCCTTGTTTATGTACCACATAACTGTGGTGTTGTCTGTTCTTATCAATAATTGTCCTGGATGCAGGAGGTCCTTGAAAGCTGTAATTGCATTTATCACTGCTAGCATTTCTTTTTGATTGATGTGAAGGTGCTTTTCCTTTTGGGACCATTTGCCCTGAATGCACCTGTCTGTCATGTGCGCCCCCCAGGCGTAATCTGAGGCGTCTGTTGTGATGACTTGATTTGCTTGAGGCTTGCAGAATGGGAGACCTGTGTTTGTTTGACATGCTTGAGCCCACCATAGAAATTCCTTTTGCAAACATGGAATTATTGGTATTATTGTTTCCAAACTGTGGCTGTGTTGAGACCATAGATTTTTTAGGTACCACTGAAGTTTCCTCATATGCAACTTTGCACATGGGATTAAAAGAATGCAAGATGCCATGAAACCCAGAGCCTGCAGGATCTTCCTTGCAGTAAGCCTGGTACAATTTGCTAGCATTTTGAAGTACTGAGCTAGTTGCCTCTGCTTTTCTGGCGTAAGATAGGCCCATCTGGGTGTTTGTGTCCAAGTTGGCACCCAGGAAAGTTATTCTCTGAGCTGGTGTTAGCCTGGATTTCTCTTTGTTGATTGTGTATCCCACAGCATTCAGTAACCGTGTTGCATAAGCCAGATGTTCCAGAAGTATGTGCTTGCTGTCTGCTTGGATCAGGCAGTCGTCCAAATAAGGGTAAATTTGTATCTCTTGAAGTCTGCAGTAGGCAATTACTGATGCCAGGCATTTCGTGAATACTCTGGGCGCAGTAGATAAGCCAAAGGGCAATGCAGAGAATTGATAGTGGATTGAACCTGCAAGAAATCTGAGGTATCTTATGCAGCTTTGTCTGATAGGGACATGCAGGTATGCCTCCTTGAGGTCCAATGTTACCAGCCAAAACCCCTTGCCCAGCATGGGAAGAAGCTGCTGTACTGTGAGCATCTTGAATTTTAATACGAGTAAAAATGTGTTTAGGATGGATAAGTCAAAAATGGGTCTCCAGTCGGTTCCTTTCCTTGGTACCAGAAATAGTCTGGAATAAAAACTTGACCTTGTTCGTGAGTAGGTATCTCTTGAATAGCTTTCATGTCTATGAGCTTTGAAATTTGTAGTAGTGCCTCTGCCCTTTGATTGTGTGGCAGGTTTGGCATGCCTCTCATTTTTGGGAGAGTGTGAAAATGAAATCTGTAGCCTCTGTTTATAACGTCCAGGATCCATTTGTCTGTTGTGACCATATGCCAATTTCTTGTAAATAATGCCAGCTTTCCTCCCAAGGGTGCTGCCAGTTGAGACTTGCTTGGCATGGAAAGGAGGAAGTCATTGGGTTTCTTTCCTGTATTGTTGTGCATTGTTTTCGCCACCTCTTGGTGCTGGAGTTTGCCATTGCCTGCCTCTATATGATCCTTGTGATTGCCCTCTGCCCCTTGTGTGCCTATATCTACCTCTTTGGGGCCTGTCCGTGGCTGGAAAGGACCAGTTTTTAGAAGGCCAATTTCTGCTAAAACGTGGTGGTTGAACCTGTAGAAAAGCTTTGACAGTTTGCATAGATTTGGCTTTTTCTTCCATTTTCCGTAGTATCTCCTCAGCATTAGTACCAAATAGCACATCCTTTTGTAAAGGAGCATCTAGTAATTTAGCTTTCACATGATCAGGCAAGATTTGTTCCCTAAGCCATGCATGCCTACGAATGACTGATCCTGTAACAGCAGCTCTACTTGAGGCCTCTAGGGCACCATAACCACATTGTAAAGTGTGTTTACCCACTTGTTCTGCACTATGCATCATATCCTGCAACTCCTTCAAATCTGGTTGTTCAGGTTGAGACATTTTATTTCTTAATTGTGATAACAGAAACTGCTGATATTTAAGCATATGAAACTGACAATTTAATGCCCTCATGGCTAGGGTGGCCGAGGTATATACCTTTTTTCCTCACCTTTCTAAGGATCTTGACTCTCTTTCGGAAGGTAGTGGATTCTTAGCAGTAGAGGCCTTCATTCCCTTGGGACCTTGAGAAATGGTTTCAGGGTCAGCATTATGGCTTTTGAAAAGAAATTGGTGAGAGTTAGGAACTCTGTAGTACCTATCAGGCTTGACTTGGGCAGGAGGCAGAGAATCCAGATTAAGGCAAGCCTCCGAATAAACATCAAGTACATCCAAGACAGGAGGTATCGCCAGAGGTCTGTGTTGAGGTAACAAAAGAAATTCCCTCAGTCTTTTCTTGGAATCAGAAAAGTCTTGGCCTTCCCAATGGAAGTGTTCCCTCAAAGTGTGCGAGGTTTCCCCAAAAGAATAATCCTCAGGAGGAGATACAGAAGGAATGGATTGCTCTGCATCAGAATTTTCAAAAGGGGAGTAAGAGTGTTCCTCTACATCAGAGTGTTCTGAAATAATGGAGCCCTGATCAGAAGAGGGAGAATCTTCCTCCACTCTGGGCCTCTTGTCAGGAAGGGGCTGGGAACCCCTGATAAGAGTAATTAAATCCTCAGCCATTTCAAGCATCTGTTTTTTAGGCATGGGGCCTGTGGATGAGCCCTGTGCAACAGGCCTCTTGGGATGCCTGGCTGATTTGGATTTAGTAAAGGCCTTAATGGAAAATGAAGATGAGGGTCTAAAGATACCATGTGTGGAAGTGGACCTGTCCACATTAGGAGACTCAACGCTCACAGTGGCTTCGGTGGTTGTAGTCTGGGTATGGGCCGAGGTACCTGCGGTCTCGGGTACAGAAGACCCCGCCAAAGAAGTGTCGTCGGTAGTCAGGGACTGCATAGGCGTCCCGCTGAGAACCGGACCACGTGTAGCCGGTTTTGCCGTGGTGTCGGTGGAGACCGCGGACCTCACGTGTCGGTCCTTGTCCTTGCGTTTTTTGGACAAAACTGTAGTCGGAGTCTCCGACGACATTTTATAATCAAATGCTTTACCAAATAATGTTGGGCGAACTCCGCCCGACACTTGATAGTGCGTTTATTGAAAGTAGCACAAAAGCGACAGCCCGAGACGTCGTGGTCTGGGCCTAAACAAGGTATGCAAAGGGAATGGAAATCCTTATGCGGTATTTGCTTCCCACAAGAAATACAATTGTTAACTTTTTCTGACATCAGTCTGAGGCAAGAAAAGTTTCCCCAATGGGGTACTTAGCTTTAATGAAGACTTCAGTTTCCAAATTTTTCGTAAATTCAGGAGCTGGCCGACCGGCACTTGCGAACTGCTTCTGCTTCGGGCACCGTGCGGCAAAAAAGACTGAAGAAAATGGCATTGGCTGTGTCTTATATACTCCTGCCTCGCTGACGTCAGGAAAGGAAGCGACAACAACCGACGCCGGACCTAGACTTTGGAATTCGGCCGACCGAGGGACCGCCTGACGGCAGAGAACCCATATGTTATTACTGCAGCTGTATGCACGATGAACATCCAATTATTTACCAACTACCTGGTGTTGGCACTCAAATCAAAATGTCTCTGTCCACATTTATTAGTATACTCCAAATTGATACTTTAACTATGAGCCAAAATGCCATTATCTACTATTCACAAACGAAACAGACTTTATAAATAGGCCAGGCTACAACACTGACTGCAAAAAAATAACTGTTAAAAAAAAAATAACTTATGTACTTACCATAATGTTCCTTCTGTGTTGTCCATTTTCATTCTTCCAAAACTGATGGGTTCGGATCCGATCCTTGGATCAAACATGGTCATTGCTAAAGCTTGTGGCAACCAAAAAAACCCTCAAGCTTTTCCTTTACCCATAATGCACCAACCTTAAGCACCTCAGATCTCTTTTGTTGATTTTACCAGAAAGGAAATTATGTACTAAATACAGAAAGAAACCATATCTGGAGCCCAATCTAAAGGACAGTGATGTCTGTTTAAAAATTAGAAGTTATGTACCTACCATAACGTTCCATGTTAGTTGTCTTCTCTCGCCTTCTTTCTTGCTGGATGGGTTCGGAGCCGATCCTCGGCTCCGACTCGGCACTTGCTTTAGCTTGAGAACTCCTTTTACCAGCTCGAGGCAACCCTATATCCCATGATGCAAGGCGGAACTACCTCAGATCTCGTTTGGTAGCTAACCTACCCTGCTAAAGACTATCCAAACATAATTAGGAACATAAGTTCCTAATAGAAGTCCTCATATGAAGGCTCAGGAGGAAACAACCTAATAGGAACTCTTCAAGATCTGTCCAGGCCAGGGGGAAGGAGGGAGGGACGCAAGAAAGAAGGTGAGAGAAGACAACTAACATGGAACGTTATGGTAGGTACATAACTTCTAAATGTTAAGTTGTCAATCTCGCCTTCATTCTTGCTGGATGGGACCGCGTCCCTAGCACCTGTATCCCGGGTGGCTCAATGGAACAGACTCTTGAGAACTGTGGAACCAAAACTGGCCCTATCTCTGGAGGCCAAGTCCAACTTGTAATAAGAGACAAAGGTATGAGACGTGGCCCAAGTAGCTGCTGCACAAATGGTATCAATGGGTAGTCTATCCTGAAAAGCTGCAGAAGTGGATAGACTCCTGGTTGAGTGTGCTTTTGGCTTAGAAGATAGCTGTTTGCCTCTGAGAGAGTACACATAGGAAATGGTGGAAGTCAACCATCTGGATAAGGTCACTTTAGAAACTGGAAGACCCATCCTGTTTTCTGCATAGGAGACAAATAATTGGTCCGATTTTCTAAATTGTTTAGTTCTATGCAAATAGTATCTGAGCTGACGATGGACATCCAAAAAATGCAGTTTCTGTTCAGCTCTGTCGGAATAGTTTGGGAAAAAGACTGGTAGATCTATAGATTGGTTAATATTGGTTTGAGACACGACTTTGGGGAGAAAGGAAGGGTTAGTTCTTAATGATACCCTGCCCTTATGAAAAACCAAATAAGGTGAACGAATGCAGAGAGCTTGAATCTCGGAAACCCTTCTTGCAGAAGTGACAGCCAGTAAAAATATAGTTTTCCAGGTCAATAACTTCAAAGAGCATGAAGCAGACGGTTCGAAGGGAGGTAGTATCAAGGATGCCAACATTAAGTTTAGATCCCATTGCGGAGGAGGATGCTTTATAGGTGGTTTTAGGAAAAAAACTCCTCTCAGAAAGGCCTTGCATAATCTATGAGACATAATGTTATTGTCATGCAAGCCAACATGATACTTGGAAATAGCAGCCAGTTGTACTTTGACTGTAGATGACGAGGATCCTGAATGAAAAACCTCCGCCAGGAAATCTAAAACAGAATGTACAGGAGCAGTAAAGGGATCAATATTTCTGGAATTTGCCCAAATAGAAAAACGTCGCCACTTGCTATCATAAACAGTCCTAGTGGACGACTTCAAAGAAGACACTAAAATGTCTCTGACTGAGTCAGAAATCATCGGTAGCCTGGCTAGGGAAGGAAGTGGAGCAACCAAGCAGTGAGGTTGAGAGAATGAATGGCCCGGTGCTGCTGACCCGACTGGTGGATCAAGAGATCCGGAACTGGGTCCAGATGCCAGGGCTGCACCAGAAAGGTGATGATGCAGAGACGGAAACCAAATTTGTCGAGGCCAATATGGAGCAATGAGGATCAATTTGGCTCTCAAAACGGTGGCTTTCTGAATGACTTGTGGAATCAAGGGAAAGGGAGGAAAAGCGTACAGAAGTCCCCGAGGCCAATCCTGGGTTAGAGAGTCTCTCAGGGGTTGGCCTGGAATGGGAGAGAGAGTGAAATAATCTGGGCACTTGTTGTTTTGAGGAGTAGCAAAAAGATCGCAACAAGGAGTGCCCCACTTCAGAAAAATCTGATCCACTACAGATTGATTGAGAGACCACTCGTGAGGCATCAGAATAGATCTGCTCAGCCTGTCCGCCAATAGGTTGGACCTGCCGGGGATGTGCGTTGCTATCAGAAACCGCTGAGAAGAGATCGCCCATTGCCAAAGTCTGAGAGCTTCTCGACATAACGGATAGGACCTGGTTCCGCCCTGTTTGTTGATGTACCAGACCACGGACATGTTGTCCGTTTGTACTGCAACAGTCCCCGTGGGAAGAAAGTCGTCGAGGGCTTGCAACGTTAAAAGCACTGCTCTCATCTCCAGGACATTTATGTGCAGATGGTATACTATGGGTTGCCTCGTCCCGTGGACCATCCTGCCCTGATAATGCCCCCCCACCCGATCAGAGAGGCATCCGTAGTGACTGTGGCAACTGGAGGAGGGGGAATAAAGGGTCGGCCCTGATGAAGAAGAGGGGAAGATATCCACCAGTTCAGATGAGCCCTGCACGACTGTGTGACTAAGATTTCGTGCCTCATCGGGAGACTGTGGTACGACCACTGCGTGAATAGCATCCACTGCAGAAGACGCATGTGGAAGCGAGTCAGTGGTAGAAGAACAATGGCCGCAGCCATAAGACCTAGAACCTTCAGTATAAATCTGGCTTTGATCTTGTTGCTTTGCAATAGAAGCCGAGCAATTTTGGATGTCCAGAATTCTTTGATCTGTTAGTCTAGCTAACATTTTGACGGTGTTTAATTCTGCGCCTATAAAGGTGATAGATTGGCAAGGCAGCAGAGAAGATTTTTCGAAATTTACTGAAATTCCCAAACTCCTGCAAAGCTGTAGAGTGTAGTCTCTGGACTGAAGAAGCTGACACTTGGTGGTGGCGGGGAGGAGCCAGTCATCCAAGTAGGGAAACACCTGGAATCCTTGACGTCTCAGGTGAGCTGTGACCACTGCCATGCATTTGGTAAACACTCTGGGGGCTGAAGTGAGGCCAAAGGGCAGTGCTCTGAATTGGTAATGACTGGTCCCTAGCCGAAAGCGGAGAAACCTTCTGGAGCGTCTGTGAATCTTTATGTGATAGTACGCATCCTGAAGGTCTATAGAGCACATCCAGTTGTCCTTGCCCAGAAAGGGCAGAATGGACTGAAGCGTGACCATCCGGAATCTTGACTTCTTGACAAATCTGTTTAGATTGCTCAGGTCTAATATTGGTCTCCAATCTCCCGTCCTTTTGGGGACCAAAAACAATCTCGAGTAGAAGCCGGATCCTACCTGGTCTGCCGGCACCGTCTGGACGGCTCTTTTTTCTAGGAGTTTTGAAACCTCCTGTTCTGCCAAATCCCTTTGACCGGGTGAGATGTCTGGAAGGGATTGTAGAGGTACGGAAACCTTCAAGGGGATTTTGTAACCCTCGGATATAATCGACTGTACCCACATCTCTTGTGATAGGGATTGCCAGGCTACTGGGTACAGTGAAATCCTTCCCCCGACTGCCTCCAAGGGTGGACAGTCGGGCAACACCTCAGGGATGTTGAAAGGGCTTCTCAGGAAGAGACTCCCTGCTGCTCTGGTTCTGAGGACCCCCCCTGCCTCTAGGGCGGCGTCTATTATTGTTACCCCCTCTGCCTCTGGGGGTAAACTGACCACGTGCGTCCGGTGTAGCTCCTTGGGCTTTACGGAACCACATCTTCCCCCCCTTCTGACCCTTGGGATATGGTCTAGAAGGAGTGGAAAATTGGACTCCAACGGCAGAAAGAGTTTTACCGTCCTGCTCACACCTGGTCAAGGTATCCTTCACCTGAGGTCCGAACAAAGCCGAACCATCAAAGGGGGTATTAGTGAAGGACGCCTTAAAGGGGTCCGCAAAATTACAAAGCCGCATCCAGGCTTGGCGTCTAAGAGCAACTCCTGTGCCTGCGGCCCTGCTCGCTCCATCGGCCGCATAAGATATGAGCCGCATGGAGGAGTTAGATATGGAATTCAGGATAGCAAGCTGCGAGTCAATCTTGAGCCCCAGCAGCAGAAGGATCCTGGACTACTTCACCCAGTTCTTTGAGAACATCTCGTTGAAGCCTGGTGAAGTGACAAAGATAATTCAGCGAACGCATAGCAAAGGTCGCTGAAGAAAACATCTGCTTTCCATACCTGTCCATGGTCCTAGAATCCTTGTTAGGAGGATGGACAGGTACTGAAGGATCCGCCAGTTCCTTCTTAGTGGCCGCCGCTACCACCATAGCATCCACAGAGACACCCTTGGAAAGGAACTGTTTGTCCGAAGGGGCCGTGATGAATTTGGATGGTCTTCTGGGGACAGGTTCCACAGAATCTGGAGCGCCACGCCTTCCGAGCCACTACCTGCATAAGTGGGTCGAAGGCGGAGACACCCAGGAGGTGGAGGGTCGGGATCCAAAGCCTCCAGGTATACCGACTCATCCTCGGAGGGGTCAATGGAGGGCCAATTCCCCTCTGTTTGAGGAGCTCAAGGGATGTCTGAAAAGGAGACATCCTCAGAGGGGAACTTTGGGGAACCCTCCGACTCATCTAAGTCGGTATCAGATGTAGTAGACTCAGGGGAGTCTGTGTGTTTCCTCTTACACGTCCTCTTCCGAGTGGGTTCCCCTGCAGGATCAGGAGAAACCTCGGAAGAGGAGGAAATTCCCAGTGGGGAAACCTGGGGCGATGGATCCCTGGGCCTGAGAGCAAGAGGCTGGCAAGAGGCGTCTGCAGGCACTGATGAGGGAGGAGCTAGAGGGATGGACCGTTGACCAGGCTCAGAGGCCAGGACACTCCTCATCACCTCAAAGGCTCCCTCCCCGGGAGGCCGGAATATCCCCGCTCCGAAGAAACAGGAATTCCCGGCTCCAATGAGAGGGAAGGCTCCGAGGCCGATGTCGGCGCCGAGCTTACCAAAGCCGAAGCCCCGAGAGGGAGAGCGGGGTCGGACAAGGGTCCGATGCCACTAGCCCCCTCGGAGCCGACAGTGGAAACCCGACGACCGGATCCCTCCAAGGAAGGCCTCAAGAAGGAGATCGGAGCCGAGGACGACGGAGCCGAAGGATGCATCGGCTCCGGCATTGAAACAGTCGCTGTCCCAAGAAGCTCTGGCTCCAAACTCTGGTGTGGAGTCGGAGGAGGAAGTTCAAGGGGTGAGGCTATAGCCGAAGTCTGTTGAGACGGGCTATGGAGCATTTGGGCCAGTGCCTGAGACTTCAACAGCCTGCTTACCACCCTCTCTAAGTTGTGGTCAGACAGCCTGGAAGATCTCGAAGATCGGCTCCGATGGCTCCGCTCCGACAAAAGAGGAGACCCCGGAGCCGAGTGGATACTCAGTATCGAAGGGGACCGAGATCTCTTTCGGGACAAAGCCATCGGAGCCGAAGTCCCCTGAACTCCAGATGGAGCCGAAGGTTTCTCGGCTCCGATGCTGGATAAGGTGTCGGCTCCAGCCGGAGCCGACAAGGCCACAGTAGACAAGGTATCGGAGCCAGCCGGCGCCGAACCTACTACTTTAATGGTAGATGCATCGGTTCCAGCCGAGCGATCTCGGCTCGACGGAGCCGGAGCCACCGGAGGAGGCTTGGATACTGAAGCCTGAGCCGGTGGCTTAGAAGGTTTCCCAGACCCTGCTTTAGAGGGAGAACCTTCTGGCTTAAGTAAGCCACGGAGGATAAGCTTATTCCTCCTTTCCTGCAGGACTCTCTGGCTAAAAGAGTGACACAAAGCACAGGAGTCCTGCAGGTGCAAAGGCCCCAGGCAATAAACACAAGAAGTGTGACCGTCTGTCAGAGACATTTTCTGACAGCACGAGTCACACTTCTTGAAGCCTGAGACCTTGCCTTCCCTAGACATATCCTAGGAGGAAGTAACACACACAAACCCCAACAAACACACAAAATTAATCCCCTATACACACACACAGGAAGGGATTAACCAATGGGGTCTTAGGCCTAACTAAAACTTTATACTAAAGGTTATAAAAAAGGGTTATAAAAGTTTGAAAACAAGGGAATAGGGTGGGCTGTAATTCACTACAGACTATACTATGACTAAAAGGGGAAAATAAAACCCTAACTAAGCTTTTCTGATTTTACCAAGAAAATCACTTACCTCAGCTGGCAAAGGAGACCTCTTTCGCTAAGCGGCAAACGAGATCTGAGGTAGTTCCGCCTTGCATCATGGGATATAGGGTTGCCTCGAGCTGGTAAAAGGAGTTCTCAAGCTAAAGCAAGTGCCGAGTCGGAGCTGAGGATCGGCTCCGAACCCATCCAGCAAGAATGAAGGTGAGATTGACAACTTAACATCTCATTTTTCCAGAAGTTTATAAATAATAAGGATGGGGTTGGTGGGTGAGGAGTTGAGAAAGAATGAAAATGGACAACACAGATGGAACATTATGGTAACTAAGTATGTTACTTTCTTTATCTGATGATTCAGCTTTCATTCTATCCTAAACTGATATGACAGAGTTAACTACCTATAAACCTGGGTGAACTCTATGGAAGGATATTTCTGAGCACAGTTGAACCAAATGATGCTCTGCCTCTAGAGACTAGATCCAATTTGTAATGAGTAACAAAGGTATGAGGCGTAGTCCAAGTAGCTGCCGCACGTGTCATCCATGGACATCCTGGAAAGAGAGACTGAAGACGTTGCCATGGATCTTGTGAATGATCTTGTTCTGGTTGCAGAAACACCCATTTTTTATAAATAAACGTGATACAATCAGACTGCCACTTGGCTAAAGTTACTTTACTAGGAAACACATAGTTGGTCTGTTTTTCTGACCTCCTTTGTTCTACGCAGGTAAAAATGCAATTGTGAACAAGTACATGTAACATGTATTTGCCTTTGTTAGTAAATCTGAAGAAGAAACTGGCAAATAATGGACTGATCGATACTGGATTCTGATACCACCTTGGGAAGAAAGGATGCATTGGTTCGTAATGTAACTCTATCCTTGTGAAAAATCAAGTATGGAGATTTTGAAGACAATGCTTGAATTTCTGAAAGTTGTTTAGAAGATGAAATGGCTACTAGAAAAACTGTTTTCCAAGTAAGATATTTAAGGTCACACTTAGCTGCTGGTTCAAAGGGGGAATGTATAAGTGACTGCAGTACTAGACTGAGGTCCCATTGGGGAGTAGGGTCTTTAAAAGCGGGTCTTAAAAGTAGAATGCCTCGCAAGAAGGCTCTGCACAACTTATGAGAGGCTACTGAGGAACAATCAAATCCAACGTTTGATGTTGCTAAATGAACTTTAAAGGTTGAGAAGGTTTACTATCATTATTTTGAATGACACTCGGTCGACCGCACTATGTTGGACAATGGAAAGTCGAACATGGCAATGTCGAACTTTAAAAGCAAGCCTAGGAACGTGTTTTAACATGAGTCGAGATAGGGGTTCACTGCTATTGCCAACTACAAACCTCACCTTTATCTCAACCCATGTTAAAACCCATTCCTAGGCTTGCTTTTAAAGTTCGTCATTGCCATGTTCGACTTTCTGTTGTCGAACATAGTGCGGTCGACAGAGTGTCATTTGAAATAATGATAGTAAACCTTTGAGGAACTAGCTCTTTCTTTAAAAGGAAGGGCCAAAAATTCAAGCGTGTTATATATTGGAGCTAAAAAAAGGTTCAACATGATTTTGTTGTGCCCAATAGACAAATCTTTTCCATTTAATGGAAAAGAGTTTACGTGGAAGTCTATGTGAAGATAAAAGTACATGTCGAACAGGGGAAGAGAGCATAGGTTGTTTGGCTATTAATGGAACTGGAGAAGCCAGGCAGTCAGCCTGAGGGTATAGAGTCAGATCCAGAACCCAAGGCTGGTGAAGTGAGGCCAAAGGAAGAGTGAAATCGGTCATGGCCAGTAAGGTGCAATGAGGCTCTTCAGCATGGCCGCTTTCTGTAGAAATTTTGGAATGAGTGGAACTGATGGATAGGAGTATAGTAGACCTGGAAGCCAATTATGAAGTAGAGCATCCCTCAGTGATTCCCCTGTGGGGGGATTGGGGCAAAGTGGCTGCTGCATTTGTTGTTTAGGTGAGAAGGAGAGAGATCACAGGAAGGCTGGCCTCAATGACAAAAAATCATTTCTGTCACGTTCTTGTTGTGAGATCACTCATAATGTAGACTACCTCTGCTCAGCTTGTCTGCTATCACACTAGACTTTCCCAAAATGTGCAGGGCTATGAGAAAACGGTTGGAAGAGATTGCCCATTGCCACACTTAAGTATTTCTTGAAACAAGAGGCAAGATCTGGTCCCTCCTTGTTTGTTGATGTACCAAACTGACATATTGTCTGTTTAAACTGCAATAATCCCCAAAGTGAAAGCATTCTGAAAGGCCTGCAATGCTAAATGCACAGCTCTCATCTCTAGGACACCGATATGTAAATCGGCCTCTTCTGGGGACCAAGTGCCTTGGATCATTTTCTTGCAGAAAGTGCCCCCCCACCCCAAATGGGAAGTGTACGTGGTCACTATGGTCTTGGGTTGAGGGAGTATGAACGGGCAGCCTTGTAAAATCTGATCTGACTGAATCTACCACCCGCGATCTCTCCTGCATATGTGAGTGAATAGTATCAGAGTTGACATGGGTTGGTAAAGTACTGATCATTGTGTTGCTAGCATTCACTGTAAAATCCTCATGTAAAATCTGGCTAAAGGTACTAGTGTTATTTACGCTGACATTGGCCCTAGAGCTTGAAGGACCAAGCAGGCCAAAATCTTGGTACTTCAGATTATTTTTCTGACCTGTGAACTTACAGTCTGAACTCCTGAGGGAGGCAGTGAAGCTATCACTGACTTTGTGTTGAACAGTGCTTCTATGAATTCCAAATTCTGAGTTGAGACTTGTCATAGTTTATGATTATCCCCAGACGACAAAACACGTCTGGAGAACCTGACCTCTTGCCCTTAACTGATGCCTGGTCGGGACATTAATGAGCCAGTCATCTAAATACAGAAACACCCAGAAGTCTTGCAGTCTCAAGTAGGGTGCTAATACTGCCAAACATTTGGTGAACACCCCTGGGTGCTGAGAGATCAAAGGGCAAAGCTCTGAAATGGTAATGACTGGCTCCCAGCCGGAAGGGTAAGTACCTTCTGGATCGTCTGTTAATCTTTATGTGATAGCACATATCCTGACTATCTATTGACCACATCCAGTCAACCTTGCCCAGAAAAAGGAGAATGGATTGAACTGTGACCATGCGAAACTTGGTGTGTTGAATTGACTTAAGCTGCTGAGAACCAAAATCAGTCTCCAGTCCCCTGTTTTCTTTGGCACTAAAAAGAACCTTGAGTAAGTTACGGATTCTATATGGTCTGTCGGGACCTCTTGGATGACTCTTTCTAGCAACTTTTGTATCTGAATTGCTGCTTATTCCCTCTGACTGGGTGGAACATCAGGGATTCTTTCTTGAAATTAGAGGTAGGAGGAAAAAACGGTATTATATAACCACTGGAAATAATCCTCTGCACCCAAGTATCTTCTTGTTATGTCTAGCCAGGCTCTCTGGTGAAGAGATAAGTGACCCGCCCCCATTGCCTCCAGAGGTGGACAATCATGCCTCCTCTTTCAGGAGCGCTGGTAAGGTCCGTCAAAGAAGCAATCTCTGGACCCCTGGCTTTCGGGCCACCTCTGCCATGGGGGCACCGTCAGCCACTGGAGTTCCCTCCTCTGCCTCTGGGGGAACTTTCTCCACGTGTGTCCTGGAAAGGACCCTGGGATTTTTTGAACATGTTCCAACTACTTCACTGACTACTAGAAAAGGCTCTATGAGGGGGTCAAAAACATACACCCATGGCAGAAAGGATCTTTTCATCCTTTTCACACCTGGATAATGTGTCCTTTCCCTTACGACCAAACAAGGAAGTGCTGTCAAAGGGAGCAGTGATGAACGCTGACTTGAAGAGCTCTGCAAAATCACCTAAGCGCATCTAGGCATGTCTCCTGATGGCAATGTCTGAACCCGCTGCCCTTGAGGTTCCTTTGGCTACATGCGAAACAAGCTTCATGGAAGAATTTGAAATAGATTACAGGGTAGCGAACTGGGAAATCACAGAGATTAGACCTCTGCAGAAATGGATCCTGGTAGGGTGTTTGATAGCTCCATAATCAAATCCCTCTGTAACCTTGCAGAATGTGCTAAATAATCCAGTGACCTTAAGGCGAAGGTTGCTGAAGCATAGACACACTTCACAAACCTGTCCATTTCCCTAGACTCCCTGCTTGGGGTATGAACAGTGGGGAGCTCTCCTCGGCAATTTTCTTCTTTGTTGCTGCCGCCACGACCATGGCATCAATGGGCACACCTTTACCCCAAAACTACTTATCCAAAGTGGTGCCATAATCTTGTCTGGTCTCCTAGGTATTGGTTCAACCGTGTCTGGTTCCTTCCACACCCGCCGAGAGACTAACTCAATAAGCTCCTTGGCAGGTGAAGTTGACTCCTCGGATGAAGGGCTGCTGGGCATCCAGCAACCGTCTCTGCTTTAGGATCTCGAGGATGTCTCCAAATGAGACATCTTCAGGAGATGACCCATGGGGACCTCTTCACCTTCATCAAAGTCTACATCTTTAGTAATCAACTCCTCTGGGGAGTCCAAGTGTTACCTCTTGCATGTCTTCTTCTGAGGGACCTCCTCAGTGGGATGCTCTAGGGAGGTATCAAAAGAAATTGAGATACCCTGTTGGGAAGCCTGGGTGTCTCGGACTGGCTGTCCATGTGGTAAAAGAGCAATGAAGCTCTGAGTGCAGTGACATCAAGGTAGGTAGCTTAGGATTCAGAGGGGGCTGGATTTATCCATTCTGCTGAAGCACTGAAAACCCTCTTCACAGCCTCGAAGGCAGACTGCTCCAGAGAAGGGGAAGACCTAGCATGCGAAAAGACTTGGACTGTTGTCTTCCCTCATTTCGAAGGCAATCTCCCTGAAGTGAATGCCAAAGCCAAGCTATCCAGTGCCGAGGCTCTGAGTCACAGAGATGACTCCGAGAGCTTCAGAGTCAACTCCAACAACTAGGATCCAACAGGCAAGCTTCAGTTCAGAGAGATCTCCTGATCCGACTGAACCGGAGTACTCAGGGTAAACTTCAGATATGAAGATATTACTCTTTGAATTCAAGTCAGACAGCTCGGATCCAGGGACTCAGACAGTTGAAGGAGTCAGAGGAGAAACTTGTAGTGGGGGGTGTAATAGAAGAACAATCTCCTGACCAAAAGAGGCAGGAGCAGAGAGAATCTTCCTCACCATTCTTTCCACGTCTTCCTCCATTAAACTCCTAGAAGAACGAGTGGAGATAACAGAGGGGAACCTGGGTCACTCCAAGAAAGGTGAAGGCACCCTTGATGGTCCTGGATCCATAGAAGATGAATATCTAGT
This sequence comes from Protopterus annectens, assembly GCF_019279795.1. Lineage (NCBI taxonomy): Eukaryota > Metazoa > Chordata > Ceratodontiformes > Protopteridae > Protopterus > Protopterus annectens. Next base: position 476,071,591 of record NC_056733.1, on the reverse strand, counting down.
TCTAGGTAGTAAAATAACATTGGAAGCAGTCGGATCCAATGCTTTTTTTCCATCGGATCTGAGGAAGTCAGGTCCAGTAGGTTTTTTCTTCTGGATTCAATGGTGAGGTTTGATCTTTCTTGGTCCTTTTTTTGGACTGCTCCAAAAGTGTAGAAAGCTTCGGAGAAGAAGATTTTGATTGGAAGAATCTTTATCTGGAGACCAAATGCTGAAGGAAGTAAGCCTTTTAAGATCAGTTTGTTCTTTCTTTCAACAAGAGCCCTGGGGTTAAACCCATGACATATGGGGCAATCTTCCTGAAGATGCAAGAGACCTAAGCAGTAAACACACAGTGTGGCCATCAGACATGGGAAGTTTGTGCTCGCTCACACTTAACACATTTTTTAAATCCCATAGGGCTTTTTTTCTGCCATTACTGACAACAGACAATCACAGCCAAATTAAAAGGAAAAAAAAGATTAAGATTTAAGCAATAACAATTTTTTTAAGGGCAGTAAAGAAAAACTACACAAAATGTAGAGAGGAAGATAAACACTAATGATAGTATTCAAGAGGTATTACTGTTCAAAAGTTGTAAAAAGGAGAATATACTAACAAAAGTACTTTGGAAGTGTACAAACTGTATGGAAAGGTAAGGGACAGACAAAAAACTTTGAATATTAGTCAAAATATAAAGAGAAAAACATTATTTAAATTTTAAAATTATAACACTTATCTGCTCGAGAGCCAAGGTCAACCACATATTTCATGTAAAGCGGCAAACGAGATCAGAGGTACTTAGGGTTGGTACATTATGGGTACGGGAAAAGCTCGAGAGTTTTTTGGTTGCCATGAGCTTTAGCAACAGCCAAGTCGCATCAGAGGATCGGATTCAAACCAATCCGTTAAGGATAGAATGAAAACTGCAACATCAGATCATAACTTAAACTACCTTTACTATTTTGTCTTGAACAAATACTTTAACCCAGGAACAGAAACATTATACTATCTTATTCTATCTACACACACCTTACACCCACTGTCAAAATGGAATATCAATAATCTAGTCTATTCTCTGTTGCGAAAAATATCAGCAAGCTAGTTTACAGTTACTCAAGCTGTGGACAAGCCATCAACAAAGTGTACTGTGACCTAGCTAAGGTATTCAATACTATACATTTAAATATAATAAACAAATGAAGGAGCTCCAAAATGACCCATATGTATGTGGTTAGGTGGCTAGCCAACTGGCTGAGTGACAGGACCCACTCAGTAAGTAGGGCATGAGAGTAACCAGTGGAGTTTCCACAGGGATCTGTGCTGGGACATCTGGTGCTTTGCATCAACTTTTCTTATTTCCATTTATCAAATGAGGATCTCTGGTTAACAAATTTCATGGATGACTATAAGCTGGGAGATGAAGTCAAGCCCCCTCTGACATACACGCACTCTAGCACTAGTGTACACTTGTCAACAGTTGATGTACTAAAATGGGCTTTTGTTCAATGACAAGATGTTCAACATTATAGCTCCAGCCTATAGCATACATAACAGACCACTTCAAAATGAGAAGGCTGGGAATAGACAGCAGCACATAGATGTACAGCTCCCCAACACATGATCACATCACAACAGTGGTTAGGAAATTGTTTTACTTTCCACAGCTCACAACAAAAAGAAGTACTTACAAATCAAAATAAGTCATTGCCACCTAGTAGACCAATCGTTGAGTACAATGCCCCTTTTTGGATGCATCTTACTAAGCATATCAAGCAACAGGGAACACCCCAGACGTTTGCAACTTAAAATAACAGGGGCCTAAATGATCTCGGCTACAAAGACATACTGGAATCTATTTCTTTACTCAGCTTCTTACAAACTCCTTAGGGAGACCCACATCTTGTTTGTAGGGATATAAAGGATGCAACAGTCTAAGAAATCTTATACTTCAAAAAAATCAGACAGTCCAGCTAACACCAAGACCACCAGAGATCAAGATCTACTCCTGCAAGTAAGACTAAGAAGGGATTTATTTGTCACGGACTGCCTACCTCTTGCCTGGAACAAACTTCCTCCACAATTTTAGCAGTGTGACACACTATCTGCATTTTAAAAGGAGCTGGACAACTGAATGGGTGTTCACAAATTCACTCCTGGTATGATGGGCCTGGCCCTTCTTGAAATGAGTGACAAGGTCAAAGGGTGGGTACTCGTAAGGCAGAAATTACCTTGGGACTCAGTAGCCTTGCAACTCCTAAGATCCTATGTTAGACAATGGAAAAGCCAAATGTTTACGTTTCTGGGATTTAATTAAGGTGCAAGTCCCCATTCCTGAAGCAGTCAAAATTATCTATACAACAGCAGTACTCCCTACCCTCATCTGACTTTTAAACACACAAACCATCTTAGCACACCAGTTCCATTTCATCCTCCAATGTGGTTACACCCCCAATCCACAACCACTAGACCTGTGTCACTGAAATTATAAGCTATTTATACCACTCTGTAGACCAGCATCCACTTTCCTAACAGCCACAGCACTTAGAATCTTTCACAGAGAGGAAATCTGTTCAGCATAATATCCCAGCTAACTTGGGAAAATAAAACAAACCTAAAACTGCTACATAAAAATATTAGTTTCCTAAAACCAGACAATCCTGCTGAATTCACAACCCTTTCACACTACTACTAAATGCGCCTGCGGACTACTTTTCTAATACCTGTCCTTAACACACGTATGGACGAACTAGATCAGTCCTTGTGAATGACATTTAATTCTGAAGACAAATAGATACTTGACTGCTTAGCTTGCAGTCTTTCTAGATTTTCTACAAAACTAAGTGTGTGGCAGCAGCTCTCAAAAAAAGCACGCACTCTAGCAAGTAAAGCTGCCAATTTCCCTCAAGACACGTAACAGTACTTCTACGTGCATGCAGGCCAGTTAGTAATAGAGTTAATGCTTGCAGAGGATAAGCTAATTCTGCCATTCTTTAAATTACTAGCCAATATTTTCCCACCCATTTCACTCAGTTTCACTTAAAAACACTACAAGATTTTCTAAAATGAAGAAAAATATCTGTCAAAAATTCTGCCCTGTCCTTGCCACTGAATCACTGAACTTCGAGACAACTTTTTCTCCCCAGTAAAACATTAAAAGGAAGACTCCTGTTAAACACTTCATCTTTTGATGCAGTGTCTAAGCCTCTGTCTCAGCTGACCTAAGACAAACTTTTGCCCCCCCCCCGTACTCCGCTCCCCACCTACTAGTACCTCTATTTTCCTCACTTCTGATGGTTACAATACTCAATCAGCAAATAGCATTTTACTGTCTCGTGTTTATACAACCCGATTCTGTACATTTGTATAAACAGTAACAAATTAATCACATACACATGGACTCTGTGTACATCTAACCATGGTTGAGTTCTATTTTTTTTTATACAGTTACATGTACATGTCCTTATCTCTATAACACAGCTAATACTGTTTTTGCAAGACCTTACACAATGTTTCTCATTTGCAAGGAAAACCTTTTTCATCAACTGCTATCCCTGACATTCTGCAACTTAAAAATCAAAATATATACATTTTTTGCATTTTCTCACCTTATCTGCTTGCTTTGATGATGAAGTACAGGTCTGCTGTTCCTCTCCTGACAAACACTGTCTAAAGGAACATTTCCTATCAACAAATGAAAATGAAGAAACAAAAGCTTTCATTTCTGGCTTATCACTCCACTAGTCTCTGTGTCTCATGTAGCTTTCCTTACTTTTGATATTTTTCGTTCCGTCACCACATATGCAAACCAAACCATCTTTCATTCGCCAGGACTGTGGCTGCTTGTTTCCCCATCATTAAGATGACAAACATCCAGGCAGCCACAGAAGACTCTTTTATGGACCTAAATCTTCCTCCCACCAGGCAGATGAGATGCACATTCAAAGTCAAGAAGGCTCATTAAGCTCTCTCCTATAAGCATCCATGTTCCTGCACAATTTGCATGAAGACTAACGCACACAGGTCGCAACCTATTAAGAGGGCAGTGTGCACACAGACCCTAATAATCTGTTACAAACAGTCAAAAATGCGGAATACCCTATTTTCTCATTGCACGAAAATGTAACATTTCCATGGGGCACGGCTGAAGTGGGCTTTCTGCCAAAATTAAGCTGAAGTTTATATCAGCCAAGAGTGAATACTGTACATTTGTAAAATTCAGTAAAATACGCACGTGATTCACGTCCAAAAATTTTATACTCTGCATAAACACAATAAACACCACAAACTAACTATGAAACAGCACTTCTATACAAAATTAAACTAAAATCAATTTCTCATTAATACATTTACAAGGCTCTAATAAATTTTCTAAACAGATCTCAAAACAGATTCCATATTTGCGTGTTGACTGCACTAAGTGCCTGAACAAACACTATAGAGATATATACCGATCATACCTTTAATGCAAACTTACTGTAAGCTGCTCTGGCCTTTTTAGCAGCATCTAAGATAAGCTTTGTTTGCTTGAGATCATAGCACTTCAGTTCTTCATTCATTTTGATTACTTTTAAAGAGTTCTATGTTTTTACACATATACTGATGCAATTCAGTCTTTAGTTTCCGTACCACGCTAAAAACTCTTTCAGCTTCCGCATTTGAATGTGACAAGCAAAGTAAAGTCATCATCGACTGCTTGAAAAGTGCCAGTTCCCCATCACCACAAAGGTAATTCAGAAGCTGTGCCCAGTACTTGGGCACGAGTGGGGTCCAGCTACTGGACCTGTCAAGTTCCTTGTGTCTTCAATCTGATACTGTATAAACTCATCAATTATTTGTTAAAACCTCAATATCATTTCCACAGACACCAGAGGGAAACTGGCATTCCTTATAACTAAAAGAAAAGTACAGTTTTGTACCTACCATAAATGTAGATGTTCGAGGATCTACATTGCTGCAGTCATAACCTGTGGGTAGTCCGCTGTCCTCGGTCGGCCCGAATACCAAAGAGCTAGTCTGGCATCGGTCATAGTCGCTTAGAGCTGACGTCAGTACGTAGTAGTACTTAAGCGCATGACCGACGCCATATCCTCAGTCTTTCTTGCCCCAGATGTCAGAAGGCCTAGAATAAAAAGGCCAGAGCCAAAATAGTAAACACCCAACCTCCACCAGTGTGGAAATAAGGAATATCCCCAAAAAGAAACAGCAACCCTAAACTATAGAGGGGAAGGAGGGAGGGAAAATAGGACTGCAGCAATGTAGATCCTCGAACATCTACATTTATGGTAGGTACAAAACTGTACTATGTTCTTCGTCTCACATTGCTGCAGTCATAACCTGTGGGTAGAATCCCAAAGCAAAGGAAAAGGGAGGCTGGTAAACCAAATGGCATTAGGAGCTGCTAACATGCCCTGTAAAACTGCAGTGGCAAACCCAGCCCTGGACTTGGAATAAAGAGGGAGATGGTAATGTTTAGTGAAAGTATGAACTGAACTCCAAGTAGCTGCCTCCAAAATATCCTTAGTAGCTACACCCCTCAAAAATGCAGTAGATGTGGCAGTAGCCCTAGTACAATGAGGTCTGATCCCAGCAGGAACATTCTTCCCATGATGAGAATAACAAAAAGCAATACATTGACCAATCCACTTTGAAATAGTCTGCTTTGAAACAGCTTTCCCTTGTGAACCCAAAGCAAAAGAAACAAATAACTTGAGTCTGTCTGAACTCCTTAGTTCTGCTCAAATAGTAACGTAACTGCCTGTGGATATCCAAAGAATGCAAGACTTTTTCCCCCTTATTTTGGGGCTCAGCATAAAAAGTAGGCAAATGAATAGACTGGTTCAAGGCCACACTAGAAATCACTTTAGGCATAAAAGTAGGGTTAGTACGCAAAGAAACTCTATCCTTATGGAATATCAGAAAGGGTTCAACTGCCATGAGTGCCTGCAATTCAGATACCCTCCTAGCAGAAGTAATGGCCAACAAAAAAGCAGTCTTCCAAGACAAAAATTTCAACTCGGACGTAGCTGCAGGTTCAAAAGGAGGTAAAGTAAGCTTTTCCAACACAAAATTGAGATCCCAGGAAGGAGTAGGAGTTCTACGTGGGGGTCTTATATTTTTTGCCCCTCTAAGAAATTGTTTGAACAAAGGGTGAGGAAATAAAGGAGGGTCACAATCATAGTGAGAAGAAATGGCTGCAGCATGAATCTTCACAGAAGAGAAAGACAAACCCTTGTCCAGTAATTCAGTAAGATACTGTAGTGTAAAACTCAAATTAGGTACTGAAACATCAAAGCCCTTTGCTGTGCTCCAAAGAAAAAATCTCTTCCATTTATCAGCATAAACTTTTCGAGTACTAGGCCGCCTGGCTTCCAAAATGACATTTAAAACCTGTTGAGGAAGCTGAGACCCCACTGGCTCTAAAACAGAATACGCCAGGCTGTTAGATGCAGGGACTGCACCCTGACATTGAGAAAATGATTGTTTGACTGGGATAACAAATGAGGAATCTGTGGCAAAGGCCAAGGAGGCTCCTGAATTAAACTCCTCAGCAGAGGATACCAATGCTGACGGGGCCAATCTGGTGCTATTAGAATCATGCAAGGCTTGTCCCGCCTGACTTTCAAGAGTACCTTGGGAAGAAGAGGCAGAGGGGGGTAAGCATAGACGTGAAGGTTGTTCCAACTGAAAGATAGAGCATCCACTTGCCAAGCATTTGGGTGGAACATCTTTGTGCAAAATTTTGGCAGTTGAAAATTCAGTGGAGAAGCGAACAGATCTATGTCTGGAGTTCCCCAAGCCACGGTCAATTGTTTGAATACCTGAGGATCCAGTTTCCACTCGTGGGGATCTACAATTTGCCTGCTCAATACATCTGCTAGGGAGTTCTGTGCTCCTGGCAGAAACCGTGCTTGAAGACTGAATTGCAAACTCAGAGCTGTCTCCCAGAAAATCATTGCTTGTCTGCACAGAGGGTAGGAATGGGTTCCCCCCTGCTTGTTGATGTACCACATGACTGTTGTGTTGTCTGTCTGAATCAACACCTGTCCCGGCTGAAGAAAGTCCTTGAAGGCCATCAAAGCAAGTTGGACTGCTAACATTTCCTTCATGTTGATATGCAAATGTAGTAGTTTGGGAGGCCACATGTCTTGTATCCATTTCCCATTGAAGTGTGCTCCCCAAGCCAAGTCCGAGGCATCCGTGGTTATGATCTGACAAGCCTCTGGTCGGGCCACAGAGAGTCCCTTGTTTAGGTGACATTCCTGAGCCCACCACAAGAATTCCTTCTGGATGCACGGTATAATCCGAATGACAGTGTCCAAATCGTGGCAGTGCTGAGTCCACACACTTTTGAGATACCATTGTAGCTTCCTCATATGCAGTTTGGCATTGGGAAGTACTAGAATGCAAGATGCCATGAACCCCAAGGCTTGAAGGACTGTCCTTGCAGTCAGCCTGGACATTACTGATAACTGCTGAAAGTATAGATGAAGAGTTCTTTGTTTGTCCGGGGTCAGAAATGCCATCTGAGAAGCTGTATTCAGTCTCACACCCAGAAAGCACATGTCCTGAGACGGCACTAGACTGGACTTTATTTCGTTCACAGAATACCCTAGGCACCTTAAAACTGCCATTACATACTGTAGATGTTGAAGTAACTTGTCTTTGTCTTGAGCAAGAATCAGGCAATCGTCCAGATAAGGATAAATTTGTATTCCTCTCTGTCTGAAGAAAGCAATTACAGGAGCCAGTACTTTTGTGAATACCCTGGGCGCAGTAGATAAACCAAAAGGCAATGCAGAGAACTGATAATGAGAAGTACCAGCCCGAAATCTCAGGAATCTCCTGCAGCTGGGCCTGATAGGGATGTGAAGATAGGCCTCTTTGAGATCTAGGGTTACCATCCAGTGATCTTTGCCTAGCATAGGCAGAAGTTGTTGCAATGTTAACATCTTGAAGTTTGGAATGTCTAGGTAGGTATTGAGAATGGACAAATCCAGAATCGGCTTCCAAGTGTTTCCTTTCTTTGGCACTAGGAATAGACGGGAATAAAATCCTAGGCCTACTTCTGACGGAGGGACCACCTGAATTGCCCCCATCTGCAAAAGCAAAGAAATTTGTTCCTGAGCCTCCAGCCTTTGCTGGGGAGGTACATCCGGCATGCCTTGGAAAGGAGGAAAAGTGTGAAAGTAAAACTTGTAACCTCGATTTATTATATCCAACACCCATTTGTCCTGGGTGACCAAATGCCAGTTTTGTTTGAAAAGTCCCAACTTTCCTCCTAGAGGAGCTGCCAGTAAAGAAGGGTCTGGCAGCTGAAGATACAGGTCATTGGGTCTGTTTACGAAAGAACTGATCCCTGCCCTCACCAGAAGACTGTGCAGGAGAACTCCAAGTCCTAGGTCTGAAAGAACCCTGAGCATGAGCCCTGCCTCTACCACGTCTAGACCTGCCCTTAGACTGATAGTCCGAAGAAGGATAAGACCATCCCCTAGCAGGCCAATTCCTGCTAAACTTAGGGGGCTGCACCTGCAGAAAATCCTTGACCGTCTGCATAGACTTAGCCTTATCTTCCATCTTTTTCAAAACTGATTCCACAGGAGGACCAAAAAGTACTTCAGATTGAAGAGGAGCATCCAAAATCCGAGCTTTAACATGCTCTGACAAATTTTGATCTTTAAGCCAGGCGTGTCTACGAATAACTGAACCTGTAGCCGCCACCCTGGAAGAAGCCTGAAGAGCATCGAAACCACACTGCAAAGAATGTGTGCCAACTTGATCTGATGCATGAACCAACTCCTGGAGCTCCTTGCACTCTATACCCTCAGATAAAGCATCCACTTTAGATTTCAATTGGCCTAACAAAAAGTTCTGATACTTCAGCATATGAAATTGGCAATTCAAAGCCCTCATAGCTAACGTAGAGGAGGTGTACACTTTTTTCCCCCACCTATCTAACGCTCTGGAATCTTTATCCAAAGGAACTGGATTCTTAGCCACAGATGCCCTAACACCCTTCGGACCTTGAATAATAGTTTCCGGATCAGCTCTAGGACTCCTGTACAAATACTTATAAGCTTCTGGAACTCTGTAATACCTGTCTGGCTTAACAGGGGCAGGAGGCAAAGAATCAGGATTAAGGGAAGATTCAGAGAAAACATCCTGAACAACATCTAAGACAGGAGGAATAGCCAAGGGCCTATGCTGAGGCAAAAACAAAAATTCCCTAAGCCTTTTCCGAGAATCTGAAAAATCCTGACCTTCCCACTTGAAATGTTCCCTCATGGAATGTAAGGTCTCAGAAAAAGAAAAATCCTCTGGAGGGGAAGCAGAAGGACAGGAGTCCTCTGCATCCGAATCTGAATAGGAAGGGAAATCCTGAATTTCTACAGCTGAGGAATCAGAGTAGTCTGAAGAATGATCCATTCCCTCTAAATCTGCCTCCACCCTAGGCCTCTTCTCTGGGGGGGGCATAGAACCCCTGATCACAGTAATCAAGTCCTCTGCCATTTTCAACATATGCCTTTTAGGAACAGGGGCTGGAGAGCTAGAACTATGACCAGGGCCAACAAGACCAGTTTTGGCCTTAGCATAGCCTTTAGCCACTGAAGTAGAAGGCCTAATAACCTTTTGTAAGGATGGAACCACAGACACCTGAGAAGCACCCTCAGCCTGGCCTACCTCCTGAGAGGCCAACTCCTGCAAAAGTAAAGGTTCCCCCTGGGATTCAGCCGAACCCTCTGCAGGATCCACAGATTCAACCGGAGGCTCTGTAGAACCGGCATCCGCAACGGAAGACTCATCCGTTTTAGACCTCAAAGATTTGTCTTTACGCTTTTTAGCGGTAGCGGGCATCGGAGGATCCGACGGCATGTTATAGTTGCACCGCTTACCGAAAACAAGCCTGGCACAATCTAATCTCCGTTTAATGGTGCGCTTATTAAATCTAGCACAAAAGCGACAGCCAACCACGTCGTGCTCAGGCCCTAAACAAGGAATACAGAAAGAATGATAATCCCTATGAGGTATCTGTTTCCCACAAGAAATGCAATTATTAACTTTTTCTGACATCCGGATAACTGAGGCAAGAAAAGACAAAAATTTCCCCAACGGGGTACTTAGCCCAACTTGGTCTTCGGTCTGAAACTCGATAAATGAAAATTTCAGAACGCCGAACGGCACTTGCAAACGCTGCTTCTGCTTCGGACCACGCGGCAAGAAAGACTGAGGATATGGCGTCGGTCATGCACTTAAGTACTACTACGTACTGACGTCAGCTCTAAGCGACTATGACCGACGCCAGACTAGCTCTTTGGTATTCGGGCCGACCGAGGACAGCGGACTACCCACAGGTTATGACTGCAGCAATGTGAGACGAAGAACATCGCAGCATCTTTTTTGAAAGGGTCTTTAATGGGAAACTTGCTAATCATTTCATGAAACACTGCAGCATAAAAGCTGCTCCTTTTACATGAAAGTTAAACTATCACAGCCCCAGCAATATCCTCCTCAAGGTTATTCATGCACTGCTTAATCTTATTGCCAGTGAGCATCTCACTGTTAGGAAGAACAGAACTGCTGTCAGTCAAAAGGGAAACATCTGTTTGGCAAGTGAGAGGGCAGCCGCAATGCCAGCATGCTGCTGCAGGAGTTTATGAACACTGGCATTCAGTGTCATTAGCTGACTTTCTCGTTTCTGAAGTGGAATGTTCAACTCAAGTAAAGGTTCCACTGCATACTTGAGAAACAAACATATGCAATTTATGACTCTGCAGATGGTTGGAAATCAAGTTAATTTTAGCAGATAGTAGCTCAATATGAATTGAGGGCTGGCCACATATACAGGTTTCTGCTAATGACCTTCCCAAGACTCAGTCATCTAGTAGGTGCATGCCTAATAATCTTAAGAGGGCTTGTATCTGAGAACAAATCAAATTCTTGCAGTTTCTGCTGTCTTTATGTACTGGAATTGAAATGACAGTACACATCTAATTCTTCATCTGGTGACTGTAGTTGCTTTGTAGCCTTGCGACATAGCTGTGCCAGGTGGCAGACACACCATACATTAATAATGGTGGGCTTTACCTACTTTAAACGAGATAACACAGAATTGTGCTTTCCAGTCACTGAAGTAGCACTTGCGGAAGAAAAGCCCATCTTGTCTCCTGAACCTGAATGACTTCTTCGAATCAGTCTCTAGAGCTGTGGACGAGGATAAGGTGGTCCACACAGCCTATCTGGACCTAGCCAAGGCCTTCGACACCATCCCCCATTCTGGAATCATAGATAAACTTACTAAGCTGGGCATAAATCCCTACGTCACTCAATGGATTGCCAACTGGATTACTGACAGAACCCACACTGTAAAAGTAGCTGACTCCAAATCCAGCTCCAGACAAGTGGAGTACCTCAGGGTTCAGTCCAGGGACCGCTCTTGTTTGGCATTTACTTCTCTGAAGTATAGGCCAACACTAAGGGACTCTGGCTAACAAATTTCACAGATGACTGCAAATTGAGAGCCATTATTGAATCCCCAAATGATGTGGTATTCTGCAAAAAGGCCTTACAGAAACAGATGCTTGGTGCCAGAGCCACTGGCTCAAGCTTAATGCCAGAAATGTATAGTTATCCCCTTTGGGAAAAACCATGTACCCATGAATTACCACATAGGTGGCAGTACACTACACACCGAAAGTGTGATGAGAGACTTGGGGACACAGGTGGACAGTGGTCTCACCTTCGATAACCACATCGCCACAACAGTCAGGAAATCCTTCTATGTGGCACACCTCATCACTAAGGGCTTTTCATCCAGAAAAAAGGAGGGCATTGTCCCACTATACTCATCCCATTAGACCCATTATGGAGTACAACGCCCCATTTGGTATGTACCTCACAAGACATCTGCAACAGCTGGAAAGGCCGCAGAAATACCTCACTAAAAGAATCACAGGCCTAAAGTAGATGCCCTATGCTGACCGTCAAAAAACTCCAGCTATACTCTGTAGCATATCTGCTACTCAGAGGCGATCTCTGCTTAACATACTAGGCCATGTCAAACCGCGAGCTGTTGGACATGCTCCACTTATCAGAGCCACACGCTCCAGGGATCTAAACCTTATCACAATGAACAAAACATGCTGGAGGGATAGGTTCCTGACCCAGAGACTCCCCATATTCTGGAATAGACTGCCCATACATGTCAAGCAGAGAGCCTCCTTGGCCCTCTTCAAAAGGAACCTTGACGATTGGATGGGAGATAGGAAATTCACCCCGGGGATCACATCAGTCGCCCTGCTAGACAGGGGTCCAGGGAAGTAAATATTGTGGGAAGAAATATCCAGGGAATTGTTATGGCTAGGCTTGTACAGGCCCTAGGGCCAATAGCCTAGTACCAACCTATGAACAATGTTGGGCACTGGAATATCAAATTTTGTCAAAACGGATACTAAATCATCAAATAATGCTTGCTCAGTTTCTGACACACATTGTAGCATATGAATGAAAAGAATTACCTTTTTGCCTGCCTTTTCATCTATGTAACTGACGAGGATCACCAAAAGTTTAATCTCCCATGTCTGTGCTTTCGTCCATACAGGTTCATAGGTAGGTACTAGGCTATTAGCCCTAGGGCCTATATAAGCCTAACCAAACATACCCTGGCTTTTGCCACCCAAGAAAATTATTTTCCTGTGCCCCTGTCAAGCAGAGCCACAGAAGTGATCCCCAGGGTGAATTTCCTATCTCCCATCCAATCATCAAGATTTTTCTTGAAGAGTGCTAATGAGGAGCTTTGTTTGACATAGGTAGTTTTTTTGAGAATATGGGAAGTCTCTGGGACAGGAATCTACCCCTCCAGCATGTTCTGTTTATTGTGGTGACAAGGTTTAGGTCCCTAAAGCGTGTAGCTCGGAGGGATTGGGATTTCTTTACGTGGAGCATGTCCAACAGCTCTGGGTTTGGCATAGCACTGTATGTTAGGCAGAGATCTCCTCTGAGTAGGCGATATGTGACGGAGTAAAGCTGGAGTTTTTTGAGACGGTCTATGTAGGGCATCTGTTTGAGGCCAGTAATCCAATTTGTGAGGTATTTCTGTGGCCTTTCCAGTTGTTGTAGATGTCTTGTGAGGTACATACCAAAAGGGGCGTTGTACTCTATAATAGGTCTAATGAGTGATGAGCAGAGGGGAACAATGCCCTCTTTTTTTCCTGGATGAGAAACCTTTTGTGATGAGGTGTGCCACGTTGAAGGATTTCCTGACTACTGTGGCGATGTGATCATCAAAGGTGAGACTACTGTCCACCTGTGTCCCAAGGTCTCTTATCACACTTTCAGTGTTAAGTAGACTACCACCTATGTGGTAGTTCATGGGTACAGAGTTTTTACCAAAGGGGATGACAATGGACTTTTTGGCATTGAGCTTGAGGCCATGGCTTTGACACCAGGCATCTGTCTCAGTGAGGCCCTTTTGTAGGATGTCCACATCGTTAGGAGTTTTGTTTATGGCTCCTAGTTTGCAGTCATCTGCAAACGTAGTTAGCCAAAGACCTTCTGTGTTAGCCTGTACTTCAGAGAAGTAGATACCAAACAGGAGAGGACCTAGGACTGAACCCTGTGGTACTCCACTTGTCACTGGCCTGAAGTTGGATTTAGAGTCTGCTACTTTCACAGTGTGGGTTCTGTCAGTGAGCAAGTTGGCAACCCATCTTGTGACATAGGGATTTATACCTAGTTTAGTGAGTTTATCTATAATTCCAGAGTGAAGGATGGTGTCGAAAGCCTTGGCGAGATCTAGATAGGCTGTGTGAACCACCTTACCCTCATCTACGGCTTTGGTGACCGCTTCAAAGAAGTCTATCAGGTTTAGGAGACCTGATCTGCCTTTTACAAACCCGAACTGGGTAGGGTCCAGAGTTTGGAGATTATCAATGCCATTGTTTATAAGTTTCATGATGATACGTTCCATAGCCTTGCAGATCAGGCTCATCAAGCTAATGGGGCAGTAGTTCCCGGGGTCTGTGGTGGCTCCCCCTTTGTGCAGTGGGATAAGCATTGCTGTGTGCCATTCAGTGGGCACAAAGCCTGAGGTGAGGCTATGATTGAACATGGTACTTAGGTGGGGTGCCAGTTCATTCTGTAGTTTATGCATCCCATGGATGCTGTGTTCTTGGCTTTGGAGAGTGTGTTTTTTACCTGTGCAGCCGTGATTACAGGAACTTTGCATTCTTCCGGTATAGAGATGGGCCCTTTAGGGGATGAGAGAGGGGTAAAGTTAGCACTGAACCTATCTGTCAGGATGTTGGCAATATCAGTTGGTTCTGTATATTTAGTGTCATTGTGCTGCAACTCACAGCAGATCTAAGTGTTGCCATTGAGATTCTTGACACGGCTATAGAATGCTTTGTGGCTGTCTTTAGAATCAGTGGCAATTTTGTTTTCGTAACTAGCTTTGCAGGATTTTATGAGGATCTCAGCTTCTTACTGAGGCTGACCACGGAGTTCCTCCTATCATGGGATTTCACTTTTTTTTTGCAACAGTTTCTTTCTTATGTTGTAGAGCTTGTTTATAGCAGGGGACCACCAGATTGGCTTCCTTATTTTGAGAGGATAGCATCTTGGTTCTGTTAGGGATTGCACGATCCATGCACTCATGTAAGTGCTTATAAAGTGCAAGTGTACAGGATTCAGCAGTTGTACCTCTATTGTCCGTCAGCATGGGTGTTGTGAAGTTTGCCACTTCTGTCTTAAGAAGCGTGAAGTTGGCTTTGGAGAAATTTTTTACAGTGGTTTCCCTAATGGGGGAGTAGGGGTGGGATGTGGATGTCTAGGGTGATTTGCTTGTGGTCGGATCTGACCAACAAGAGACTGACCTCTGGTGTGGAACACCGATTGCCCATCTTGGTAATTACCAGGTCTAGGATATTGCTGCCCCTGGTGGGGGTGTGGACAAGTTGATCTAAGGCATTGGAATTTATGAATTCCAGAAAACGTTGAGCACAAGATTCCCAGTTAATGGTGGGGTAGTTGACATTGCCCATTATTAGAGTGTTAGGTTGCACCTTAATATTTTCCAGTGTATCAAGAAATTAGGAGTGGGAATCCTGGGGCATGGTAGGGGATCTGTAGCAAGCTACAATTTAGATTGTGGTCTTGCCCAGAGTTAGTTGCACTTGGATAAACTCGGATGCATTATACTGAGCAACTAGCCTGGAGGTGTAGATATCCTTATTGAATATGGACACACCTCCGCCTTTAGTGCTTCAGTCCAGGTTAGGTGGCCGAAAGGTGTGGTATGAATTATAGCCTGGTGATGCAGGGGTGCTCTCTGGAGCCTTGAACCAGGTCTCTGTCACTGCACAGATGTCTATGTTCTCCATTTTAAGGAGTGCCTCGAGTGAGTGAATTTTGAGGTTTAGACTTGTAGTATTAAGTAGCATTACCTTCAGATTTTGCTTGCGTGTACCTGTTACGGTGGTGAATTTGTCATTCAGGTCTTGCCTAAAAAAGGCACTATAGGGGTGGCAAAAGCCTTAGCCAGTATCAGGAATCCCAAGGGTGACAGGTGCAGGCCATCTCTGGCAAAGCATCGTGGTTTGCCGATCATGTCATCCCAGGCAGATACTGGATCCCCTTAGAATGACACCAAAAGCTTAGCCAATTGTTGAAGTCAATCATTTTGTCCTTGTACTGTGGTATCATTCTGGGTGATGGCAGGATGCTACACAGGGCTAGGGTCTTACCTGCCTGGGCTACAAGATCAGACAGCTCCTCCATGTGTCTTTTCATGTAGTGCAGGAAGGTACATCTCAGGTCATTCACACCAACATGGACAATGACAGTCATATTTGTACATGTTGTGGAGTGACCTGAGTGCATGAGTTATGTGGTGGATCCTGGCACCTGGCTGGCAGTAACTTTCTCCTTGTTTAGCCTGGTGAGTGGAACATCAGTGTGCCTGACTACAGAGTCAGATACACACAGAATAGCAATTTCTGGCAACTGCCAGCAGTTTCATTCTGGTAATGAAGTACCAGCACATCCCATGCAATGTAGCCTGTCTTTGATGCTCCACGTTATTTTTCTGAGAACATCTTGATCCTCTCCACAATTTTTCATAAATTTAAGGATGCAATCTCATCTTGTTGTAAATAAGTTGATTTTAGCAAGGAGTGACACAAAACCAACCTCTGCCTCAATCAGTTTTGCACTTGTTAAACTCTGAGGTCCAAAGTTTATTAAAGAAGTATGCACCACAATTAAGTCAGTCCACCCCAAAAGAAGCAACAAAAGTAGCCAAAGTGAAAAAAATGACCACAAGAACTGTGATTCAACGGTTTAATAAAATAACAGTAAGTGCTTTCGTGTTACACACTTCCTGAGACAAAAAAAAAAAAAAAAAAAAAAAAACAAAATTGAAAAATTTTAAAGCGCTTATGATTATATTATTAAATGGCTGAATCACAGCTCTGGTGGTCAGTATTTTCACTTTGGATACTTTTCATTCATAGAAGTCTGCTATAATCCTTCCAGCTGCATGTTTGCAATTCTGTCTGCTTCTCACTGTTAGCATGTTGATGCAGATCATGTCGCCCACCATAACTAACTGTGAAATCTGTGCCACGTCTTGCAGAAAGCATATTTTACTCCAAGCCTACTCACAGAAAACCAGCCAAAAGCACTAGCCCAGCTTGGCATCTCCTCTTCTTTGCAGTGCTGTCTATAGCCCTGTCGTCGTCATGATCCAGGCAGTCTGTATCAAGCAGGTTTGTAAAACAAGGGTGTTAATGACTAAAGAAAGGTGGTTATATTCAAAAAAAGAAAAAAAGCAGCAGAACACTTCCATCAAACCAAACAAATGGGTCAGCAGGCCCACAACCTACCACATAATTGGAAATTTCCTGTCTCTGCTTCTTTTGCTCACTATTAAGGCCTGAATTATCAGAGTTAAATGTACTTTAGCTTGCTGAAGGTTTGTCACTCCCTTGCCTCCACGACACTTACCCACCTAACCAGTGTTACAGAAGGGAGAGTAGGATTTTCACTGCACAGATGACATTTGCATACATTACTGCTCAAAACACCCTTCATTTTATTTCAGCATCCACATTCAGGAGGAACAAGCCCAGCTTAACAAATACAATTGCTGAAGACTTCAGCAAACTGAAGAGCAAGATCCACTTACAGAAGACACTACATAACTAAAACAGTAGGAACTAGTACACAGAAAATCACTTCACTACTACCTGCGCTTCACTCCCATCATCACTTTGGATGTATTCTAGGCCTGACGCATACACGCTGGTCTGCCAACAATGTAATAAAATCAGTGTAAAACACTGCAATGTACTATTACAATCTCACACTTGAACTTCTTTACTCAAGGCAGAGGCAAAGTGCTAAAAGCAGTTTTACTCTAGTTCATTTAAAAATTTTATAGAGCATATTTTGCATCCGCTTACTCTTACTTTTCTTAACAGTAATCACGAGTTGCTGCATGCATTAACCACACTGTCAAAAGCAAGGACAACATTTAACTCTAATTCATTTAAAGATTAAATGAAGCACATTTTGCATCAGCTCCGTTGTTTGCACTGCTGGCTCGAATCAGAGGTCGGATCCAAGACCCCATCTGTGATCAATAATGACAAGGACAGCATTAGATCCACTGACAAACTGCAACCAGTGACTTCTGGAGAAAAGGTGGTAAACTGCACTTAAACAACAGTAATTAGAGTTACAGACTTCTTTTACTTCAAAAAATGTATATTAATTCACATTCTGTAGTTCTATCAATGTCTGATTGTAATAGTACTAATATTTTAAAAGTGTTCCTGATGGTCTTTGATTATTTCTGGGTTTGTCCCTGATTCTGTTGAGATTTGTCCCTGATTGGTTGAGAACTATGCATAGGAATACTTTTACTAAGTACAAAATGGCTAAATTACATTACTCGAATTCAAATATTAAAAAAAATACTAACATGTACCAGCTTTTCCATCCCCTCAACATCTTCTCCTTTACCAGACAAGTCTATAAAGTATCCAGTTACACAAATGACTCATCTGGAGACCACTTACCCAGTCAGACTTTCCAAACTAATCAAATGTCAATAAATAAGTAAATACTAATAGACTTTACTAAGTTAGTCACCAACAACCCTACTCCTATCTTGGCAGTAGGTGCCATAAAATGTACAAATTCATAGGTTCATAGGTTGGTACTAGGCTATCAGCCCTAGGGCCTATACAAGCCTAGCCATAACAATTCCCTGGCTATTTCTTCCCACATTATTTACTTTCCTGGACCCCTGTCTAGCAGGGCAACTGACGTGATCCCTGGGGTGAATTTCCTTTCTCCCATCCAATAGTTAAGGTTCCTCTTGAAGAGGTCCAAAGAGGCACTCTGCTTGACATGTATGGGCAATCTATTCCAGAGTCTGGGGAGTCTCTGGGTCAGGAACCTATCCCCCCAGCATGTTTTGTTTATTGTGATGACAAGGTTTAGATCCCTGGAGCGTGTAGCTCTGAGGGATTGGGATTTCTTTAAGTGTAGCATGTCCAACAGCTCTGGGTTTGACATGGCCTTGTATGTTAAGCAGAGATCGCCTCTGAGTAGACGATATGCGACAGAGTATAGCTGGAGTTTTTTTAAGTCGGTCAGCGTAGGGCATCTGCTTTAGGCCTGTGATTCTTTTAGTGAGGTATTTCTGAGGCCTTTCCAGTTGTTGCAGATGTCTTGAGAGGTACATACCAAATGGGGCGTTGTATTCTATAATGGGTCTAATGAGGGATGAGTACAGTGGGACAATGACCTCCTTTTTTCTGGATGAAAAGCCCTTCGTGATGAGGTATGCCACATAGAAGGATTTCCGGACTGTTGTGGCGATGTGGTTATCGAAGGTGAGACCACTGTCCACCTGTGTCCCTAAGTCTCTTATCACACTTTCTGTGTTTAGTGTACTGCCACCTATATGGTAATTCATGGATACATATTTTTTCCCAAAGGGGATAACAATACATTTCTTGGCATTGAGCTTGAGCCCATGGCTCTGGCACCAAGCATCTGTTTCTGTAAGGCCCTTTTGTAGAGTATCCACATCATTTGGGGATTCAATAATGGCTCCCAGTTTGCAGTCATCTGCAAACTTTGTTAGCCAGAGTCCCTTAGTGTTGACCTGTACTTCAGAGAAGTAGATGCCAAACAAGAGCGCCCCAGGACTGAACCCTGAGGTACTCCACTTGTCACTTGTCTGGAGCTGGATTTGGAGTCGGCTACTTTTACAGTGTGGGTTCTATCAGTAAGCCATTTAGCAACCCATTGGGTGACATAGGGATTAATGCCCAACTTAGTAAGTTTATCTATGATTCCAGAGTGGGGGATGGTGTCAAAGGCCTTGGCAACGTCTAGATAGGCTGTGTGGACCACCTTACCCTTGTCCATGGCTCTGGAGACTGATTCAAAGAAGTCAATCAGGTTCAGGAGACAAGATCGGCCCTTCACAAACCCAAACTGGGTGGGGTCCAGTGTTTGAAGGTTGCCAATGTCTTTGTTTATAAGTTCCATGATAATACGCTCCATGGCCTTGCAGATAAGGCTTGTCAGACTGATGGGACGGTAGTTTCCGGGATCCAAGGTGGATCCCCCTTGTGGATTGGGATAACTGTAGCTCTCGCCACTCAGTGGGCACGAAACCTGAGGTGAGGCTATGATTAAACATGACACTTAGGTGAGGTGCCAGTTCATATTGTAGTTCATGTAGTACACAGCCCGGGATGTCATCTGGTCCCATGGATGCTGTATTCTTGGCTTTAGAGAGTGCGTTTTGTACCTGTGTGGCCGTTATTACTGGAATTTGGCAATCTTCTGGTATTGAGATGGGCCATTTAGGTGGTGAGAGGGGTGAAGTTGGCACAATCGATCTGCCAGGATATTGGCAATATCCTTTGGATCAGTATACTTAATGCCATTCTGTTTTAGCTCAGCGCAGATCTGAGCATTGCCATTTAGATTCTTGACATAGTTATAGAATGCTTTGTGGTTGTCTTTGGAATCTTTGGCAATTTTATTTTCGTAACTAGCTTTGGAGGATTTTATGAGGCATCTCAGTTTCTTACTGAGGCCAGTAAGGGAGTTTTGCATCCTGGGATTTTCCTCTTTTCTGCAAAAGTTTCTTCCTTTTGTTGTAAAGTTTGTTTATGGCAGGGGACCACCAGATTGGCTTCCTTTTTTGGATGAGAGCATTTTGGTTCTATTTGGGATGGCACGATTCATGCATGAGTGGATGTGCTCGTACAGTGCCTTAGTGTAGGATTCAGCAGTTGAACTTTCAGTTCCTGTCTGCATGGGTGTTATGAAGTTTGTCACTTCTGACTTGAGTAGCATGAAGTTGGCTTTAGAGAAGTTTTTTATGGTGGTTTCTTTACTGGGGGGTGGGGGTGGGATGTGGATGTTAAGGGTGATTAGCTTATGGTCAGACCTGACTAACGAGGGGTGACCATAGGTATGGAGCATTGATTTCCCATGTTGGTAATGACCAGGTCTAGGATATTGGAGCCCCTGGTGGAACTATGGATTAGTTGATCCAGGGCATTGGAATTTATGAATTCCAAGAACCGTTGCGCAAAAGTGTTGGGACATGAGTAGTTTTCCCAGTTAATGGCAGGGTAGTTAAAATCACCCAGTATTAGGGTGCTTGGTTCTATCTTAATATTTTCCAGTATGTTTAGAAAGGTGTAGTGAGAATCTTGGGGTATGGTGGGGGATCTGTAGCAAGCTACAATTTGGATTGCAGTCTTACCTAGTGTTAGTTGCACTTGGAGAATTTCAGACACATTGTGTTGGCCAACTAGCCTGGTGGTGTGAATATCCTTGGTGAATATTGACACTCCTCCACCTTTAGTGTTTCGGTCCTGGTTTGGTGGCGAAAAGTGTGGTAAGAGTTGTAGCCTGGTATTGTAGGGGTGCTCTCTGGAACCTTGAACCAGGTCTCAGTTACTGTACAGATATCGATGTTCTCCATTTTAGGAGTGCCTCGAGAGAGTGCATTTTGAGGTTTAGACTTCTAGCATTGAGTAGCATTACCTTCAGATTTTGCATGCTTGTACCTGTTACGGTGGTGGTTTTGTCCTTTGAAGTTTGCCTAAATAAGGCACTATAGGGGTGGCAAGAGCCTTAGCCAGTAACCTGAATCCCAGGGGCGACAGGTGCAGACCATCTCTGGCAAAGCATCGTGGTCTGTCAATCATGTCATCACAGGCAGACAGATACTGGATCCCCTTTGAATGACACCATAAGCTTAGCCAATTGTTGAAGTCAATCATTTTATCCTTATATTGTGGTATCATTCTGGGCGAAGGCAGGATGCTACTCAGGGCTAGGGTCATACCTGCCTGGGCCACATGATCCGAGAGCTCTTCCATGTCTCTTTTCATGTAGTCCAGGGAGGTACGTCTCAAGTCATTCACTCCATCATGGACAATGACAGAGTCATATTTGTACTTGTTGTGGAGTGACTTGAGTGCATGCGTTATGTGGCGGATCCTGGCACCAGACAGGCAGCTGACTGTAATTTTCTCCTTATTCAACCTGGTGAGAGGGACATCAGTGTGCCGGACTCTAGAGTCACCTATGACTATAGAGTCAGCCACTTACCTCTGCCTAATTAAGTTAAGAAAGCAGCCATGGCTCTCAACCTTCCATCTCCAAAATGTGAAACACTAACAACTAAACTACTTGAACTAGAAAACTCACAGGATGGTTAAAATGCATTACTTTACAGTTATAAAATAACTTGGATGAATCAATATGATTCAGAATTATTTACCAGGGATATTTAAAAAAATCTCAAACAGCATACGATTCTTTTAACTTCACACCAACTTACACACATCTAACAATGTCATTACCATGCTTGCAGTTACAGCTGCCAGGAAAACTTGTATGTATATCAATCAGTATGTTTAATACCTGCCACCACATATACAGCACACATTCTCACAGTGCCCTTTTAGAAATGCTCTGTAATATCTTTCACTTCAGATTTTGTTAAAAGACATTTCTCATGCACTTTATATGCCACATTACTCAAACTGTAGTTTATTCAAGGATATAAGCCATACAAAAATTACTCCATACATATTCATGCATTGCTTTTTGTTTGCATATCATTTCTTTCTTTAATTTGGAAAATGGCTATGAAACATTAAATGAAGGTCCATCACCGCTATTTTTATACCATCCCATCAAATATTCAACCAGTTTTAGTGCTAAACACATTTTTTATTCAAAGCTGTCAGTCGTTCATGAAGTCACTTGTAACTGCAGGTCGTCCACAAGTCCACAACCCCCAGTGTTGTGCAGAAGGGAGGATCAACCTTGCCACCTCAATTAATCAGCAAACAGTTGCTCCCAACAGCAGCGCAGTAGTCAGCAGCAGTAGTACCACCAAGACTGTCCCTCTGCATAAAACAAATCACAACCCTTTTGAAATATGGGATCACCGCAGGTCTATGGCTCTTGTTTCTTAGCTCAGGTCAGGTTGGTGATGGCGAAGTACCCTGCAATACACAGCACTGACTGCAGTAATTCCCAAAAGGTCCAGGTGGTCATTTCAGCTGGTCTCTATATCCCCATGTTGATGATCAAAGAACTCCCTTGTTGGTTGCGAACTCCAATCCATTCCAAAACTCCAAGTAAACTTCTGCACCCTACGATACCCTTTTTGAAGGTATTGCAGTGGCACGAAAACTGCAGCGGCACACAACTGGGAGACTGTCTGCCTCCTCACTGACTCGCTTTACATTACAAGAATTTATCAGATTGGCTCATATACCATGCTGTATATGAACCAATCAAAAATGCAAAGCGGAGCTACCACTGTTCAATGCGAAACAGTGGTTCTGAGGAACATTAAATGCAGAGCATTTCCACGATTTGTAGCACTTCACTTCTCAGCTACTGCATGTAATGGCTTGGCAGAGTTAAGTACAGTTTTGTACCTACCATAAATGTAGATGCTCGAGTGTTCGCACTGCTGCAGTCATCACACTTGGGTTATCTGCCGTCAGGCGGTCCCGTAGTCTGCCCGAGTTCCAAAGTCTTGGTCCGGCGTCGGCTGCTGTCACTTCTTCCCTGACGTCAGTGCGACAGGGGTATAAAAGAGGCAGCCGACGCCATTTTCTTCAGTTTTTCTTGCCCCAGATGTCAGGTGCCCCCAAATAGGAAGGCAATACATAATCCTAAGTAAATTACATAAGTAGAAAACAATAGCTACAGCTGTAAGCAAATACACCATATAGAAATACATCTTAGAGATTATATAAACAGGGAGCTATAGATAAAACCCAGGTGAAAAGAGGGGAAGGTGGGAGGGTAACCTGGACTGCAGCAGTGTGAACACTAACATCTACATTTATGGTAGGTACAAAACTGTACTATGTTCATCGTGCTACACTGCTGCAGTCAACACATTTGGGTTGAATCCCAAAGCTAAGGCTGGGCGGTTGGTACTAAACAGGGTTTGGAGAAGCTAGTAAGCCCTGCAAAACTGCAGTGGCAAAGCCAGCTCTGGTTAAGTGGTAGTGCTTGGTGAAGGTGTGCACTGAACTCCAAGTTGCAGCTTCCAAAATATCCTTGGTTGGTATCCCTCTGAGGAAGGCTGCTGATGTTGCTGTAGCCCTGGTGGAATGAGGCCTAATGTTACCAGGTACAGGTTTCCCATGGTGTGTGTAGCAGAAACTGATACAATGTCCTATCCATTTTGAAATGGTCTGTTTTGATATAGGCTTTCCTTGAGATCCTGCAGCATAGGATACAAAGAGCTAATCAGATTTATCCAAATAGAAACGTAATTGCCTGTGAATGTCCAAAGAGTGTAGGAGCCTTTCCCCTTTATTCTGGGGGTTTGGATAAAAGGTGGGTAAATGAATGGTTTGGTTTAGCGCCACACTGGATACTACCTTTGGCATAAAGGAAGGGTTAGTTCGTAAAGAGACTCTGTCTTGATGAAAAATGATGAAAGGCTCCACTGCCATTAGGGCCTGTAGCTCTGAGACTCTTCGTGCTGAAGTTACTGCTAGCAGCAGGGCAGTTTTCCATGACAAAAATTGTAAATCAGCTGAAAAAGCTGGCTCGAAGGGCGGTACTGTAAGTTTTTCCAAAACAAAATTGAAGTCCTAAGTTGGTGTTGGTGCTCTTCGGGGTGGTCTTATGTTCTTAGCCCCTCTGAGGTACTGTCTTAATAATGGATGTGAAAAAATAGGAGGATCCGTGTTGTAATGAGCTGAAATAGCTGAAGCGTGGATCTTTATAGATGAAAAGGAAAGGCCTTTGTGCAACATCTCAGTTAAATATTGCAGAATCTGAGGAATATTTGGGACAAGAGGATTTTGGCCTTTAGCCTGGTTCCAGGTGCAGAATCTTTTCCATTTGTCTGAGTAGGTTTTCCTGGTGCTGGATCTCCTGGCCTCCAGAATAACATCCATAACAGCTGGAGAGAGAAGTGTTGACTGGTTGTTTAGATAATCTGCCATGCAGCCAGATTTAAAGTCTTGAGCTGGCTATGTAGAATCTGATTGTTTTGCTGAGTCAGCAGGTGAGGAATTTGAGGTAAAATCCATGGTGGGCCTTGAGCCATGTTCCTTAATATTGGATACCAGTGTTGACGTGGCCAGTCTGAAGCAATGAGTATCATTTGCGGCCTCTCTAATCTGGCTTTTAGCAGCACCTTTGCCAGAAGAGGCAGTGTAGGAAAGGCATACACTGTTAGTGTTTTCCAACTGAATGAGAGGGCGCCCACTTTCCAAGCAAGAGTGTGGCAAGTCCTTGTGCAAAACTTTCGCAGTTGGTAGTTTTGGGGAGAGGCAAACAGATCTATGTCTGGGCTCCCCCATTTTTGAGTTATCATTGTGAATACTTGTGGGTCTAGTTTCCACTCGTGAGGATCCATGATATTTCTGCTTAGTTTGTCTGCCAATGTATTTTTCTTTCCTGGCAGGAATTATGCTTGTAGTTGAACTTGGTAGGTCAGTGCTGTGTTCCACAAGGTCACTGCTTGCCTGCATAGGGGGTAGGAATGTGTGCCCAATTGTTTATGTACCACATCACTGTGGTGTTGTCCGTCTTTATTAGAAGTTGTCCTGGATGTAGGAGGTCCTTGAAAGCTGTTAGGCATTTTGTACAGCTAGCATCTCTTTTTGACTGATGTGGAGATGCATTTGATCTGCAGACCATTTGCCCTGAATACACTGTCCTGCCATGTGTGCACCCCAGGCGTAATCCGATGCATCTGTTGTCATTGTTTGTCTGGCTGTGGGCAAGGTGAAAGGCTGACCCTTGTTGAGGTGATGTGCCTGAGCCCACCATAGAAACTCCTGTTGAAGGCAGGGAATTAGTGGTATTATTGTTTTCAAGCTGTGGCTGTGTTGAGTCCATACGCTTTTCAGGTACCATTGTAATTTCCTCATATGCAGTTTGGCATATGGTATTAGTAGTATGCAAGATGCCATGAATCCCAAGGCCTGCAGAATTTTTCTTGCAAGGGAGTTGGGTCTTTGTTGCCATCATTTTGAAGTATTGAGTCAGTTGTCCTTGCTTGTCTGGCATGAGATAAGCCATCTGGGCCGTTGTATTTAAGCTCGCACCCAGGAATATTATGTCTTGTGAGGGCACTAGTTTTGATTTCTTTTTGTTTACTGTGTACCCTAGGCAACTTAGTAGGTTTTTTTTACAAACGCCAGCTGTTTTAAAAGAATGTCCTTGCTGTCTGCTTGAATAAGGCAGTCGTCCAGGTATGGATATATTTGGATTCCTCTTTGTCTGCAGTATGCAATTACTGGTGCCAGGCATTTTGGGAAGACCCTGGGCGCAGTAGATAAGCCAAAGGGCAGTGCAGAGAATTGGTAATGAGTTGTACCTGCTATAAATCGGAGGTATCTTCTGCAATTTTGTCTGATAGGGACATGCAGGTATGCCTCCTTGAGGTCCAACGTTACTAGCCAAGCCTTCTTGCCCAGGATGGGAAGAAGTTGCTGTAGTGTGAGCATCTTAAATTTGGGTGAGCATCTTAAATTTGGGTACTTCCAGGTATGTGTTTAGAATTGAAAGGTCCAGAATGGGTCTCCAGGCTTTGTCCTTTTGGGGAACCAGAAAGAGTCTTGAGTAAAATCCTTGTCCTTGCGCCTGTGTAGGAACCTGTTGAATAGCTCTCATGTCCATGAGTGCTGTAATTTGTCTTTGAGCCTCTGCCCATTGATTTGATGGCAGGTTTGGCATTCCTTTTATCCTTGGTAAGTGTGAAAGTGGAACCTGTATCCTTGAGTTACAATACTTAGGACCCATTTGTCTTTTGTGATGATGTGCCAATTATCTGCAAAAAGTGCAAATTTTCCTCCCAAAAGAGCTGCCAAGAGTGATTTGCTTGGCAGTCTGAGGGGTAAGTCATTGTGATTGTCTTCTGATAGTTTGAGACCTGTCTTCTCCTCCTTTCTGGGTTGTGGCACCCCATTGGCGTGGCTTGTAAGAGCCTTGTAACTGACCTCTGCCCCTTGGGCGTCTGTATTTGCCCCTCTGAGGTCTGTCAGAAGTTGGAAAGGACAAGTTTTTGGTTGGCCAATTTCTTCTGAAACAAGGGGGTTGGACCTGTAAAAAAATCCTTGACCGTCTGCATAGATTTTGCCTTATCCTCCATTTTCTTTAAAACCTCTTCGGCTTTCACACCAAATAAAACATCCTGCTGTAAAGGTGCATCCAATAACTTTGCTTTAACATGATCAGGTAAAGTTTGTTCTTTTAACCAAGCATGCCTACGAATGACAGACCCTGTTACAGCTGCTCTGCAAGAAGCTTCCAATGAATCAAATCCACATTGCAAAGTATGTTTTCCCACTTGTTCTGCTGCATGCAACAAATCTTGCATTTCCTTGTAATCAGGCTGCTCTGTATGAGTGCTCATTTTTTGTTTTAATTGAGACACCAAATATTGTTGATATTTCAGCATGTGAAACTGGCAATTTAAGGCCCTCATAGCTAGAGTAGTTGAGGTACATACTTTCTTTCCCCATCTGTCTAGTGCTCTAGAATCCCTTTCAGACGGTACAGGATTTTTAGCAATAGAGGCCTTAACCCCTTTGGGACCCTGGGAAATGGTTTCTGGGTCAGCAACAGGGCTTTTATATAGGAATTTATGTGAGTCAGGGACTCTGTAGTATCTGTCTGGTTTGGCTGGTGCAGGAGGTAATGAATCTGGGTTAAGGCTAGATTCTGAATAAACATCATCCACAATGTCTAACAGGTGGAATAGCAAGGGGTCTGTGCTGGGGTAGTAAGAGGAACTCTTGGAGCCTTTTCTTAGAATAAGAGTAATCCTGGCCTTCCCAGTGGAAATGTTCCCTCATGGTATGTAAAGTTTCCCCAAAAGAGTAGTCTTCTGGGGTAGATGCTGAAGGAATAGACTCTTCAGCATGAGAGTCTTCATAAGGGGGAAAAAGAGTACTCCTGTTCCTCAGAAGAATCTGAGGTAATGGAAACCTGGTCAGAGGAAGCGTAGCACTCCTCCTGTCTAGGCCTTTTGTCAGGTGGGGGATGGGAACCCCCGATTAGGGTAATTAAGTCTTCGGCCATCTTAAGCATCTGTTTCTTAGGCATGGGGGCCTTGCACTGGAGACTGCTGTACAGGCTTCCTTACTTTTAATGGAGTTTTCAGTTTTGCAAAGGATTTAATAGTAAGTGTAGTCGGTCTGAAGACAACTTCAGCAACTGATGGGCTTTCAACTGCACCGGAATCCCCATCAGCCATGGAGTCGGAAGGGACTAAAGATAAAGGCTCTGGAGGCCCTGCAATCTCTGCTTAGGAGTCGGATGCAGGCTGGAGTTCTAAATCAGTGGTCGTCAGGGGCTGCGTAGGCGCCTCACTGAAAACTGGAGAACCGGCGACTGGCCTAGCAGAGGACTCTGTGTCTGGTTTGGGTCTCGGCTGCCTATCCTTATCTTTGTGCTTTTTATGCATCCTGGTCGCCGGTTGCTCCGACGGCATGGTATAATTAAATTTTCTACCAAAATAATGTCGGGCGAAATCAAACCGACATTTAACAGTTCATTTGTTAAACCTAGCACAAAACCAACAACCTGTGACGTCGTGGTCTAGGCCTAGGCAAGGGATACAATAAGAATGAAAATCCTTATGAGGTATTTGCTTCCCACAAGAAATGCAATTATTAACTTTTTCTGACATCGGACTGAGACAAGAAAAGGTTCCCCAACGGGGTACTTAGATTTATTGAAGAGTTCGGTCTGAAATTCGATTTGAAAATCTCATGAGTCGGCCGACCGGCACTTGCGAACTGCTTCTGCTTCGGGCACCACACGGCAAGAAAGACTAAAGAAAATGGTGCCAGCTGCCTCTTTTATACCCATGTCACACTGACGTCAGGGAAGAAGTGACAGCAACCGACGCCGGACCAAGACTTTGGAACTCGGGCCGACTGCGGGACCGCCTGACGGCAGACAACCCATGTGTGATGACTGCAGCAGTGTAACACGATGAACATCATGTACCTAGCATCTATGCTAAATGCTACTGGCCTATTTCCCTGTACTAGGTGTCACTGCTGCAGTAGGCCAAACTACCTTCCTGCCCAAGGACAGGTGAGAACTGGCATCAGTCATGCAGTCCCACCCTCTTTCATTGGTTCCTCCAGCACCCAGGGTTACTAGCTGATCCCTGCTTGTCTGGGTCAAGGTGTGGGCTTTATTTTTCTACACCTCATAGCCAACTTACAGGCAGGTTTACTTCTTCAAAACTGAAGAACTTAAATGTGAGACTTTTGCCCTTTCACACTTTTAAACAAGTTAACTGATCATTAATTACTACATTACGACTGAACAAACCTCCAGCTTCACCTTATTCCTACTCTATTTGTTGCTCCTAAAGCACTACAATCAGTGACTCTCACTACACTTGCATAGATACAAGTTTACTACAGCGATCTGACATAAGGAACCTGGTTCTAAGAGGAATAGTCTCCTGCAGGGGAAAAAATTAATGATTCGGACCTCTGAAACTGATGCCTGACTTGTGGCTCCAAAAGGGAGATACTGTGCTTGGTCTTATGAATGTCACCTCTAGGCGTTTTGGTGAGGATCCTAAAGAATCTGAAGACAAAAATATGCTTTTTTTTGGGGGGGGGGGGGCGTCCTGAGAGAGAAAAGGTTGCTGCAAGCTCTGTGTGGTGGCTTGAAGCCTACTTCATACTGTCTTGGCACGTCTGCAATTCATGGTGTGTAATCCTTGTGTCAAATAATCACTCAGCAGCAACACCTGTAGTTCTATAGTCATCTGCAAGGCATTTACTACCACTGGCTGTGTCATCAGTTTAGAGACAGTTGGCATGCAACTGTATTGGTCGTTCACTACTGAAATCAGGCCCAGCCCAAACTCCTGTCGACATCAAGATGGGTGCCATAAGGGGCACTGGTTACAGATCCTGCTGGCAGGTCTGTACTGGGTACAACCCTGCAACAGTTCAAGCACCATGGCTTAGGATTTTGTTGCCAGAGAAGAGGTGTAAGAATCTGGTCCTGCTTGCAAGAACCATTCTGAGTTAGTTAAAAGGCTGGTCTCAGAACTGGGTACACTATGATCTCGAGGGGCCGGCATCAAAATCAAAGGATTAACCAAAAACTGGCCACCTACTAAACATAACCTATTTCATAAGGAAGCTTTGCAGCTTCCCCATGCAATGTCTGCATCTTATCCTGCTGAAACCAAGGTAAATAATATGCAAGTTAGCCTTCTGCCTTATGTGATGACTACTGTGTACAAAGGCCAAACCACATACACATGGAGTGAACTGTAGCTTCAGAATGAAGGAAAATACATACACTGGACCTGTATATGCTTGGGGGGGGGGGGGGGGGGGCAGAGTAATCCCTAGGACGTGTAGCAGCAAACACTATCCATACATTGTCTTTATCCTGCCCTCAGTATAATCTAAGCACATCTTCTCCTACTCACAGTAAAACAGTAAATTGTTAAATATGCAACTGTAATATATAAAGCTACACAATAATGAAAACATGTAGCCTTCATTTCAAAGGTAAAAGATGGTTAAAACCTTCACAAAAAGTAACGTCTACATTGAATACCAGTATGGTAATAACAGTGTAAATGTAAACAGCTGTTAAGCAAATTTAACTGGTAGAAGTACTATTTTTGTAACAATGTAATATGCTGTTGCATCATATATGCAAGAGGATGCTGCCGGCCCCATTGCTGATGCAAATTACTTAAATTCATGGGGAGGTTAAAGGGGAGAACAGGCCTCCATACATGATACAGTAGCAGCACTGCACTACAAAAGTGGCTGTTATGGCACTGCATATGATTGAGCGAGAGAGACACACATATACACACACACACACACACACACACACACACACACACACACACACACACACACACACACACAGAGCGAGAGAGAGAGAAACCATCTTGCTCCTCAACCCAGCCACAACTTGCAAATTTGACACTTAACAAAATTAATTATGTTGTACACTTTTTAGGGGTTGTGGGTGTCCTTTCCCATGAATTTAATGGTGACATGACATGAGAATAGTACTTTATTTAGCAGCTTATGATATACGATTTTTATTGAATACAACAGTTCAGAAACTGACATATCAACCTGTGCAAAAACATTAAGGGCTACTCTGCCCCACTATCACTGGGAAGAAAATATGACTGTACAAGTAAACCTACCACAACAGTAGACATTTGAATGAGCACTATTGCAAGTAGCCTAATATCCTGCAAAGGGTATTTTAGCCACACAGCTTCTCTGGCTCAAGCTCAGCTAACAAAGTCAGATTTAGGAGCCAAGCCCTTCACAGCTTTTATGCGAAAATGACAAGAGGATAAAGCCCTCAGTAGGAGAATACTATGAAAATATAAATGTCCACACGCTGCAGTAAAAACAAACAGAAAAAGTCAGGGGTGGAGGAAAGGATGGAGCAGCTGCCATAGAAGTGATCATTTGAACAAGTTTACTTACACAGCTGTACTACATTCTTCATATTGATCATGGCTGCAGTAACCTATCCTGCATGGGTACATTACCACAACTTAGGACAACTGGGAGGTGGAAGAGGAAGAGTCCAGGGACCCCTGGAGAATGGTCCAAGTAAAGCCTGTCCTAGACCTGTAGAAGAAACCTAGTTGATAGCGATTTATAAAAGCATGCACAGAGGACCAAGTTGCTGCATCTAGAATACTTCTACAATCCAAATCTTCCAAAAAAGCCACAGATGAAGTCAAGGCCCTGGTAGAATATGCATTGTCCCTGTCTGTAATAGTTTTGTTGTGGTTTGAGTAGGAAAAAATAATAGCATGAGACAAACCATTTGGAATTTTTTTTTTTTTTTTTTTTTTTTTTACAATGACTGTTCTTTTCGTATCTTCACAAGAAATTAACTGATCATAACCTCTGAAAGATTTTTTGTCAAGACCTTACCAAAGTAGTTTGTGGACATCCAAGATATGAAGTGTCCTCTCTCCCTCATTTTTAGGTTTTGGGAAGAGGGCTTTGATGGATGGGTTGTCTTAAATGTGAATTCAGCCACCACTTTAGGTATATATTAGTATTTAAGGAAAGCCAATCTCTGTAAAATGAAAAGGCTAACCTACCATGAGAACTTGCAACTTAAATATTGCTCGGACTTCTTTAAGAACAGGAATTATGACTGCTTTCCATGTCAACATTCTCAAATCAACCTGATGATCTGTTTCAAATAGCAGAAGAGTTAGTTTTTCTACTACAAAATTAGGATTCATACGTTCACAGATTACTACTAAGGGCTAACTTCCCTTGCGGGTGACTTTAAGCCTAGCCAATTACCCCAGGTGAAAATCAAACCCTGCACCTTGTGTATGTAAGGTAAATGCCTTAAATTTTATGCCAGTCTCCCAAAGCTTCTTGTGCAACATCCCTTTCAAAAACATTTTCACATAAAACTGCACTGAAAGAGGGAGATCACAAGATGGCAACACAAACACAAAGAATTGTAGAAAAACTAGCCCTGGAATGGCTGCTAATTCTTTTCTTAGCACCAACTAGAAAACCTTTTTCCATTTACTAATAACAGTATTTTCAAGTAGTAGTCTTTCCTGCCTCCACAAATACTTGCTACACGTCCACAAAAAAGGGCCTAAAAGGTGTTAACATTCTATCATCCAGGCAGTCAGTTGTGGTTTGGGGTCTTGATGTATCAAACACCTCTATCTTCTGAGAGTAAATCCAGTCTGTGAGAACGCTTGTGGTAACTGTCACTGGTAATGCCCGAATGAAATACTGTTGCCTGGGCATGAAGTGAGTCACCAAAATGATCTCTAGGGAGCCCTAGTGAATCTTCAGTATGACTAGATATTAGTGAAAAGGAAGAAAAAACATATAGGAATATTCTTGTCCAAGGAAAAGAAAATGCACCTAACTTCCCAGCCTTCTTGCACAGAGACCTGCAGCAGAATTCTGGCAACTGATTATTATGAGGAGACAAACCCATCTGTTTGAGGGGTTTCCCACAAATGGATCAATTCTTGGAAGACCCTCTGATTCCGTTTCCATTCATGAGGATCTGTCCTGGTCCAGCTCAGCTTGTCTGATGCACAATTTTGCTCTGACAGCATGTAAGAGACCTGTGGAGTTGCACTGTGCTAATGTTATATCACACGCTACACCAAGGCTAGTCTGCAGCAAGGGTAAGATCTGGTTCCGTTCCTCCTTGCTTACGGACCACATCACTAAGTTGTAGTCTATAAACACCCGCAGTAGTCCCAGGAACCAAAGATGGTTGATAAAACTGACAGCATTTATAAGAGCTAACATTCTCTTATGTCTGTGTGTTTTGGTCTGTCTTATTTGTTCTAAAGACTGAACTTTTATTCACATATATACTGCTCTAAATCCAAAGTCCAAGGTACCGTATTGTGACCGTCTGTGCTGCAGCAGGAAGAGGAAAATGAGAGACCTAGATTCAAAGAAATTTGGTGCTGCCAAAACTGGGATCTGAAATGTCAGTGGATGCTGAAACCATACCACTGGATTTTTTTTTTTCATTTTGAACCCTGCAAGAGGTGAGTATCACATATGTCATGAGACAGAATCTAGTGGAATACCCTTGCCGAGATGGTAGAGTGAGTGGAGAAACTCAGGAATGGATCTAAATACATAACTATTTTTTCCTGTGGAAGAAAAGCTCTTCGAACTGAGGTGTCCAAGAGAGACCCTGGGAAAACCATCCTGTAAGAATGAGTCACACAAGACTTAGTTCTCTTGGAATCCCACCCTGTGTAGGAGATCCTTTACCCAAATGGGAGATTCCTGACACTTTGAAAAAGATTATGCAAAGATAAGCATGTTGTCTGAAAAAGATTATGCAAAGATAAGCATGTTGTCTAAACAAGGAAAACTGAACACTTGTAGTCTGCAGCAGGCTAACACAGGAGCTAGACACTTTGTGAACACTCTGGGAGCAGTAGACATACCTTTGGGTAATGCAGAGAACTGATAGTGTGATTCAGACAGAAAACCTTAAGTATTTGAAATCTGGAACCACAGGAATGTGATGATATGCATATTTTGATCTAAGGTCCCTAGAAAACTCAAATGGGGAATAAGGTGCAACAAGTTGTCAAGAGACAGCATTTAAAATTTAGTCATTAACACAGATTCAGAAAGGAAAGATCCAGAACTGGTTTCCAAGATTCTCTTTTCTTTGGCATCAGGAACATCTTGGAATAAAACCTTTCCCTGACTGATGAGGAGGGACAGCTTTTATCATCCCAAGCAAACATTTCCTGAAAGACAGGAGGGAAATGAAGAGGCTGGGTCTGACGGATGAGGAGGAATCCCTTGAAAGGGAAGGACAGACTCCCACTGCCATTTTTAACTATGAAGGATTGCTCTTAAAACCTGTGTGTGTGAAGCTATCTGCTGCCAAAGACAGAAATGGAGGTTCAGACTTTCTTGAAGGATTAAGGGATTACAAGGATGGAAGGGGTTGAAAGTATTTCATACAGTCAGACTTACTAAACTGTTTTTTATTCTGGAACGTTCCTGCTCTCTTTTTAGAACTCATCACCACCATCATTGCTTTCTATATTTCTGCTTACTGGCAGCTTGCTGGGACTGTTTATTTTGCTTTTTAAAGAAAGTTAGAGAGGGAGCATTGAATCCCTTGGCAAATTTTGGAGGAGGAGAGCTGAAAAATCTGAGAGATCCCTTAGACTTGGCTTCCCTCTCACATTACACTTTAATGACCTCTGCAACAAAGGGTCCAAAAAGCTAGCTCGC
Organism: Protopterus annectens; assembly: GCF_019279795.1. NCBI lineage: Eukaryota > Metazoa > Chordata > Ceratodontiformes > Protopteridae > Protopterus > Protopterus annectens. The sequence continues at coordinate 476,037,272 of NC_056733.1, read as the reverse complement.
TTTACAAGGGAGAATTCAGAATTTCATTTTTGACATCCTCTGTAGGTTTTGAGAACACAGCAAGGCAAACCTACTCATACCAGTTCCAATGGTAGTAGTCCTGGAGATGGCATCAGCAGAATCATAAACACATTTCAAACAGTGGGTAGTCATTTGAGATGCACAAAAAACCAAGCTGCACAAAGCAGATTTCACCTCACAAGAGGAAACCGTTGCCAAAACTTTCCACATATTCTCACAAAAGGCAAGCATGAACTTCATCTTATTAATTTGACAGCTGAGAATTCTAAACGCAAGCATTGCAGAATACACTTTCTTTCCTAAATCTAGCAAACGCCTTCCCCTCATTGTAAGGAAATGGATTGGTATTAACCAAATGTTTAGCAGCAACTGGATTCACTAAACACATTTGGATGAGTGTACGAAAAGACCGAGGCAATTTACATAGTCTGCTGTTTGGAAGCAGTAGACTGGCTGTCAGGAAAATTGCAGGCTGTGATAAAAACATCCTCCAGAGCAGATATAACAGGAGGAATAGGAGTAGGTTCTATAAATTCCAGTTAGGACAAATCATAATACTTCCTAAGGGACTGAGTAAAAAGAAGTTATGTACCTACCATAACGTTCCATGTTAGTTGTCTTCAGCTCGCCTTCCTTCTTGCTGTTTGGGTTCGGAGTTGATCCTCAGCTCCAACTCGGCCATCTTCTATAGCTCAAGAGATGTTTACTGGCTCGAGGCTACCCCTTATCTCAGCATGCCCAGCGTCAGCTAGATCTCGTTTGTGATAGCGCACACTAGACATAAGTAGAGAAACCCGTTCCTAAAAAACAGTTGTCCAATACACCTAAACAAGGAAAGAGTTATAAATTACCTGGCATGTGAAGTAATAAAGGATGCTCAGCCAGTGAAAACAAAAGGGAACACCTCACAATCCTCTAGGAAGGGGGAAGGAGGGAGGGACGCAAGAAGGAAGGCGAGATGAAGACAACTAACATGGAACATTATGGCAGGTACATAACTTCTTTATGTTAAGTTGTCCATCTCGCCTTCGTTCTTGCTGTTTGGGACAGCATCACTAGCACCTAAAATCCTGGGTGGCTCATTGGAACAGAATCTTCAAAACAGTAGAACCAAAGGAAGCTCTGCTCCGGGAGACCATATCTACCTTGTAATGAGAGATAAAAGTGTGAGGGTTTGCCCAAGTGGCAGCTGCACAGATTGAGTCTATGGGCAACCTAGACTAAAAAGCTACAGAGGTGGCTAATGCTCTAGTGGAATGACCTTTTGGTTTAGCTGCTAGCTCTTTATTTCGTAACTGATAAATAAAGGCAATAGCATCAGATGACCATCTGGATAAGGTCACTTTAGAAACTGGAAGGCATTGTTTGTTGAAAGCATAAGAAAGAAATAACTGGTCAGACTTTTAGTTCCTTAGTTCTATGGAGGTAAAAACGCAATTGTCTGTGTACATCCAATTGATGGAGCTTGTATTCTGCCTTGTTGCTGTGATTAGGAAAGAAAACTGGGAGACCTATGGATTGATTTAAATTGTTCTCTGAGCAGACTTTAGGAATAAAGGATGGATTGGTCCTCAGAGAAACTCTGTCCTTGTGAAACACCAGGTAAAGAGGACGAACACACAGTGCTTGAAGTTCTGAGACGCATCTAGCTGAAGTGATACCAGCCAGAAAAAAGTGTCTTCCAAGAAAGAAATTTTAAAGAACATGATGCTGCCGTTTCAAAGGGGGGCAAAATTAAGGAAGCTAAAACTAAATTGAGATCCCAAGGAGGAGGAGGATCTCTAACTGGGGGTCTAAGAAGAGATGTTCCTTTCATAAAGGCCTTGCAGAGCTTATGAGACATTATGCTACAATTAAACATACTGATATGAAAATTAGAAATGGCAGCTAGTTGTACTTTAATGGTAGCGGAGGCTGCACCAGACTGAAAAAGCTGTGCTAGAAATTGAAGAATTTCATGGACTGGGGCTGAGAAGAGATCCAAATTTCTAGATTCTGCCCAGTAAGTAAAACATTTCCATTTACTAGCATACGTTTTCCTCATAGTAGACTAATGCGAGGAAACAATAATATCACGGACTGCTGGGGAGATACTGGAAAGCCTGGCTAAGGTTGGAAGTGGAGTAACCAAGCTGTGAGCTGGAGAGTTTGAAGGGATTGGTGCAACCCGCCTGATTGGTGAATCAGATCATCTGGAACTGGGTCCACAATCCACGGTTGATCCAGAAGGTGGAGGTATAGGAACGGGAACCATATCTGTCGAGGCCAATATGGGCCAATGAGGATCATTTTGCAACCCAATGATTTTGCTTTCTGTATGAGTCTTGGAATTAGGGGAAAAGCGTAAAGGAGCCCCTGTGGCCAATCGTGGACTAGAGCATCTCTGGGTATATGACCTGGAAGAGGAAGTAGGGAGAAGTAGCTTCTGCATTTGTTGTTGAGAGGAGTGGCAAATAGGTTGCAGCAACGCTGTCCCCATTTGCGGAAGATAAGATCCACAACTTCCTGATTCAGAGACCACTCGTGAGGCATGAGGATAGCTCTGCTAAGCCTGTCCGCTATGACGCTGGATTTCCCAAGGATGTGCATTGCTATCAGAAAACGTTGGGAGGAAATCGCCCATTGCCACAGTCTGAGTGCTTCTCAACACAAGGGGTAAAACCTGGTCCCGCCCTGTTTGTTGATGTACCACACCACTGACATGTTGTCCGTTTGGATTGCAATGGTCCCGGAAGGAAGAGAGTCTTGAAGGGCTTGCAACGCTAGGAGAACCGCTCTCATTTCTAGGACATTGATATGCAGATGGTACTCGTGAGGTTGCCAAGTGCCTTGGACTGTCCTGCTTAGATAATGCCTTCCCCCACCCTATCAGGGAGGCGTCCGTGGTCACTGTGGCTACTGGAGGGGGTTGTATGAAAAGTATGCCCTGAATTACTAGTGGGGAGACCATCCACCAAGAAAGGTGCCTTTTGCATGTTTCTGTGATCAGGATCATGCGAGACATGGGTAGTTCCTGGAAAGACCACTGCGTGGTAATCTTGCAAACATTTCTTTTGTGTTTAATTCTGCTTCTATGTATGTGATAGACTGAAAAGGCAATAAGGCAGATTTTTTGAAATTTACTGTAATGCCTAGTTGAGTGCGTGATGTGATAGTATAATCCTGTGCCTCTAAGAGTTGACGCCTGGTGGTAGCAGTCAGGAGCCAGTCGTCTAGATAGGGAAACACCTGGAATCCTTGACACCTCAGGTGAGCCGTGACTACTGCCATACACTTGAACACCCTGGGGGCTGAGGTGAAACCAAAGGGCAGAGCTCTGAACTGGTAATGACTGGCCCCTAACCGGAAGCAAAGAAATCTCCTGGAGCGTTTGTCCATCTTGATATGGTAGTACGCATCCTGAAGATCTATCGAGCACATTCAATTGTCCTGACCTAGAAAAGGGAAAATGGACTGCAGTGTCACCATCCGGAACTTTTCTTTTTGTACAGATTTGTTCAATCTGCTGAGATCCAGTATTGGTTTACAGTCCCCTGTCTTTTCTGGTACTAAAAAGAATCTTTATTAAGTTCCGGATCCTAGTTGGTCTGCGGGGACTTCTTGAATGGCTCTTTTTTCTAGCAGTCTTGAAACTTCTGTAACTGCTTGATCCCTTAGATTGGGTGGGACATCTGGGATGGGCTTTTTTGATTCTATGGGGGATTGATGAAAGGGAATTTTGTAACCTCCGGATATGATGGATAGTACCCATCTGTCTCTCGTTATATTTTGCCAGGCTTTTGGGTACAGCGAAAGTCTTCCCCCAACTGCCTCCAGAGGTGAGCAGTCGGGCAACCCTTCAGGGATGCTGGAAGGGTTTGGCAGAGAAGGTTTCTCTGTCACACTGGTTTTGCGGTCCCCCTCTGCCATGAGGGCGGCGTCTGTTATTGTTGTTTCCCCCTCTGCTCCTGGGGGAAAAATCACCACGTGTGTCAGGCAAGGGTCCCTGGGATTTTCGGAACCACAACTTTCCGCTCTTCTGACCCATGGGATAATGTCTGGAAGGAGTGGAAAAACGGACTCCCATGGCAGAGAGCGTCTTGCCTTCCTGCTCACACCTGGTCAACGTGTCTTTCACCTGAGGCCCAAAGAGAAAGGAGCCATCAAAGGGAGTATTGGTGAAGGACGCTCAAAAGGGTTCCGCAAACTGAAACAGCCACATCCAAGCATGCCTCCGGAGAGCCACACCTGTCCCTGTGGCTCTGCTCGCTCCATCGGCTGCATAGGAAATCAGCCTCATGGAGGAGTTGACTATGGAATTAAGAGTCGCAAGCTGAGAAGCTACTTTGGCTGGTGCTTCCTCAGCTGTATGATCTTGAAGGGTATCTCCAAGCTCTTTCAGGAGATCCCTTTGAAGACGTGTAAAATGGCATAGATAGTTCAGGGATCTCATTGAAAAGGTCGCTGAAGCAAACATTCGCTTTCCATATCTGTCCATCGTCCGAGACTCTTTGTTCGGAGGATGAACAGATGAAGAGGTTTCTGCTAACTCTTTCTTGGTGGCTGCTGCTACCACCATGGCATCAATGGGCACACCTTTGGAGAGGAATTGCTTGTCCTGGAGGGCTGTAATAAATTTGTTTGGTCTCCTGAGTAGGTTCCACAGAATCTGGAGCTGACCAAGCCTTTTGAGCCACTACAGACATGAGTGGATCAAAAGGAGGAGATACCCAGGAGGTGGAAGGTCAGGAACCAAATGCATCCAGGTATACAGACTAGTCCTCGGTAGTGGCTAGGGAAGTCCAGTCCCTCCTCTGCCTAAGCATTTCAAGGATGTCCGAAAAGGAAACCTCTTCAGAGGAGGACCATGGGGACCCTTCCAATTCATCCATGTCTGTATCTGAAGTGACAGACTCAGGGGAGTCTATGTGCTTTCTCTTGCACTTCTTCCGGGGAGACACCTCCGATTGATCAGGGGAGGCTTTGGAAGAAGAGGGATCACCCAATGGGGTGTCCTGAGGGGTAGTAATAAATTTGTTTGGTCTCCTCGGAGTAGGTTCCACAGAATCTGGAGCTGACCAAGCCTTTTGAGCCACTACAGACATGAGTGGATCGAAAAGAGATACCCAGGAGGTGGAAGGTCAGGAACCAAATGCGTCTAGGTATACAGACTAGTCCTCGGTAGTGGCTAGGGAAGTCCAGTCTCTCCTCTGCCTAAGCATTTCAAGGATGTTCGAAAAGGAAACCTCTTCAGAGGGGGACCATGGGGACCCTTCCAATTCATCCATGTCTGTATCTGAAGTGACAGACTCAGGGGAGTCTATGTGCTTCCTCTTGCACTTCTTCTGAGGAGACACCTCCGATTGATCAGGGGAGGCTTTGGAAGAAGAGGGATCACCTAATGGGGTGTCCTGGGGCATAGGTTCCCCACGCTTGGGGTCTGCAGGAGGAGTAGAGGTTGAACAGACACCATGGGGGGAGGAGTCAATGGAGCTAGCAGTAGAGCTGTTTCGGGGGACAGCACACTCCACATGATCTCGAAGGCGTCCCGACCTCTAAGCAGAGAAAGCACCAGCTCTGAAGAAACAGGAGTCTTTCTCTGCGTCGAGGATGACGGCTCCAAGGCCGATGTTGGAGCCGAGATCACCTGCGCTGAAGCTCCGAGGGGGAGAATGGGGTCGGACAAGGGTCCGATGCCACTCCCCCCACCTCGGAGCAGACAAGAGAGCCTCGGCGCCCAGATCCCTTGATAAAAGGTATAATCGTGGTAATTGGAGCTGACATCAGAACCGAAGGAGAGATGATGATCGGCGCCGACGGTTCTACTACCTGCGGATCCATGGTCTCCGGCAGAGAGCTAAATGTAGTCTGAGGAGAATAGAGGTGGTTCGAGCCAATACCTGTTGAGGTAGGCTGGACAGAATTTTTGTCAGTGCCTGTGACTTAAACAACCTACTTACTACTCTCTCCACATCATGATCCGATAATCTAGAGGATCGAGAGGTGTGGGAAGAATGATGGCTACGTTCACTCTGTAACAAAGGTGACTGAAGTGCCGAGTGGATGGACTCCAAGGACGGAGACCTCAGTCTTTTATGGCTCCGACACGGCTCTGAAATAGCAGATGGAGCCGACGGAGGAGTTGTCTTGTCGGTGTCAGCCGGCACCGACATACTTGGTTGGTCAAGTAAAGGAGTCAGCTCCGAAGGTGGAGCCAATGCCTTGAGAGACTTAGAGGATTTTGCTGGCTGAGTACTTTTAGCCGGAGAATCCTGAGGCTTCAATAATCCCCGAAGGATTAATTTGTTTTTGCGCTCCTGCAGGACCCCTTGGACTAAAAGCGTGACATATAGAACACGAGTCCTGCAGGTGAACAGCGCCCAAACAATATACACAACTAGTGTGCCCATCTGTCAGAGACATTTTCTGACAGCATGAGTCACACTTTTTGAAGCCAGATAACCTTGGTATCTTTAGACATTATAGTAACAACCACAACAACAATAAAAAGCTATACTAAAAAAAACAAATAAGACTTTTTTTTTTTTTTTTTTACAGTTAAGGAACAGAAAGGAAAGCCTCTAATTTAAATGGTTATCCTAAGGGGGGGGGGCTCTCTAATTTAAACGAGTTTAAGGGAACAGAAGGCCTGCGAGTTATGGAGTGATGGCCAACAAAGCTAAAATACACAAGAAAGCGATAAGGGATAAAGGAATAATATCTAGACAAAAAATTGACAAATACTTGACAAAATTTCAAGAATAAACAACAATATATTAATAGAAAAAAACTATACTAAGCCTGAGCCAGTAAGGAAGCAACCTCGCAGCTGAAGCGGCAAACGAGATCTGGGTAGCTGATGCTGGGCATGCTGGGATAAGGGATAGCCTCGAGCCAGTAAACAGCTCTCGAGCTATAGAAGATGGCCGAGTCGGAGCAGACAATCGGCTCTGAACCCAAACAGCAAGAACGAAGGCGAGATGGACAACTTAACATCATCTTTTCCCAATGAAACAAACAATTCATTCTGGAAACAGTTTCATATAAAGAGAATCCTTGAAAAGTCATGGCTGAAGCCACTGCAATCCAGGTTGTAGCTTGTTACAGATCCCTCACTATGCCCCAGGATTCCCACGCTTCATTTCTTAAGATACTGGAAAATATTAAGGTACAAGCCAATACCTTAATTATGGGCGATTTCACCTATCCCACCATCAACTGGGAAAACTACTCATGTATCAACTCATTCACTCAACGTTTTCTGGAATTCATAAATTCCAACGCCTTGTATCAGCTTGTCCAGACCCTCACCAGGGGCAGCAATATCCTGGATCTGGTCATTACCAATATGGGTAACTGGAGTTCCATGCCAGAGGTCAACTCCTTGCTGGTCAGATCCAACCACAAGCTAATCACCCTAGACATCCATATCCCACCCCCTCACCCCATTAAGGAAACCACCATTAAAACCTACTCCAGTGCCAACTTCATGCTTCTTAAGACAGCAGTGGCAAACTTCACGACACCCATGCAGACGGAAAATAGAGGTACGACTGCTGAATCTTACACAAATGCACTGTATAAGCACATACACGAGTGAATGGATTGTGCCATCCCCAACAGATCCAAGATGCTATCCTCAAAAAAAAAAAAAAAAAAAAAAAGGAAGCCAATCTGGTGGTCCCCTGCCATAAATAAACTCCACAACAGAAGGAAGAAGCTGCTGCAAAAAAGAGTAAAATCCCAAGATTGGAAAAACTCCCTTGTCAGCCTCAGCAGGAAGCTGAAATCCCTCATAAAATCCTCCAAAGCCAGTTATGAAAACAAAATCACCACTGATTCCAAAGACAACCACAAAGCATTCTACAGCTATGTCAAGAATCTCAATGGCAACACTCAGATCTGCTCTGAGCTACAGCACAATGGCACTAAATATACAGAACCAACCGATATTGCCACCATCCTGGCAGATAGGTTCAGTGCTAACTATCTCCCACTCACTCTCCAAAGGGCGCATCTTAATACCGGAAGAATGCAAAGCCCCTGTAATCATGGATGAACAAGTAAAGACTGCACTCTCCAAAGCCAAGAAAGTACAGTTTTGTACCTACCATAAATGTAGATGTTCGAGTGTTCACACGGCTGCAGTCATTACACTTGGTTATCCTGCTATCAGGCGGTCCCGTATTCGGCCAGAGTTCCAAAGTCTTTGTCCGGCGTCGGTTGCCGTCACTTCTTCCCTGACGTCAGTGCGCCAGGGGTATATAAGATGCATCCGACGCCATTTTCTTCAGTTTTTCTTGCCCCAGATGTCAGGTGCCCCCAAGTAGGTAGGCAATACAAATTGTTAGTAAAAAATATACATAGAAAATAAAAACAATCCCTTCAGTTACAAGCAAATACACCTCAAAGGTTGTATAGAATAGAAAGGTATAGATAAGTCTAGCTAGTTCAGAGGGGATGGAGGGAGGGTAACCTGGACTGCAGCAGTGTGAACACTCGAACATCTACATTTATGGTAGGTACAAAACTGTACTATGTTCATGTTACACTGCTGCAGTCATTACACTTGGGTAGAATCCTAAAGCTAAGGATGGGTGGCTGGTCTATAAAGAGTTAGGATTGGCTATGAGGCCCTGCAGAACTGCAGTGGCAAATCCTGCTCTGGATTTAGAGTAAAGAGGCAAGTGGTAATGCTTGGAAAAGGTGTGTACTGAACTCCATGTTGCAGCCTCCAAAATGTCCTTGGTAGGTACTCCTCTGAGAAAGGCTGTTGAAGTGGCTGTTGCCCTGGTGGAATGTGGCCTGATGTTATTAAGGACTGATTTTCCATGCTGTGTGTAGCAGTAACGAATACAGTGCCCTATCCATTTGGATATAGTCTGCTTTGAGATAGCCTTGCCCTGTGATCCTGCAGCATATGCTACAAACAGTTGCTCAGTTTTCCTGAAAGCTTCTGTTTTGTCCAAGTAGAAGCGTAGCTGCCTGTGTATGTCCAAAGAGTGCAGAAGTTTCTCCCCTTTATTCTGGGGGTTTGGATAAAAAGTTGGCAAATGGATGGTTTGGTTAAGAGCCACACTAGATACCACCTTTGGCATAAAGGTAGGGTTTGTCCTTAAGGAAACCCTGTCCTGATGAAAAATTATAAAAGGTTCCACTGCCATTAATGCCTGTAGCTCTGAGACTCTTCGTGCTGAAGTTACTGCCAGGAGCAGAGCTGTTTTGCATGATAAAAATTTTAGATCGGCTGTATTGGCTGGCTCAAAAGGTGGCAGGGTCAGTTTTTCCAAAATGAAATTGAGGTCCCAAGTTGGTGTTGGTGCTCTCCGGGGCAGTCTTATGTTTTTAGCCACTTTGAGGTACTGCTTTAGCAAGGGGTGAGAGAATAAAGGAGGATCCGTGTTGTAATATGCTGAAATGGCAGAGACGTGGATCTTAATTGATGAGAAAGATAGGCCTTTGTCCAGCATCTCAGTTAAGTATTGTAAAATCTGAAGAATGTTTGGGACAAGAGTGTCAAGGCTTTGAGCCTGGTTCCAGGCGCAGAATCTCTTCCATTTTTCTGAGTAAGCTTTTCCTGGTGCTAGGCCTCCTGGCCTCCAAAATGACATCCATAACAGCTTTAGAGAGAGGTGTTGCCTGTTTGACTAATGAATCTGCCATGCAGCCAGGTTTAGGGTTTTGAGCTGACCATGCAGGATCTGATTGTTTTGTTGAGTCAGAAGGTGTGGAATTTGAGGCAAAATCCATGGTGGGCCTTCTTTAAGATTGGGTACCAGTGCTGGTGTGGCCAGTCCGGAGCAATCGGGATCATCTGTGGTTTTCCTTGTCTGGCTTTTAGGAGTACCTTTGAGAGGAGAGGCAGTGGTGGGAAGGCATAATCTTTTAGGCTTTTCCAGCTGAAGGAGAGAGCATCCACTTTCACATTGAGAGGTTACTGTCAACTTGGGTCCCAAGGTCCCTGATTACTTCTTCCATACTTAATGGATTACCACCTATGTGGTAATTTGTGGGTACTTTGTTTTTCCCAAAGGGTATGACTATACATTTTTTGGCGTTCAGTTTAAGGCCATGGCTCTGGCACCAGTTATCCGTTTCTATGAGGCCTTTCTGAAGGATGCTTGTGTCCGCTGGAGTATCAATTATGGCGCCCAGTTTGCAGTCATCTGCGAACTTGGTCAGCCACAATCCTCCTATGTTTGCTTGCACCTCAGAAAAATAAATGCCGAACAAGAGAGGTCCAAGGACCGAGCCCTGTGGGACACCGCTTGTGACTGGCTTAGAGTCTGACATGGGTCCAGCAATTCTGACCTTGTGGGCTCTGTCCTTAAGCCAGTTTGCAACCCATCTTATGACATATGGGTTTACATTTAAGCTGGTGAGCTTGTCTATGATGCCCGAGTGGGGTATTGTGTCGAAGGCTTTTGCAAGATCAAGGTAGGCTGTGTGAACTGCCTTACCCTCATCAATGGCCTTAGTGACTGTTTCAAAAAAGTCAACCAGGTTCAAAAGGCAGGATCTGCCCTTGACAAAGCCGAATTGGGTAGGATCCAGTGTCTGTAGGTCCCCAATGCCTTTGTTTATGAGTTCCATAATGATCCTCTCCATAGCTTTGCAGACCAGGCTCGTCAAGCTTATGGGGCGGTAATTTCCAGGGTCCGTAGAAGCACCTCCTTTGTAGAGTGAGACCACTGTTGCTGTATGCCATTCTTTGGGTACGTATCCTGTAGTAAGGCTACGATTAAACAGCAGCCTTAAGTGTGGGTTTAGTTCCTCTTGGAGTTCATGTAGCATGCAACCCGGGACACCGTCTGGTCCCATTGATACTGTGTTTTTGGCTTTGGAGAGGGCGGCTCTCACCTGGGCATCTGAGATGTCAGGGAGGCTACACTCTGCTGGGATAGATATTTCTCCTTTTGGGGAGGAGGGGTGGGGGTGGAGAAATTTGCACTGAACCGGTCTGCCAGTATGTTGGCAATGTCTGTGGGTTCAGTGCATTTTTTGTCATTTTGGACTAACTCTGAGCATATCTGGGAGTTTCCACCCAGGTTTCTAACATAACTAAAGAAGGCCTTGTGATTGTCTTTAGTGTCTTTTGCGATTTTTCTCTCAAAGTTGGCCTTGGATGATTTTATGAGTGATCGTAGTTTTTTGCTAGTACTGATCAGAGATGCCTTCCCTTTTGGGGATTTTGCTCTGTCATGTAGTAGCTTCCTCCTCCTGTTGTAAAGCTTGTTAATGGCTGGGGTCCACCAGACAGGACACCTGCCTTTGGGGGAATGGGTCTTGGTTTTATTTGGGATTGCATGATCCATGCATTCTTGAAGGTGTCCGTAGAAAGTGTTTATAAAGGATTCAGCAATGTGGGCCGTGGTGTCCACTGGCCCAAGGGCCTTGAAGGATACCACTTCAGTCTTAAGAAGTGTGAAGTCAGCTTTTGAGAAATTCTTCACTGTGGTCTTTTGTGCTGGGGATGGGGGCGGGATGTGGATTTCCAGTGAGATTAATTTATGGTCTGATCTCACCAATGAGGGGTATACTTCCGGTGTGGAGCATTGTGTCCCCATGTTTGTGATGATCAGGTCTAGTATATTATCTCCTCTTGTGGGAGTGGTGACTAGTTGTTCCATCGCATTTGAGTTTATGAATTCTAGGAACCTTTGGTCTAGAGTGTTGGGGCTTGAGTAATGCTCCCAGTCTATGTTTGGGTAGTTGAAGTCTCCCAATATGATGGTATTTGGAGAGACATTCATACTCTCCAGTGTCTTCAGGAAGGCTGAGTGAGGTTCCTGAGTTTGAGAGGGTGGTCTGTAGCATGCTACAAAGTGTAGGGCAGTTTTGCCTATGGTTAGTTGCACATGGATGGTCTCCAATGCTTAGTGCGTTGCCACTAACCTGGAGGTGTGGGTATCTTTGATGAACATGGATACTCCCCCCCCCCCTCCTTTTGTGGTTCGGTCCAAGTTTTGGGGCCGAAAAGCATGATATGAGGTATAACCTGGCAGTGATGGGGTGCTCTCAGGAGCCTTGAACCAGGTTTCAGTCACTGCACAGACATCGATGTTCTCCATACTGAGGAGGGCTTCGAGAGCATGCATCTTGAGGTTTAGACTTCTGGCGTTGAGCAGCATTACCCTTAGTTTTTTTCCACTTGTGTTTTCTAGTGAGGTGGGTTTGTCTTTTGAGCCCTGCCTAAAAAAGGCACTATGGGGGTGGCAAGAGCCTTGGCCAATACCCGGAAGCCCAGGGGTGACAGGTGCAAGCCGTCCCTTGCGAAGCAGCGTGGCTTGTCAAGCATGTCATCCCAAGCTGACAGACATTGGATCCTCTTACACCAGTAATTGAGCCAATTGTTAAAGCTGATCATTTTGTCTTTGTACTGTGGCATAATTCTTGGTGAGGGTAAAATGCTGCTCAGGGTCAGGGTCATACCGGCCTGGGCTACATAATCAGAGAGCTCTTCTATGTCTCTTTTCATGTAGTCCAGGGAGGTACGTCTGAGGTCATTCACACCGGCAGGGACAATGACTGAGTCATATTTGTACTTGCTTTGGAGTGACCTGAGTGCTTGTGTTATGTGGTGGATTCTAGCGCCCGACAGGCAGCTTACTGTAACCTTTTCCTTGTTCAGTCTGGTGAGCGGGATGTCAGTGTGTCTGACTACGGAGTCACCTATTACAAGTGTATCAGGGCATGTTGTTTGGCCTCAAGGGCTGTGACTATTTGGCACAATGACTTTGTGAACTATGTGTTCCATGTGCTATGTTTTGAGGTAGTGGTTGCTTAAATGTCTGCTTTGGAGGCCTCTGTTGTTTTGGTAGATTTTTAATTAGAGCCTCCGAGTATGTTTTTGTGTGTTTACGTGTTTGGTTTGCAGTTGTGATAGGTCTATGTGAGACTGGGTTTGTGGTGTGTGTGGTTACCTTCTCCTCCTGACTGGTTTTGCCAGTACTGAGTCGAGAGAGCTCAGCCTCCAGTTTGGCTATATAGTTGCATCTCTCATATATATTTGTATTTGTTGGGCGGAGGAGAGGGTTGTCTGTGTACATGAGGCAGTTGTAACATTGCCTCAGGATTCCCAGATTCACCAGCTGAACTGGAGAGGACACCAGTAATCGACCCTTCGACATGCTAGAATAGTGTAGGGGATTGCTGTGTAACTGAGTCAGAAAGGACCTATAGGGAAATGGGTACTCAAGGGGATTGTAGGTGGATGTAGTGCTTTCTTTTTGTTTAAGAGTGCTTTACCTGAGTAAAAATGTTTTAGGAGCAAGTGCTGGGCTTTTCAGATAGAGAATAGACTGTTTAGATTGAAAGTAGAGCAGTTCTAAGGGAAAAACTGAAGAGCAGACTTTGCGGAGCCAGAAATAGTTTAAACTTGATTAACCGGTGCTGCCCGGTGCTCGCACAAAATCCTACAGCGTGCTTTATAGCAGGGGGTTAGAAAGAGCTAGGAAATGGCCCAAAACAGCCAATAAACTACAAGTTGCTGGGCTGGAACCACTCCTTTAGGGACAAATAGGCTGCTCAGTGCTCTCCACTCCCACTGGTGAACAAAGAAGCTTCCTCCTATCCAAATAAGGATATGGACAACACAGGAACTATGACACAGCCCAGAGATCAGCAAAATCTGAAGACTGGACTATTCTAGTTCAGTAAAGGCAGGAAAACAAGGATATATATTTTTTTTTTGTTTTTTTCACAAACAGATAAAAAATAGATACAGTAACAAACAGTAAATGCTTTAAATCGGCTAGCACACTTGAGTGTGTAGCCTACCAGTTAATTTAAGCAAAAAATTAGAAGTTATGTACCTACCATAACGTTCCATGTTAGTTGTCTTCTCTCGCCTTCTTTCTTGCTGGATGGGTTCGGAGCCGATCCTCGACTCCGACTCGGCACTTGCTTTAGCTTAGGAACTCCTTTTACCACCTCGAGGCACCCCTATATCCCATGATGCAAGGCGGAACTACCTCAGATCTCGTTTGGTAGCTAACCTACCCTGCTAAAGACTATCCTAACATAATTAGGAACACAAGTTCCTAATAGAAGTCCTCATATGAAGGCTCCGGAGGAAACAACCTAATAGGAACTGTTCAAGATCTGTCCAGGCCAGGGGGGAAGGAGGGAGGGACGCAAGAAAGAAGGCGAGAGAAGACAACTAACATGGAACGTTATGGTAGGTACATAACTTCTAAATGTTAAGTTGTCAATCTCGCCTTCATTCTTGCTGGATGGGACCGCGTCCCTAGCACCTGTATCCCGGGTGGCTCAATGGAACAGACTCTTGAGAACTGTGGAACCAAAACTGGCCCTATCTCTGGAGGCCAAGTCCAACTTGTAATGAGAGACAAAGGTATGGGGAGTAGCCCAAGTAGCTGCTGCACAAATGGTATCAATGGGTAGTCTATCCTGAAAAGCTGCAGAAGTGGATAGACTCCTGGTTGAGTGTGCTTTTGGCTTAGAAGATAGCTGTTTGCCTCTGAGAGAGTACACATAGGAAATAGTGGAAGTCAACCATCTGGATAAGATCACTTTAGATACTGGAAGACCTATCCTGTTTTCTGCATAGGAGACAAATAATTGGTCCGATTTTCTGAATTGTTTAGTTCTATGCAAATAGTACCTGAGCTGACGATGGACATCCAAAAAATGCAGTTTCTGTTCAGCTCTGTCGGAATAGTTTGGGAAAAAGACTGGTAGGTCTATAGATTGGTTAATGTAGTTTTGAGATACGACTTTGGGGAGAAAGGAAGGGTTAGTTCTTAATGATACCCTGTCCTTATGAAAAACCAAATGAGAACGAATGCAGAGAGCTTGAATCTCGGAAACCCTTCTTGCAGAAGTGACAGCCAGTAAAAATATAGTTTTCCAGGTCAATAACTTCAAAGAACATGAAGCAGACGGTTCGAAGGGAGGTAGTATCAAGGATGCTAACATTAAGTTTAGATCCCATTGCGGAGGAGGATGCTTTATAGGTGGTTTTAGGAGAAAAACTCCTCTCAGAAAGGCCTTGCATAACCTATGAGACATAATGTTATTGTCATGCAAGCCAACATGATACTTGGAAATAGCAGCCAGTTGTACTTTGACTGTAGATGACGAGGATCCTGAATGAAAAACCTCCGCCAGGAAATCTAAAACCGAATGTACAGGAGCAGTAAAGGGGTCAATATTTTGGAATTTGCCCAAATAGAAAAACGTCGCCACTTGCTAGCATAAACAGTCCTAGTGGGCGACTTCAAGGAAGACACTAAAATGTCTCTGACTGAGTCCGAAATCATCGGTAGCCTGGCTAGGGTAGGAAGTGGAGCAACCAAGCAGTGAGGTTGAGAGAATGAATGGCCCGGTGCTGCTGACCCGACTGGTGGATCAAGAGATCTGGAACTGGGTCCAGATGCCAGGGCTGTACCAGAAGGTGACGATGCAGAGGCGGAAACCAAATTTGTCGAGGCCAATAAGGGCAATGAGGATCAACTTGGCTCTCAAAGCGGTGGCTTTCTGAATGACTTGTGGAATCAAGGGAAAAGGAGGAAAAGCGTACAGAAGTCCCCGGGGCCAATCCTGGGTTAGAGAGTCTCTCAGGGGTTGGCCTGGAAGGGGAAAGAGAGTGAAGAAATCGGGGCACTTGTTTTGAGGAGTAGCAAAAAGATCGCAACAAGGAGTGCCCCACTTCAGAAAAATCTGATCCACTACAGATTGATTGAGAGACCACTCGTGAGGCATCAGAATGGATCTGCTCAGCCTGTCCACTAACAGGTTGGACCTGCCGGGGATGTGCGTTGCTATTAGAAACCGTTGAGAAGAGATCGCCCACTGCCAAAGTCTGAGAGCTTCTCGACATAACGGATAGGACCTGGTCCCGCCCTGTTTGTTGATGTACCAGACTACGGACATGTTGTCCGTTTGTACTGCAATAGTCCCCGTGGGAAGAAAGTCGTTGAGGGCTTGCAACGTTAAAAGCACTGCTCTCATCTCCAGGACATTTATGTGCAGATGGTATTCTATGGGTTGCCACGTCCCGTGGACCATCCTGCCCTGATAATGCCCCCCCACCCGATCAGAGAGGCATCCGTAGTGACTGTGGCAACTGGAGGAGGGGGAATAAAGGGTCGGCCCTGATGAAGAAGAGGGGAAGATATCCACCAATTCAGATGAGCTCGGCACGACTGTGTTACCAAGATTTTGTGCCTCATCGGGAGACTGTGGTACGACCACTGCGTGAATAACATCCACTGCAGAAGACGCATGTGGAAGCGGGCCAGTGGTAGAAGAACAATGGCCGCAGCCATAAGACCTAGAACCTTCAGTATAAATCTGGCTTTGATCTTGTTGCTTTGCAATAGAAGCGAGCGAATTTTGGATGTCCAGAATTCTTTGATCTGTTAGTCTGGCTAACATTTTGACGGTGTTTAATTCTGCGCCTATAAAGGTGATAGATTGGCAAGGCAGCAGAGAATATTTTTCGAAATTTACTGAAATTCCCAAACTCCTGCAAAGCTGTAGAGTGTAGTCTCTGGACTGAAGAAGCTGACACTTGATGGTGGCGGAGAGGAGCCAGTCGTCCAAATAGGGAAACACCTGGAATCCTTGACGTCTCAGATGAGCTGTGACCACTGCCATGCATTTGGTAAACACTCTGGGGGCTGAAGTGAGGCCAAAGGGCAGTGCCCTGAATTGGTAATGACTGGTCCCTAGCCGAAAGCGGAGAAACCTTCTGGAGCGTCTGTGAATCTTTATGTGATAGTACGCATCCTGAAGGTCTATAGAGCACATCCAGTTGTCCTTGCCCAGAAAGGGCAGAATGGACTGAAGCGTGACCATCCGGAATCTTGCTTTCTTGACAAATCTGTTTAGATTGCTCAGGTCTAATATTGGTCTCCAATCTCCCGTCCTTTTGGGGACCAAAATGAATCTCGAGTAGACGCCGGATCCTACCTGGTCTGCCGGCACAGTCTGGACGGCTCTTTTTTCTAGGAGCTTTGAAACCTCCTGTTCTGCCAAATCCCTTTGACCGGGTGAGATGTCTGGAAGGGATTGTTGAGGTACGGGATACCTTTCGAAGGGGATTTTGTAACCCTCGGATATGATAGACTGTACCCACATCTCTTGAGATAGGGATTGCCAGGCTACTGGGTACAGCGAAATCCTTCCCCCGACTGCCTCCAAGGGTGGACAGTCGGGCAACACCTCAGGGTGCTGAAAGGGCTTCTCAGGAAGAGAGTCCCTGTTGCCCTGGTTCTGAGGACCCCCTGCCTCTAGGGCGTCTATTATTGTTACCCCCTCTGCCTCTGGGGGTAAACTGACCACGTGTGTCCGGTGTAGCTCCTTGGGCTTTACGGAACCACATCTTCCCCCCCTTCTGACCCTTGGGGTATGGTCTAGAAGGAGTAGAAAACTGGACTCCAACGGCAGAAAGAGTTTTACCGTCCTGCTCACACCTGGTCAAGGTATCCTTCACCTGAGGTCCGAACAAAGCCGAACCATCAAAGGGGGTATTAGTGAAGGACACCTTAAAGGGGTCCGCAAAATTACAAAACCGCATCCAGGCTTGGCGTCTAAGAGCAACTCCTGTGCCTGCGGCCCTGCTCGCTCCATCGGCCGCATAGGATATGAGCCGCATGGAGGAGTTAGATATGGAATTCAGGATTGCTAGCTGCGAGGCAATCTTTTCCTGAGCCCCAGCAGCAGAAGGATCCTGGACTACTTCACCCAGTTCCTTGAGAACATCTCGTTGAAGCCTGGTGAAGTGACAAAGATAATTCAGCGAACGCATAGCAAAGGTAGCTGAAGAAAACATCCGCTTTCCATACCTGTCCTTGGTCCTAGAATCCTTGTTAGGAGGATGGACAGGTACTGAAGGATCCGCCAGTTCCTTCTTAGTGGCCGCCACCACCATAGCATCCACAGAGACACCCTTGGAAAGGAACTGTTTGTCCGAAGGGGCCGTGATGAATTTGGATGGTCTCCTGGGGACAGGTTCCACAGAATCTGGAGCCGCCCACGCCTTCCGAGCCACTACCTGCATCAGTGGGTCGAAAGGCGGAGACACCCAGGAGGTGGAGGGTCGGGATCCAAAAGCCTCCAGGTATACCGACTCATCCTCGGAGGGGTCAATAGAGGGCCAAATTCCCCCTCTGTTTGAGGAGCTCAAGGATGTCTGAAAAGGAGACATCCTCAGAGGGGGACCGTGGGGAACCCTCCGACTCATCTAAGTCGGTATCAGATGTAGTAGACTCAGGGGAGTCTGTGTGTTTCCTCTTACACGTCCTCTTCCGAGGGGGTTCCCCTGCAGGATCAGGAGAAACCTCGGAAGAGGAGGAAATTCCCAATGGGGAAACCTGGGGCGATGGATCCCTGGGCCTGAGAGCAAGAGGCTGGCAAGAGGCATCTGCAGGCACTGATGAGGGAGGAGCTAAAGGGATGGACCGTTGACCAGGCTTAGAGGCCAGGACACTCCTCATCACCTCAAAGGCTCCCCTCCCCGGGAGACCGGAATATCCCCGCTCCGAGGAAACAGGAATGCCCGGCTCCAGTGAGAGGGAAGGCTCCGAGGCCGATGTCGGCGCCGAGCTTACCAAAGCCGAAGCCCCGAGAGGGAGAGCGGGGTCGGACAATGATGCCACTAGCCCCCTCGGAGCCGACAGTGGAAACCTGACGACCGGATCCCTCCAAGGAAGGTCTCAAGGAGGAGATCGGAGCCGAGGATGACGGAGCCGAAGGATGTATCGGCTCCGGCACCGAAACAGTCGCTGTCCCGAGAAGCTCCGGCTCCGAACTGCGATGTGGAGTCGGAGGAGGAAGTTCAAGGGGTGAGGCTATAGCCGACGTCTGATGAGACGGGCTATGGAGCATTTGGGCCAGTGCCTGAGACTTCAACAGCCTGCTTACCACCCTCTCCAAGTCGTGGTCAGACAGCCTGGAAGATCTCGAAGATCGGCTCCGATGGCTCCGCTCTGACAAAAGAGGAGACCCGGGCCGAGTGGATACTCAGTAACGGGGACCGAGATCTCTTCCGGGACGGAGCCATCGGAGCCGAAGTCCAGATGGAGCCGAAGGTTTCTCGGCTCCGATGCTGGATAAAGTGTCGGCTCCAGCCGGAGCCGACAAGGCTACAGTAGATAAGGTATCGGAGCCAGCCGGCACCGAACCCACTACCTTCGAGGCAGATACATCGGTTCCAGCCGGAGCCACCGGAGGAGGCTTAGATACTGAAGCCTGAGCCTTCGGTGACTTAGAAGGTTTCCCAGACCCTGCCTTCGAGGGAGAACCTTCTGGCTTAAGTAAGCCACGGAGGATAAGTTTGTTCCTCCTTTCCTGCAGGACTCTCTGGCTAAAGGAGTGACACAAAGCACAGGAGTCCTGCAGGTGCAAAGGCCCCAGGCAATAAACACAAGAAGTGTGACCGTCTGTCAGAGACATTTTCTGACAGCACGAGTCACACTTCTTGAAGCGTGAGACCTTGCCTTCCCTAGACATATCCTAGGTGGAAGAAACACAGACAAACCCCAACAAACACACAAATTAATCCCGTACACACAACACACAGGAAGGGATTAACAACTGGGGTTTAAGGCCTAACTAAAAACTTTTACACTAAGGTTTAAAAAGAAGTTATAAAGTTTGAAAAATAAGGGAATAGGGTGGGCTGTAATCACTACAGGCTACACTATGACTAAAAAAGGGAAAATAAAAATACTAACTAAGCTTCTCTTTCTTTTACAAGAAATTCACTTACCTCTGCTGGTAAAGGAGACCTCTTTCGCTAAGCGGCAAACGAGATCTGAGGTAGTTCCGCCTTGCATCATGGGATATAGGGTTGCCTCGAGCTGGTAAAAGGAGTTCCTAAGCTAAAGCAAGTGCCGAGTCGGAGCCGAGGATCGGCTCCGAACCCATCCAGCAAGAATGAAGGCGAGATTGACAACTTAACATCAAACTTTTAAAGTGCAAAACAGTTTAGAAACAAACAGAAATACAGTGAATCAACTTGCAGAGCTAGTTTAGTAATAAAAATTAGCTTTTTAGTCAAGACACAGCAGTCGAAAATAGAAAGCAGGAATTGTGCTTGCAGATGAACTTGATAAGTTACAGCTGTGTTCCACAAGGTCATGGCTTGCCTGCGTAGGGGATAAGAATGAGTGCCCCCTTGCTTGTTTATGTACCACATTACTATGGTGTTGTCTGTCTAATAATAATTGTCCTGGATGCAGAAGGTCATTGAAAGCTGTTAGGGCATTTTGAACAGCCAACATCTTTTTTTGATTGATGTGAAGATGCATCTGGTCTGTGGTCCACTGGCCTTGAATGCATTTTCCTGCCATGTGTGCTCCCCAGGCGTAATCCGAAGCATCGGTTGTTAGAATCTGCCTGGCTGTGGGTAGGGTAAAAGGCTGGCCCTTGTTTAGGTGACATGTCTGTGCGCACCATCAAAACTCCTGTTGTAGGCAGGGAATCATTGGTATTACTGCTTCTAAACTGTGAATGTTGAGTCCAAACACTTTTTAGGTACCACTGTAACTTCCTCATATGCAGTCTGGCATATGGTATTAGTAGTATGCAGGATGTCATGAATCCCAGGGCCTGCAGAATTTTTCTTGCAGGGAGATGGGACTTTTTTGCCAGTAATTGAAAATATTGAGTTAGTTGAACTTGTTTGTCTGGCGTGAGATAAACCATCTGGGCCATTGTATTTAAGCTGGCATCCAGGAATATAATCTGTTGTGAGGGCACTAGTTTTGACTTCTTTTCATTTACTGTGTACCCTAGAGAAATGAGCAACCTTTTACAAACGACAGATGCTGTAGAAGGATGTCCTTTGTCTCTGCTTGAATGAGGCAGTCGTCCAGGTATGGATATATTTGAATTCCTTTTTGTCTACAAAATGCAATTACTGGTGCCAGGCACTTTGTAAAGACCCTGGGCACAGTAGATAAGCCAAAGGGCAATGCAGAGAATTGGTACTGCATTGTACCAGCTTTGAATCTGAGGTATCTTCTGCAATTTTGTCTGATACAGACATGCAGGTATGCCTCTTTGAGGTCCAGAGTAACAAGCCAAGCCTTCTTGCCCAGCATGGGTAGAAGCTGCTGTAATGTCAACATTTTGAATTTTGGAATATCCAGATAAGTATTTAGAATTGAAAGGTTTAGTATGGGCCTCCAGGCCTTGTCCTTTCTGGGGACCAGGAAGAGTCTTGAGTAAAATCCTTGTCCTTGTTCCTGTTGTGGTACTTTTTGAATAGCTCTCATGTCCATGAGGGCTGAAATTTGTTTTTGTGCCTCTGCCCATTGATTTTGTGGCAGGTCTGGCATTCCTTTTAGCCTTGGTAAAGTATGAAAGTGGAACCTGTAAACCTTGAGATACAATATTCAGAACCCATTTGTCTTGGGTGATTGTTTGCCAGTTTTGAGAAAAAAGTGCTAGTTTTCCCCCTAAAGGGGCTGCCAAAAGGGAAGTGCTTGGCGTACGAAGGGGGAAGTCATTGGGACTGTTTCCTGTAAGTTTGAGACTTGTCCTCACCTCCTTTTGGGGTTGAGGTGCCCCACTGTCGTTGTCTGTTAGAGCCTTGGGGTTGAGATCTGCCTCTTGGGCGTCTGTATCTGCCTCTCTGTGGCCTGTCTGACACTGGAAAGGACCAATTCTTTGTTGGCCAATTTCTGCTAAAGCGAGGTGGCTGTACCTGTAAGAAATCCTTGACTGTTTGCATAGATTTAGCTTTATCCTCCATTTTCTTTAACACCTCTTCTGCCTCAACACCAAACAAGGTATCATGCTGTAAAGGAGCATCCAATAATTTTGCCTTAACATTATCAGGTAAACTCTGTTCTTTTAACCAAGCATGTTTTCGAATCACAGAACCTGTAACTGCGGCTCTACAAGAGGCCTCTAAAGAATCAAAACCACATTGCAGAGTATGTTTTCCCACCTGTTCAACTGCATGCAATAAATCCTGCATGTCTTTACAGTCAGGAGCTTCTGTGCTTGCAAGCATTTTCTGTTTTAACTGAGCCATTAAATATTGTTGGTACTTAAGCATGTGAAACTGGCAATTTAAAGCCCTTATTGCTAAAGATGCAGAAGTGTAAACTTTCTTCCCCCATCTATCCAAAGCTCTCGAATCCCTGTCAAGAGGGTACTGGATTTTTTGCAATGGAAGACTTAACCCCCCTTTGGACCCTGGGAAATAGTTTCTGGATCAGCAGAAGGGTTTTTATAAAGAAACTTGTGAGAGTCAGGGACTCTAATACCTATCTGACTTAGCTGGTGCAGGGGGCAAAGAATCAGGAGATAAGCTGGATTCAGAGAACACATCATCCACAATATCTAGCACAGGCGGAATAGCCAGGGGCCTGTGCTGAGGCAATAAAAGGAAATCCCTGAGCCTTTTCTTGGATTCTGAATAATCCTGACTTTCCCAATGGAAATGCTCCCTCATGGTATGTAAAGTTTCCCCAAAAGAATAATCCTCAGGAGGAGAGGCTGAAGGGATAGATTCTTCAGCATCAGAGTCCTCATAGGGGGGTAGAGAGTATCCATCTCTGGTCTGAAGAGGAATCAGAGGAAATGGAAACCTGATCAGTGGAATCATAGTATCCTGCCTAGGCCTTTTCTCAGGTGGGGGAATGGGAACCCCCTGATTAGAGTAATGAGGTCTTCGGCCATTTTAAGCATCTGTTTCTTAGGAATGGAGGACTGGCCAGGAGAATGCTGTACTTGCTTCTTTGTCTTTAATGGTACTTTTGTCTTGGCTGTTGCTTTTAAGTTGTGAAGGTCTGAAAACACCCTCAGAAGCCGATGCCTGCTCAGCGGCTCCGGACCCATCTGAGGGATTCGTTTCTGTAGGCCCAATACCTTGAGTTTCCAGAGGCCTAGTTGTCTCCACGTGGGAGTCGGAGGCGGCCTGTGGCTCTGAGGTAGCGGGTGTCAGGGGCTGCGAAAGCGCCTCACTGAGAACCGGCGACTGGCCTAGAAGAGGTTTCGTCGTCTGTTTTGGACCTCGGATGCCTGTCTTTATCCTTGTCTTTGCGTTTTTTCAGAATTGCGGTCGTCGGTTGATCCGACGGCATAGTATAATTGAACCTTCAGCCAAAGTAGTGTAAAGCAAAATCAAAACGTCTTTTTATAGTGCGTTTGTTAAATCTAGCACAAAACTGACAACTAGTGATGTCGTGATCAGGGCCTAGGCATGGAATACAGTAAGAGTGGAAGTCTTTATGAGGTATTTGCTTCCCACAAGAAATACAATTATTAACTTTTTCTGACATCGGTCTGAGGCAAGAAAAAAAGTTTCCCCAATGGGGTACTTAGCTTTATTGAAGACTTCGGATCTGAAATTCGGCTTCGAAAATCTCAGGAGTCGGCCGACCGGCACTTGCGAACTGCTTCTACTTCGGGCACCGCGCAGCAAGAAAGACTGAAGAAAATGGCGTCGGATGCATCTTATATATCCCCTGGCACACTGACGTCAGGGAAGAAGTGACAGCAACCAACGCCAGACCAAGACTTTGGAACTCTGGCCGACTACGAGACCGCCTGACGGCAGGATAACCAAGTCTAATGACTGCAGCAGTGTAACACGATGAACATCACAGCATCCACGGGACCAGACAACATCCAAGGCTGCATACTGCATGAACTACAGAAGTAACTGGCATTCCACCTAGGCACGTAACCTAAGTACCATGTTCAGTCATAGGCTCACCTCAGGCTATGTGCCTACTGAATGGCACACAGCATCTGTTATCCCGCCCCACAAAGGGGGTGCCACCATGGACCCCGGAAACTACCGCCTGACGAGCCTGGTCTGCAAGGTCATGGAACGTATCATCTTGGAGCTTATAAACAAAGACATAGATAACCTCCAAACCCTGGACCCCACTCAGTTTGGGTTTGTAAAAGGTAGATCATGTCTAAACCTGATTGACTTCTTTGAAGCAGTCACTAGAGCCGTAGACGAGGGCAAGTTAGTGCACATAACCTATCTTGACCTCGACAAGGCTTTTGATACTATCTCCCACTCTGGAATTATAGATAAACGCACTAAACTGGGCATAAATTCCTATGTCACAAGATGGGCGGCCAACTGGCTCACTGACAGAACCCACACAGTAAAAGTAGCTGACTCCAAGTCCGACTTCAGACCAATGACAAGTGGAGTACCACAGGGTTCGGCCCTGGGTCCTCTCCTGTTCGGCATCTACTTCTCTGAAGTGCAGGCCAACACAGAAGGTCTTTGGCTAACAAAGTTTGTAGATGACTGCAAACTGGGAGCCATAATAGAATCACCTAATGATGTAGGCATTCTACAAAAGGGCCTCACAGAGACAGATGCTTGGTGTCAAATTCATGGCCTCAAGCTCAATGCCAAGACATGAATGGCCATCTCCTTTGGGAAAAACTCGGTACCCATGAACTACCACATAGGCGGTGGCTCATAAAAACTGAAAGTGTGATAAGAGACCTCGGGACACAGGTGGACAGTAGACTCTCCTTTGATAACCACATCGCCACAGTAGTCAAGAAATTCTTCTACGTGGCACACCTCATCACAAAAGGGTTCTCATCTAGAAAAAAGGAGGTCATTGTTCCTCTCTACTCATCCCTCATCAGACCCATTATAGAATACAATGCCCCATTTGGCATGTATCTCACAAGACACCTACAACAATTGGAAAGGCCACAGAAATACCTCACTAAGAGGATTAATGGCCTCAAACAGATGCCATATGCAGACTGTCTAAAAAAAAACTCCAGCTCTACTCCGTTGCATATCGCCTACTCAGAGGCTATCTCTGCCTAACATACAAAGCTATGTCAAATCCAGAGCTGTTGGACATACTACACTTAGAGAAATCCCAATCTCTCCGAACCACACGTTTCAGGGACCTAAACCTTGTCACCGCAATAAATAGAACATGCTGGAAGGATAGATTCCTGTCCCAGAGACTTCCCATACTCTGGAACAAACTAGCTATTCATGTCAAGCAAAGCTCCTCACTGGCCCTCTAAGAGAAATCTTGATGACTGGATGGGAAATAGAAAATTCACCCCGGTGATCACTTCTGCGGCACTGCTTGACAGGGGCACAGGAAAATAATTTTCTTGGGTGGTGAAAGCCAGGGAACCTTTTTTAGCTAGGCTTATATAGGCCCCAGGGCGGATAGCCTAGTACCTACCCTATGAACACTCAAATCAGAATTCTGTGGAAATGGCACAATATGTGCTTTCAGAATCATGTTGAGGTTCAAACTCCTGAATCTCTTAAAAAATGAACAACCCCCTTTTCTTTTACCAGAAACTGCCATACAGGAAGGGACAGAGCCTGTACATAACTATGAACTAACCCCAATAAATTACTCCACTCCAGATTAACTGAGGCAGAATAAGCTGTTTTTGTTTCTCTCTGACAGGAATTTCTGTAGAAACAGACCCACTTCTGCTAGCAAAAAAAAAACCCCTAAGGAAGGTCAGCTTTCTGGGTAGGGGGAGTGTCATTCTCTGCTTCTTCTCTCAGAACCAAGAGTCACTCTTCCTTGCCAACCAAGGGTACTTCATCAAGCCACAAAGGATGCATAAAACCCCCCATTCCATGGTGGCAGTAACGACTACACCAGTGGGACCAAACGAAAAACAAGGTGGGTCCAATGAAACCGCAGTCACCCATCTGTGGCTGAGGCACTTTAACTGCCTGCTGCTGTGGAAAAAGTTATTGACAGTTTTCTTCTTTTTATGCCTGGAATAAGGAAGGACAGATGAACTGGGGTTCCATGGTTAAGCTGAAAAAGATACCCCATTCCCAGGGAAGCCTGGCAGCAAGAATCAGTAAAACAGGCAAGTTGTATTTAAAAAAAGTCACTCTTCCTCCATTAAAGCACAGTAGAAAGCACTTAAACACTTGCCTCATCTCTCAAAAGTAAAACCCAGAAAAAACAGCTTAAAGTTAGTTTTAACAACTTTTTACCACTAATTACAAAAAAGTAACACTTCCATTTAAAACTGTTCAAAAGTCACGACAGTCATTAAAACCACTTTGTCCTAGCTTATACATTTAAGTTTTACAAAGTAAGTTTTGTCAAAGTCAAATGGAAGGTTTTTTTCCCTGAAGGGAACTTATCCACCCAGCAATGGAAAAACTTTTAGCCAACGTTGAGCCTTGAAAGCATGAAGAGGAGTGCTCTCTTTGGTGGTAAGAAAGCTCTGAAAGCCTTTGCTCTCGAGCTCAACTTTTAGTCAGCTCAGCTTGGGATGACTTAACATTTTGAGGGTGTGGAAGGTGCTCAGCTGTATATGCTTAGCAGGATATAACCCGTACAGCACAGGTTGCTGCAGCAATGATCCTTATGAAGAACATTTAGTATGCTCTTTCCTAAACACTGCTTCCAAGGATTTACAGAATTTTAAGAGTGAATGAATGACTAAACTAGGAAAGATGTTGCAATCTCTCTGCTACAAAAATGCAGAACTTTCGAGGATGCAATATATCCACCCAAACTGGGTGGAAAACACTTCTTTGAACAGTCCTCTTAGCAGCGTAATATATTATATATACAAAATAAGTTGGAAAACAAAATAAACAAGGAACCCTATATTTCAATACTGGTGCAAATCTCTCCAAGATATTTATTTTTTCACTGAATAATTACACCCATTTTTAACTGCAAGATTATGAAAAAAATGCATGACACTTACAGCAACAATTTCCTGCCTTCGTGGATCAATCACTCGTACTTTTTTGTCCTTGCAGGCTGTGCAGATGAGACTACCATTCCGGTTCCAGCTGACATTATAGATCATGTCAGGATGAATATCATCCAGTGTTATTAAAGGTTCCCCAGTCCCAACATTCCAAATTATTATTACATTATCGCAACCTAAACAGAAACAATGCAGATTTAGTTTTTCTAAGTATGCATTTTGAAAATGCTTTCAGAATAGTAGACATATTTACTCCTTATACAAAATCTCAGTGGCACTCTTAATAAGATATCTAAAAGCTTACAGTTCAAGTATGACAGGAGAGAGGGACTTCCTCTGCTCACACAGGATGCCAACAACAAATCTGAGTGCCCTCCTTTGGGTTCCAGTTCATCCCTTCGCTGCCTCAACACAAAATGTGTGTACCTCAAACTGCTGTTAACTCCAACTTATGGTTACAAAGTAGGCTTGCTTACTTTACTTTATTCACTCATTAAAATAACCTAGCTGGTGTGAGAGTCATAAATGACTGCTTTCAGACATGACACGAACCATTTCTAGGGTAGCAGTAGAGTTGCATGGAAAGCAAGCAAAACAAAGTGCAGGTAAAGCGACGTGACATAGAAATGATAAATTAACAAGATGTACAGAATGCCCCTAAGCATTCAATAATTTTAACAGACCAGTTTCCTCCAACACAAGCCATGATGCATGAAGGCTACAAACCATATCATCAGTTTAATAACCCACACAGTGGTATTAAAAAAAGGTATACCCAACCATTAATGCAGCACACACACAATGTTATCCAGACCATCTTTAGAAATATGTCTACTTCAGTCTAAACAGGGGGAAAGAAGCTCCCAATGGATGCTGATCACAGCGGGAATGCAAACTTATTCAAGACTAGCTTCACCATACATTTTTCAAGTACCATGGATATCTTTTGCTACCTGAATTGCAGTTTCCCACTCCCATTCACACAACGTGTAGAACAGAGTGTGTGTTGTAACTTTAAGAAGCATTTACAAGTGTAGGCAGGTACATGCATATAAATAGTGAGCATGTGCAGGTAGCAGTGGTACTGTGAAAGAACAGCCAGAGTTGTGAGCATGTATGTGTGGCAGTCAGTCTGTTTACAAGTTTATGTTACAAAGCCTCGATCCAGATATTTATATATATATATATATATATATATATATATATATATATATATATATATAAATATATATGTATATATATAGTACAGTTGTGTACACTTACCATAAATGTAGATGTTCGAGTGTATTCTCTGTTGCAGTCATTACATTTGGGTAATCTGCTGGCAGGTTGCCCTCAGTAGGCCTGAATAACAAAGTCTTGGGTCCTGCGTCAGTTGCTGTCCCCTCTTCCATGACGTCAGGTCGTCAGGGGTATAAAACATGCAGCCGACGCCATTTTAATCAGTTTTTTCTTGCCCCAGATGTCATGTGCCCTCCAAAGGGGGAGCAAAAAAAAATATATAGAACCATAAATATATAAATGCACTTTAGAACACATAAAATTTACCTTCGACTAAAAGCAAATACACCACAAAGGCTTTTTTGCATAGTGAAGGAAAGAAAAGGTACAGAAAGGGGGCTGGCGGGTGGGTAATCCGGACTGCAACAGTGAATACACTCGAACATCTACATTTATGGTAAGTGTACACAACTGTACTATGTTCTTCGTGTTTCACTGTTGCAGTCATTACATTTGGGTAGAATCCCAAAGCTATGGATGGGAGGATGGAACTAAACAGCATTAGGAGCAGCTATAAGGCACTGCAGGACTGCAGTGGCAAAGCCTGCCCTGGATTTAGAAAAGAGAAGTAAATTGTAATGCTTTGTGAACGTATGAACTGAGCTCCAAGTAGCAGCTTCTAGAATGGCTCTGGTAGGGTCCCCCTCTGAGAAAAACTGCTGAAGTAGAGGCAGCCCTGGTGGAATGGTATCTGATCCCCTTGGGCACAGGTTTACCATGGTGCAAGTAGCAGAAATGTATGCAATGGCTTATACATTTAGAAATAGTCTGCTCTGATATAGCCTTCCCCTCTGATCCTGCAGGAAATGCCACCAGTAGCTGCTCAGACTTTCTTAGAGATTTTGTCCTGTTTAAGGAGAATCTTCGTTGTCTGTGTACATCCAATGAATGCAGAATCTGCTCCCCCTTGTTCTGCGGATTTGGGAAAAAAGTTGGCAGATGAATGGTCTGGTTAAGAGCCACACTGGATACCACCTTAGGCATAAAAGAAGGATTGGTCCTGAGGGCCACCCCGTCCGGGTAAAATATAATAAAAGGCTCCACTGCCATGAGAGCCTGTAGTTCTGAAACCCTTCTAGCTGAAGTGACTGCCAAAAGAAAGGCTGTCTTCCAAGAAAGAAATTTTATATCCGCAGTAGCTGTTGGTTCAAAAGGAGGTAGGGTGAGTTTTCCAGCACAAAATTGAGGTCCCATGCAGGAGTTGGCGCTCTTCTGGGAGGCCTTAAACTTTTGGCCCCTCTGAGGTACTGTTTTAGTAGGGGATGAGAAAAGAGGGGAGGCTCTGTGTTGTAATGAGCCGAGATGGCAGAGGCATGTATTTTTATAGAAGAAAAAGATAAGCCCTTGTGAAGCATCTCGGTTAAGTATTGCAAAATCTGAGGAATATTGGGCTTTGCTGTGTCTATTCCTTGTGCCTGGCTCCAAGCACAGAATCTCTTCCATTTATCAGCATAAGATTCTCTAGTACTAGGCCTTCTGGCCTCCAAAATGACATCCATCACGGGTTTACTGAGAGATGTGGTTGGTGAAATTAGTTGATTAGCCATGCTGCAAGATTCAGAGTTTGTAGCTGTGTGTGCAATATTTGATAGTTCTGCTGAGACAATAGGTGAGGTGTTTTAGGCAAGTACCACGAAGGAAGGTGTGACATATTCCTTAGAAGCGGGTACCAGTGTTGGCGAGGCCAGTCCGGAGCAATTAGAATCATTTTTGTTTTTTTCTGTCTGACTTTTTGTAAGACCTTGGAGAGTAGAGGCAGAGGGGGAAAGGCATAAACTGTTAGGTTTTTCCAGCTGAAGGATACAGCACCCACTTTCCATGCTTTTTTGTGACGAGTTCTTGTGCAGAATTTGTCCAACTGATAGTTTTGTGGAGAGGCAAATAGATCTATGTCTGGGCTCCCCCATTTTTGTGTTAACATGCTGAAGATTTGTGGATCCAGTTTCCATTTGTGCGGGTCCGTAAGATTTCTGCTTAGATCATCTGCCAGAGTATTTTGCTTTCCTGGCAGGAACTGAGCTTGAAGATGTATTTGGTAAGTCAAGGCTGTGTTCCACAAGGCCATGGCTAGTCTGCAAAGGGGGTAGGAGTGGGTACCCACCCTGTTTATGCACCACATAACTGTGGTGTGGTCCGTCTTATCAGTAGCTGTCCTGAATGAAGGAAGTCCTTGAAGGCTGTCAGAGCATTCTGAACAGCTAGCATTTCTTTCTGGTTGATAAGTAGATGCATTTGGTTTGGGCTCCATTTGCCCTGAATGCATCTCCCTGCCAGATGGGCCTCCCAAGCATAGTCTGATGCGTCTGTAGTTAGGGTGGCAGGGGGTACAGTGAATGACAGTCCCTTGTTTGGGTGACATGCCTCTGCCCACCAAAGAAACTCCTGTTGTAAGCAGGGAATGAGAGGAATCATTGTTTCCAGGCTGTGACAATGTTGACTCCATAAGCTTTTTAGATACCATTGAAGTATCCTCATATGCAGTCTCGCATATGGAATTAGTAGAATGCAGGATGCCATGTACCCCAAAGCCTGCAGAATTTGTCTTGCAGATAGCTGTTTTTTTGTTGCCACTTGTTTGAAGTATGTTGACAATTGAATTTGTTTGTCTGGCGTGAGGTAAACCATCTGGGCAGTTGTATTCAAGCTTGCACCCAGGAATGTAATTATTTGAGAGGGTACCAGTTGTGATTTCTTTTCATTTATGGTGTACCCTAGGCATGCTTAGAAGCCTTTTTACAAATGCCAGATGTTGAAGAAGAGTGTCCTTGTCCTCTGCCTGAATGAGACAATCGTCCAGGTAAGGATAAATTTGAATGTTTCTTTGTCTGCAAAATGCAATTACTGGTGCCAGGCACTTTGTAAAGACTCTGGGCGCAGTAGATAAGCCAAAGGGCAGTGCAGAGAATTGGTAATGCAAAAAGCCTGCTTTGAAGTGGAGATATCTTCTGCAAGATTCCCTTATTGGGATATGCAGGTATGCCTCTTTTAAGTCTAGAGTTACCAACCAGGCATTCTTGCCTAGCCATAGGCAGTAGCTGTTGTAGTCAGCATTTTGAATTTTGGAATGTCCAGGAACGTATTTAGAATTGATAAGTCCAGAACTGGACGCCATGATTTGTTTTTTCTGGGTACCAGGAAAAGTCTTGAATAAAATCCTTACCCTTTTTCCTTTTCTGGTACTGGTTGAATAGCCTCCATATCCATGAGGGACATGACTTGTTTCTGGGCCTCTGCCCACTGGTTTGGTGGCAGATCTGGCCACCCGTTTGGAAATGGCAATGTGGGGAAATGAAATCTGTACCCCTGGGATACTATGTTTAATACCCACTTGTCCTGGGTAATTAAATGCCAATTTTGAGCATGAAGTGCTAGTTCCCCCCAAGGGGGCTGCCAAAAGATAAGTGATTGGAGATGGCAGAGGAAAGTCATTGAGACTATTGACTGTATGGTTGTGCTTTGTTACCTCCTGATTTGGAGGTGGAGGCACCCCACTGCTTTGACCTGTAAGATCCTTGTGATTGATATATGGAGCCTTTGGAGCGTCTGGGTTTGCCCTGAGCGGCTCTGTTGGACACAGGAAAGGACCAGTTCTTAGTAGGCCAGTGTCTACTGAACCTGGGTGGCTGCACTTGCAAGAAATCATTTTTAGTTTGCATAGATTTAGCTTTGTCTTCCATTTTCTTTAAAACCTCTTCTGCCTTATTACCAAACAGACTGTCCTGCTGTAAAGGGGCATCCAACAATTTAGCTTTAACATGATCAGGCAGATTTTGCTCCTTGAGCCAGGCATGCCTTCTTATCACAGATCCAGTTACGATGGCCCTGCAAGAGGCCTCCAAGGAATCAAAACCACACTGCAAAGTAGGCTTTCCAACCTGTTCTGCTGAAAGCAATAAATCCTGTAACACTATTTTCCACACAATCAGAAATCAACATAATTTTCTGTTTCAGTAAACCCATAACATGCTGTTGATATTTAAACATATGAAACTGGCAGTTTAAAGCCCTGATCGCCAAGGTTGCAGACGTATAAACCTTCTTTCCCCATCTATCCAGCGCCATGGAATCTCTATCGGAAGGGGTAGGAGTTTTGGTTGTAAAAACACCCTTGGGACCCTGAAAAATAGTTTCGGGGTCAGCAGCAGGATTTTTGAAAAGAAATTTATGGGAGTCAGGAACCTTGCAATATCTGTCTAGCTTACTAGGAGCCGGAGGCAGGGAATCAGGAGCCATGCTTGATTCCCAGAACACATCATCAGCAATATCTAATACAGGAGGTATTACCAAAGGCCTATGCTGAGGAAGAAGAAAATCCCTAAGCCTCTTTTTAGATTCTGATAAGTCCTGACTCTCCCAGTGAAAATGTTCCCTTAAAGTATGCAAAGTCTCTCCAAAAGAGTAATCCTCAGGAGGAGAAGCAGAAGGGATGGATTCCTCCGCATTAGAGTCCCCATAAGGTGGAATAGAAAATTCCTGATCAGAAGAGGAATCAGAAGAAATGGAAACCTGATATGAAGATTCATAATCAGTGCCTTGCATAGGCCTCTTAGCGGGGGGGTGGAGGGGGGGGGGCCCCTGATCAAGGTAATTAAATCCTCAGACATTTTGGCCGTTTGTTTTTTAGGCATAGGGGCCTGAGCATGTGGCTCATGCATCGGTTTTTTAGACATAGAAGTTGGTTTTGACCTTGTTTTTGATGATGGCGTCGGTTTAATTTACAAATGTTGAGGCCTGAAAACACCCTCAGAAGCCGGTGCCTGCTAAGCGGCTCCGGACCCATCCACGGGTTCAATACTTGCAGAATCTCGCGGCATACTGGACTCAGAATGGGTTTCAGTAGAGGCCTGTGACTCAAAAGTAGCGGGCATCAGGGGCTGCGAAAGCGCCTCACTGAGTACTGGCGACTGGCTTAGGAGAAGCTTTATTGTCAGTTTTCAACCTCAATGAATGGTCTGTCTCTGTCTTTTTCCTTGTGTTTTTTGTGAACTCCGGTAGTCGGATTGCTAACCGACGACATTTCAGAATAGTTAAATCTTGATCCAAAATATTTAGAAGCAAAAATATACCGACGCTTAATAGTGTGTTGGTTAAATTTAGCACAAAACCAACAGCAAGGCACATTGTGATCAGGGTCTAGGCAAGGAATACAGTACAAATGAAAATTCTTATGAGGTATTTGCTTCCCACAAGTAATACAATTATTAACTTTTACTGACATCGGTAAGGAGCAAGAAAAAGTTTCCTCAACGGGGTACTTAGCTTTAGTTTGAAGACTTTGGTTTTGAAACTCGAAAACGAAAATTTCAGGAGTCGGACGACCGACACTTGTGAACTGCTTCTGCTTCGGGCACCGCGCGGCAAGAAAGATTGATTAAAATTGCATCTGCTGCATGTTTTATACCCCTGACGACCTGACGTCATGGAAGAGGAGACAGCAACTGACGCAGGACTCAAGACTTTGTTATTCAGGCCGACTGAAGGCAACCTGCCAGCAGATTACCCAAATGTAATGACTGCAACAGTGAAATACGAAGAACATATATATATATATATATATATATATATATATATATATATATACATATATATATATATATATATATATATATATATATATATATACACATATATATATATATATATATATATGTGTGTGTGTGTGTGTGTATAATAAAGCTGCATGAACTGAATCCACGACTGTTTGCCTGTTTTGTCCTGACCAGACGAGCAACATGGTGCCTGAACCGGGACTTTGAAAGCAAGTTCTTTAAGACACGAGATGTAGCGTTAAGGGTGAAGGCATGATGAGCAAGCTGGGTGAATACAGTGCTCAAATGATTAGAAAAGGTCAGAAACAAACTACAGGTAACCAAAGCTCATACAAATGATTTATTTTATAAAGAAAACGAAACAGAGCATTCGTAAGGCACAAAATGCATTATTAATCAAACGTATAGCACAAAGACGTATTATTAATTAAATGAAAGGCATAAAATGCATTAATAATTAAACAAAATGTTCAAAACCACAATATTTGATAAGAAAATTAACAGGAAAGCTCATAAAGGGTTCAGAACTGCCTCAGGTTTGCAAAACGAGTGTATTTATAGTAAAACGAGTACGTTTAAAGTAAAGCACGAAAAGTGTAATGGGCATAACAAATATGATAAAAGGGCAAAATAAGCATAAGTAAGCATAGAAAAGCAAGGTAACTGTATGATTTTTGGTAAAACGACCATGTTTTGGCATGAACTACTATTTTGCATTGACTGAAGCTGTTCAAAGCATAACAAGAGTTGTTCGGAGTATCTCAGAGTGTGCAAAGTGTGCTTTATTACGGTGCATTTATTCCAAAGAGTTTTCTGTGTGCAAAGTGGAATAAATTCTCAAAGTGCAGTCAAAATATAGTAATTTTGAAAAGTTTCTTGTGCTGTGTACATTTATTTGCAGAGTGCCGTCATTTCAAAGTGTTTCTTACACTGTACAGAGTTACACTGCAAAGTGCAGCCATTCTGAAAAGTTTACTGTGTGCTGTATATAGTTTATTTGCAAGTGCAATCATTTTAAAACGTTTCTTATTCTGAGTTTCTTCTGTCTTTTACAGTTTATTCGCAAAGTGCAAGTGTTTCTTAAACTGATAAAAAGGTCGTTTCTGAAATTACAGTGATTTCAAGAGTGCTCTTGTGCTACAGAGACTTATTTTGCATAGTACAGTTGTTTCAGAGGCTTATTATGCTATTGGGCATAATTACATGTCATAGCATAAATTTCTGGCATATATACATGGGTGTATGTTCGTGCATAAATTCAAGAGCCTTCACTAGTGTGTGCTGATATGGCAGAGGCATTTCGCAAACCCAGTCTACTTGTATTTGACCATAATACTGCAGAGAATTGGAGAGTATTTGAGCAAGAATACATCTTTATACAAGCAGCTTTTTCAGACAAGGATGCACATACAAAGGCATTCATTTTGCTTAACCTAGCAGAGTCTCAGGCCATTGAAAGGGAGCATTCGTTTATGTATGCACAACGAGTATATACTGGAGAGGGGGGAACCGCCATATTGTTGTACCGGCTGAGTCAAGAGAGGACCCTGAGAATTTGAACCATAAATTTAGAGAAATGTGCAACTCCCCCCATACAAATGTTACATTACACAGGCACCTATTTTATACAAGAGACCAAAAGCCAGGAGAAACTTTTGTAGCTTATATTACTGACCTGAGAAACAAAGCTAAAACGTGCAGATTTGGTGATTTGAAAGATGAGTTAATAAAGGACAGGCTTGTGTGTGGTGTTAATAATGCTACAGTAAGAAAGATTTTGCTTCGGGACAGTGATTTAATGTTGAGCAAGGCTATAGAGATTTGCCAAATCCATGAAATTACAGAAAGGTGCACAAGTATGCTTGCAAGTGATAAAAGCATGGTTTCAACAGGCTCTAGAGCAAATATAGACAGCATGCAGCATGTGACTTACAGAAACAGGCCTAAGCACATGGCATCTGCAGCCCCTGCAGGTTTCACAGGGAGAACCTGTAACACTCCAGGAAGTTCCAAGAGTAGCTCAGTAAAATGGACATGCTCAGTGCAGTACAAGGGTGAATCAACAAAATCCAAGTCAAGCTTTATTGTCAACTGTTGTAATTGTGGTGCAATCATGAGTCTAAAAGAGAAAAGTGTTTAGCATTTGGTCAGCAATGTCACAAATGTAAAAAATGGAACCACTTTCAAAAGTTCTGCAAATGAAGCAAGCCTTATTCAGTTATAAAGAAAGGTCACTCAAAAAAGCAAGTTGATCATGTAGAAAGCTGCAACCCTACTTTCTATGTAGATGGTGTGTCAGTGGTTGGTGAAAAGGTTAATGCAGTAGATTTGGTGGCAAAGAATGAAGTCTTCTGTACTGTCCTGATAAATGGTAAACCCATGGAGCTCAAAGTAGACACTGGTTCAAAGTGCAATGTTATGTCAACAGAAACATTTGCTAAAGTGAGAGCTAGTGAGCTACTTAATTTGACTAACTGTGCAAAGCTTGTTGCTTATGGAAGTGAAGAGATTTAAACCGAAGGCTCAGTAATGCTTTCATGCTAATTCGGCTGGGAACAGTTACAGCTTGCAATTTTATGTAGTCCGAAGACCTGTGCAGTCATTATTAGGTCTTCGAGACAAGTATGAGAATGAAACTGCTTTCTTTTACCTAAGAAGTCCATCATGTAAGCGCATGTCCTAGTTCCAGTTTTACCAATGCCATTTTCTCAGAATATACTGAAGTTTTCGATGGCAGGTTGGGCAAACTTCCAGCTGTATACTTATTTATTTTTAATTTATTTTACATTTGTTTTCTGGGAGAGTCCAACTGGGCATAAAACCCTTTTTCAGAGGAGGCCCGGGGAGAAAAGCTTCATTGTTAGTAAGCTATTTTGTTAGTAGAAAAAAAAATTGTATTATACAATAAAGAAAAAAATAGTAACAGACATTTATAACGATAAAAAGACTAGAACAGAATAAACTGGTCAAGTGGGAAACAAGACCAATAATCTTGCATAACTATGCTTCTAGAAGACCGTTCATACAGTAGTAGCAGGTAGTGACATTGTATACAATAAGAGTGCAATTATGATACTTAGTCTTGTATACAGGTAGCATAGCAAAGTGAAGACTTAAATTCTGATATATATTAAAAGTGAGAAAGAAAAAAATAAATTAATGGCTTAAATTCAATGCTCATTACATATGCAATTAAAATTTTAAAATCAGCTAGTTCCATGGTTTGTACTCCATGAAAATAGACCCAGAGGTCAGTCCAGTGGTCAGACCGGCAAGAAGACTTCCGATAGCTATGCAGAACAAAGTCAAAGTCCAGTTGGATAAGATGATGCAGCAAGATGTGACTTGTCCAGTCACAGAACCAACTGAGTGGGTGTCTTCCATGGTAGCTGCTCATAAGACAGAGCTCGGATGAAATCAGAATATGCATTGATCCGAGACACTTTAACAAAGCATTAAAGAGACTCCATCATACTATGCACACAGTAGAGGAGGTCACTGTCCCGATGCCAAACGCCACTGTTTTTTCCATTTTGGATGCAGAGAGTTCATTTTGGTAAGTGATGCTTGATTGCAAATCTTCACTACAGATTACATTCAGTACTCCATTTGGTAGATATAAATTTTTCAGGATGCCTTCTGGTAAAAATTCTGCAAGTGAAGTCTTTCAGAGCGCAATAGAACAAATTATTTTCGGGTTATCCATGTGCCATTACTGTGGATGATTTACTGGTTGGAGGTAATGGAGAAGCAGAGCATGACAAACGTCAGAAAAGTCCTAGACAAAGCCCGTGAAGTGAACTTGAATCTCAGTCCTCTTCAGTGTAAGCTCAGGCTACCAGAAGTCACATACTAGTACTGGCTTATGACCTGACCCGTCCAAATAGCAGCCATTCTTGAGATGCCAGCTCCAGACAATGTCCAAGCCCTACAGTGTTTCCTTGGTATGGTTAACTATTTTGGCAAGTTTATACCTGACTTCAGTGAGTTATCAGCATCTTTGAGAGAGCTGACATGCAAAAATGTTGCCTGGTCATGCTTAGAACAGCACCAGAGAGCATTTGATAACCTCAAGCAGAGAATTTCAAGCCTGCCTACACTGAAATACTGTGATGTCAATAAACCAATAATTCTTGTGATGCTTCACAGTTTGGTCTTGGTGCAGTTATTCTCCAGGAGGGCAAACCTGTTGCCTATGTACCTCGAACTCTTACCCCAAACTGAAATGCAATATGCTCAGATTGAAAAGGAACTTTTGGCAATTGTGTTTGCATGTTCAAAGTTCCATGATTATATTTAGGGCCATGCTAATTAGATTGAGACTGATCATCTACCTCTAGTTACTATTTTAAAGAAGCCTATGCATACAGCTCCAGCAAGATTACAAAGAAAGATTCAGATTACAAAAATACAAATTCAAAATGGTGTACACAAAAGGCAAACTTCTTTGTCTGGCTGATCGCTTATCTAGATTGCCCAGAAATACAACGGAACAGCTTGATGCAGAGAATTTTGACTTTGATGTCATGGAAGTGCATAATTTTTCTACCACAAGATTAGATGAGTTGAGAGATCATACAATGACTGATCCAGTTTTGCAAAAGGTCAACCACTACATCCAGGTAGGATGGCCATCTAAGCAAGCCAGTGTACTGCCTGAAGTACAAGCTTAGTTTCCTTACAGAGATGATGGAAGATGGCATTATTTTCAAAGGTCCTAAAGTTGTTGTTCCTGCTTCCTTGCAACAAGAATATATCCTGATTTTGCATTGTGGTCAACAGGGTTCCTAATCTACTAAAAGAAGGGCGAAAGGACAAGTATTTTGGCCTTCTCTAGTAAAAAACATTGACAAAGTGCTTTCATCTTTTTCAGTATGTAATAGTACTAGATCGCATCTCCAAAAAAAGCCACTTCAGCTAAGTCAAGTTCCTGAACTACCCTGGTCAATAGTAGCCACTGACCTATTCGAGTGGAAC
This sequence comes from Protopterus annectens, assembly GCF_019279795.1. NCBI lineage: Eukaryota > Metazoa > Chordata > Ceratodontiformes > Protopteridae > Protopterus > Protopterus annectens. Next base: position 475,998,771 of record NC_056733.1, on the reverse strand, counting down.
AATCAGCATTACTTAGTGTTGGTAGACTCTTATTCAAATTGATTGATTTGTTGCCTAACCTAATGTCTGCTACTATTACTAAGTTGAAATGTCATTTCTCAACCCATGGTAGTCCTCATAAGCTTAATTTCTGACAACAGTACTCAATTTACAAGTCAGTTGTTTCAGAATTTTGCAAAAGAATGGGACTTTGTACATGTTAATAGTAGTCCTGAATATCCACAGTCAAATGGTCTAGCTGAACATGCAGTAACGAGTGCAAAGCAATTACTAGAGAAGTCAAAGCTTGACAATACCGTAGTCTTTTTGAACTTAGCTCATCTCAAAAACATACCCCGCGATGATGCTCAAAAGACTTCTCTCTTGGCAAACCAAAACTACCCTGCCTATCAGCTCTAGTTTGTTGAGGCCTAAAGCGAAGAACAACAGAGCAATCAAACCCCAACTATTCAGAAAGTGTTCTTTCCTGATCAGGTTTCTTTGTTCTTTAAAAGAAGAGGAGACAGTGAGGATACAAACGGCGGAAGGTTTCAACCAGACTGGTCAAGTAACAGGTATACGTGCCGAGCTGAGATCCTATTTTTGTGCAATCTGATGGTGTGGAGTACAGGAGAAATTGTAGACATCTTCTTGTTGCAGAACTGAAATCACAGCATTGTTACTGTGATAAAGACTCAATCTCAGAGCAATCCACACAATGCTCCTATTCTAGAACGTGTCTTAACTTCAACTTCCATTCCTGATGATCTTCCAGATGTCACTAAGGTTGAACATTCAGCAGATATGATCCCAATTGCTAAACCTGATTCTAAATTCTATGTCACACGATTTGGTAGCATCACCAGACCTAGTGTGAAATACAAAGCAACCTGGACATAAGTGTCTGTATGTACTTAGTTCTGTATAACTGCATGCCAAAGAATTATCTTGTATTATTGCATGCCAATCAATGTCTTCCACGAAGTGTGATTTATTTCTCAAAGAGGGAGTATGTGTGTATGTTGTACCTTAAGAAGCATTTCCAAAGACAGAACGTGCATATAAATAGCAAGCACATGCTAGCTTCAGTGCCATTTTGAGTGCAGTCAGAGAGTGAACAAGTATGAGATAAATGGTCAGTCTGTTTATAAGTTTATCTAAGTTAAAGTTATTTGCCTCAGTCCTGATGTATTTGTACATAATAAAGCTGCTTGAACAAAAACCACGCATGTTTGTATGTTTCATCCTGACTGGACAAAACATATTCCCAAACATCCCTCCACAAAACTTCTTAGCAGTCTCCTAACAAACATTCCCCTTCCCCAATAAGGTGCATGTCTTACTAAGGGATACAATTGGGTTGGGTTGTGTGGCTAGGCCTATAAAGGACCTGGTGGTCATTAGCCTAGTACACACCTATGAAGACTAAACCTCAAAACTCTAAATTGTCTCAAAGTGATAACATATGTGGGCTGAGTGGAGTGGCCACACTACCATAAATCAACTTATCAAGACAGACAGTGGCTAAGAAAAATAGATTCTTTTGAAGTAAACCACCCTGACATTCATAAATCTTAAAATAAAATGGCCAGCACTGTAGTATGGAGGGGATTTTGGGACCTAGTACAGAAAAGCAGTGATTTGTGCACTAGAGTTTAGTTAGAGATGCCTGTAATAAGGGTGCAGAATGGTCAAGGACTCTTCAGGTTTTAGGTTGGAGGTCTCATGCGAGCCTGGAAGACAGTTAAGAGAAAGTTTGAATTTGTAGTAATTTGAACAGTTGTGATCCGACTTGGAGGTCTGCACTTTTTTGACAGGAAGCCATTTTGCTTTTGGTGATATTCTGCAATAGTATTCTTATGGTGTGTGTGTGTGTGTGTGTGTGTGTGTGTGTGTGTGTGTGTGTGTGTGTGTGTGTGTATGTCTGTGTGATGTGCGTGTGTAACAAACTTGAAAATTTTTTATTCGTGAGTGCTGGAGTGTGTGATTTCATTTTGAGGCATATGCTATTAATAGGCCATATTGTAGTTGAGACAGTAAAATGTCTATTACCAGTGTGATTCTGAATGATTTTAAGAGAAAGGAGAGATTTTGTTAGCCCAAAAAAATAGTGGGTTTATTTTTGTTTTTGTACTAAGTTTGGACGGCGCAGTGGTGCAGCGGTTGGCACTGTCATTTCACAGCAAGAGGCTCTCCGGTTCGATTCTCAGGTGGGGTGCCTTCTGTGTGGAGTCTGCATGTCCTCCCTGCGTTTGTGTGGGTTTCCTCCCACATTCCAAAGACATGCAGTAGGTGGACTGGACACTCTAAATTGGCCCTAGGTGTGTGTGCGCGCATGTGAGTGTGTGGTGTACCCTCTGAGGAGAGTTGGGCTATCAACCCAATCCCGTAAAACTTTACCTGCTACGGACACGAGTGCTGAAGGGTGCTCATTGCCTGACGTGCTGAGTGCACGGGAGCAGATCCAGGACTGTCTAAGTTTAAGGAGAAGCTGAGTGATAGATCTAACCAGGATCCCAGGTATTTAAATGAGTTAGTGTTTTCATTAGTGGCACTGCAACTGTCGGTGATCTGTGGTGTGGAAGCAGCTTTAGTTTTTGTTCCAAAGAGCACATTTTTTTTTTTTTGCTAGCAGTGAATTGAATATACATTTTTATTAATGATCCCATAAATTAGGTGGAGGAAGTCAAGACTGATTTTTTTTTTTTTTTTTTTTTTTTTTTTTAGAAAAACTTTCCAATGTGGCATCGAATACAAGGCTCTAGTAGAATGTGCCTTGATTTTGCCTAGAACAGATATGCCATTCTGGCAATAACAAAAAACAACAGCAAGAGACAACTATTTTGAAATAGGTTTGACACTAGTTGCCCTTTGTTTGTCCCATAATAAGAGATCCACAGCTACTCAACTTTCCAAGGACATTGTTCTGTCAAAATAACACCAGACTTGCTTGTCCACAACCAGAACACAGAGAATCATTTCTCCCCAATTTTTAGATTTTAGACAGAAAACACGGAGATTGTTTGAAGAATTTACATTTAATCAAGCCATCAACCTTTGGCATGAATGATGGATTTGCTCTTCAGTTAACCCTATCGCTATGGAAAAAGTAAAAGGGTTTACCTATCTTGTAGAGCATGCAACTCCGCTACTCTTTTTGCGGACGTCAGAGTAGTAAGTTAACAGTCTTCCAAGTGATGAACTATAAGACAACCAGATAAACTGATTCAAAAAAAGTTAAGTTTTCCAGCACAAAGTTAAGATCCCAGTTAGGTGCCACCTGTTTTCTTGGTTGTCTTGCATGCAAAATGCCTGTCAAAAACTGCTTGCTCCAAGACAGGAAAGAAAAGGGAGGATCCATTGGAAGAAATGCCAAAAAAGACCAAAAGATGAGCCTTGACAGAGGAATTAGACATGCCTATGGATATTAAGTCACAAATATTTTTAAAAAGTTGTAGTTATTTGAGACTGGGGTGTATCAAACTTGCACTGTTTTGTGTGAATAGGTTCAATCTGTGAGGAAGCTTATGGAATTGGCTGAGGGCAATCATCGCAAGAAGGGAAAACCCCTGCTGCCTGGACCAGAAGGAAGCCACAACAATCATCTTTATTTATTCCTTCCGAATCTTCAGAATTACCCTGGATATCAGTAGAAGGGCATAAAAGGAACATTTCTGATCATAGGAATGAAAAAATCTGTTTTCCAGGTCTGTCTGCAAGGAGTCCTGGTACAGAATTTGTTTAGTTGTTTGTTTTGAAAGGTGGTGAACAGAGCTATTTGAAGTGCTCCTCACAACTGGATCAATTCCTGGAAGATGCCCTCATTCAACTTCCATTCCTGAGGGTATGTCCTGGTCCTGTTGAGCTTGTCTGCCACTACATTTTGATCTGACTGAACTGCAGGAAGCTTGGAGATTTAAACAATGCTTCAGAGTGACCACCCAAGCCACAATAGCCAGCCTGAACAGACTATAAGACCTGGTGCCCCACTCTGTTTGTATACATCACTGTATTGTCTAAGGTCCAGGGCACCACAGATGAAGGGATTCTATAAAGTGGATCACAGCTAACATTTCATTTCACATTTATTTGCTTTGGTCTCTGTTTTGTTCCACAGACCTGTTACTTTTATTGCCATTGAAACTGCCCCCCCCGAGCAAAATCTGAAGCATCCGTTGGCAGAGATTGAGCTGAGGTTGGAAGAAAGAATGTGAAACCTGTATTCGGAGCAATCTGCTGAATCTACCACAGCATCTCTCTTGTCACAAGACCAAAAATTGGAATATAAAACTCTAAAGGGTGTGAATGTTGGGTCTGCATAGTTTTTAAGAACCACTAGATATTTCTCATGCACAACCTGGCAAGAGGAATCATAAGAATCAAGGATGCCATGAACACGAACATCCTGAGATATTCCCTGGCTGAAGTCTGAAACTGATTTTAGAAGCTCAAGAAGACTTTCACCATGGTTACAAATGCCTTTTGCAAGGAAAAATTAAGGGATCCCAGCAACACAATCCCCTGACAAGGAATTAAAGAGGATTTTTGATTGCTGACCTCCGTCTCAACTGGGCTTTCAGATTTGTAACCCATGAAAGGGACTCCTGACACCTGGAAAATGGGTCTGCAAAGTCAAGTCTAACATTACTATGAAACCTAAAACAGGAATGAGAGGTAACAGACTCTAAGGTCAACAATTTGAACTTTTTCTTTTTTTAAAACCCCTTTACTGAATTACACTCGTATAAAAGTAATCAAACTATATCAACATAACAAGACGTTATGTACTCACCATAACGTTTGATGTATGTAGTCCATCTCGCCTAAAATCTTACCAGAGGGTTCGAAGCCGAACCTCGGCTCTGACTCGGCCATACTCTAGCTCGAAGTCTTCAACTGACTCGTGGCTAAGAGGTACCCCATCATGCAACAGGTCTATTCCCCAGATCTTGTTTGCTGCAAGCTCACACACATACACACTGAGAACAACCACCACCCTAACAGAAAGGGCTACTGACACCTAGAGACAATACGTCCAGGAGGGAGAAGGAGGGAGAGTTAGTAAGAATGTAAGGCGAGATGGACTACATACATCGAACGTTAATGGTGAGTACATAACTTCTTGATGTTATGTAGTCCAATCTCACCTTCATTCTTACCCGTGGGACAGTGTCCCTAGCACCTTGATCTTGGGTGGCTCAGTGAAAAATACTCTTGAGCACTGTGGAACCAAAGGGAGATCTGACCAGATCTAATTTGTAGCGACTAATAAAGGTATGAGGCGAAGCCCATTTTGCTGCAGCATAAATATCTACAGACATCCTAGCCTGAAACGTAGTTGAGGTAGCCACAGATCGTGTAGAATGAGCCTTCACTTTAAAGGGTAATTCTTTGCCATTGGAAGCATAAATAAATGAGATGCAATCGGATATCCAGCGAGACAAGGTTACCTTAGAAACCGGAACCCCAAGTCTAGTGTCTGAAAACGAGACAAACATTTGATCTGATTTCCTGAAATCTTTCATTCTATGTAAACAGAAACGCAATTGTCTGTGAACATCCAGCTGATGAAACTTAAATTCTGCCCTGTTTGAGAATTCAGGAAAAAACATAGGCAACGGAGTTCAGCGACCCGCCTAGCTGAAGTTATGGCTTCCACAAATACTGTCTTCCATGACAAGAATTTAATGTCACACACAGCTGCGGGCTCAAAGGGAGTTGAGGTGAGCTTCTGTAGTACAAAATTGAGGTCCCATGGCATCACTGGATCAAAGACTGGAGGTCGGAGTAACAATGTCCCTCTCATAAAAGCCCTACAAAGCCTATGAGCCATAAGGTTAGGCTCATTAGCAACATGAAAGGTAGAAATTGCTGCCAAGTGCACTTTAATGGTTGCCGCAGTTGAACCTTGACTAACAGCTGAGAAAGAAATTCCAATATTGCGGAAACAGGCGCTGTATAAGGATCAATATGTCTCTCACGGGCCCAAATAGAAAATCTCTTCCACTTACTGGAATAAATCTTCCTGGTAGAAGGCTTGTGGAAAGATGACAGAATATGGACCACTTCCGGGGAAAAATCATGAAGCCTACCTAAGGATGGAATTGGAGCAGCCAAGCTGTCAACCTGAGGGTCTGGATGGAGGGATGCAACTGTTCTGACATAGGAGTCGGCAGATCTGGAACTAGGTCCAGAATCCAGGGCTTGTCCATTAGATAGGGTTGAAGGAAGGGAAACCAAATCTGACGAGGCCAGTGTGGGGCAATGAGGATCATTTTTCTAACCACAGACTGCGCGTTCTGAATGACCTTTGATAGTGGTAACGGCGGAAAGACGTAGAGAAGACCGGAGGGCCATTCATGAGCCAGAGCGTCCTTGGGTGTCTCCCCATTCGGGGGCATAAGGGTGAAGTAGCTGCTGCATTTGGCATTGAGGGGGCTGGCAAATAGATCGCAGCAAGGCTGACCCCATCTGTGGAATATCTCTTCCACAACATAATTGTTCAGGGACCACTCATGAGGCATTAGGATAGCTCTGCTCAGCCTGTCGGCAATTACGTTGGACTTCCCTGGTATATGCGTTGCAACTAGAAAATGTTGGGAAGACACCGCCCACTGCCAAGCTCTAAGTGCCTCTCTGCAATGGGGGTATGATTTGGTTCCTCCCTGTCTGTTCAGGTACCACACCACCGACATGTTGTCTGAGTGGATTGCAATTGTCCCTAGAGGGGAGAGAGCTCTGAAGTGCTTGCAACGCTAATAGCACTGCTCTCATCTCTAAGACATTGATATGCAAATGGGTCTTGTGATCCTGCCAAGTGCCTTGGACAGTCCTGCCAAGATAATGCCCCCACCCGATCTGGGAGGCATCCGTGGTCACCGTGGCAACTGGAAAAGATGGGACAAAGGGCTTGACCACATTGAGATTGCTGGCCTGAAGCCACCAGTGTAGATCCTGCTTGCAAGCGTTCATAATCAGAATAAAATGGGAGAGTGGGAGATGCTGCAGTGACCATTGGATGAAAAGCAGCCACTGAAGAACCCTCATGTGTAGTCTGGCAAGGGGAACTAGCATGATCATGGCAGCCATGGTCCCTAATAACTTGAGGACAACTTTTGCCCTGACCTTCCTCAATGGTAGTAAGGCGTAGACCTGCTGTTGTAGAGCCTGAATTCTCTCTTCTGGTAATAAGGCCCTCATGAGCACCGTATCTAGTTTGGCGCAGATAAAAGTGACACACTGCGACGGCAACAAGGCAGATTTTTCCAATTTAGAGTAATTCTTAACCGTTGGCATAGTGCAATGGTGGCGTCCCTGGTCTGTAACAGTAGATGCCTGGTGGTGGCAGAAAGGAGCCAGTCATCCAGGTACAGAAACACTTGGAATCCCTGACGTCTCAAGTGAGCTGTTACCACTGCCACGCATTTGAACACCCTGGGGGCTGTGGTGAGACCAAAGGGCAGAGCGCAAAACTGAAAATGACTGGCTCCCAGCCGGAAGCGTAAATGACTTCTTGATGCCCTGTCCATCTTGATATGGTAGTAAGCATCTTTGAGGTCGATGGAGCACATCCACACATCTTTCCATAACAGAGGGAGTATTGACTGTAAGGTGACCATGAAGAACTTGGACTTTTGTACATGAAGGTTCAATCGGCTGAGATCCAAGATGGGTCTCAGGTCCCCCGTTCTTTTCGGCACCAAAAAGAATCTGGAGTAAGTCCCTAATCCTACTTGGTCTGCAGGGACAGGCTGGATGGCTCCCTTTGAAAGCAACTTTTTTATTTCTAAAGTTGCGGAATCTCTGTGACTGGGTGGAACATCTGGGATTCTCTTGGATGGTGGGGGAGGAGAAGAGAAGGGGATATGATGACCTCTGGAAATTATCTTTAATACCCACTCATCTTGGGTGACTTCTTGCCAGGCTTCTGGGTATAAAGAAATGTGACCCCCTGACCGGCTCCAGAGACTGAGTCAGGCCTCCCTTTAGAAGCACTGGTAGGAAGAACCACGAAAGGAATCACGGTCCCCATGGTTACGCGGGCCTCCTCTGCCTCTACAGCGGCATCTACCTGAATTTCCACCCCCTCCCCTGCTTCCGGAGGGGGAATCACTTTGTGTGCCCTGAAAACACCTCTGTGATTTCCTGAACCACATTTTCTCTCCCTTCTGGCCCTTGGGATAAGGTCTAGAAGACATGGAAAAACAGACTCCCACGGCAGACAGGGTTTTTCCTTCCTGCTCGCACCTAGTGAGAGTGTCCTTCACCTTGGTTCCAAACAATGAACCATAAAATGGGGCATTGGTGAACGTAGACTTTAAGGCCTCCGTGAAATTGCACATGTGCATCCAGAAGTGTCTCCTAAGAGAGACTTCAGAACCCACAGCCCTACTCGCTCCGTCGGCTGCATGTGAGATCAGCCTTGTGGAGGAGTTGGTAAGGGAATTTAGGGTAGACATCTGTGCACTGACCTTTTGTGCCACGGCATCAGAAATGTTACCCTGTAGAGAATCTCCTAGCTCTTTTAGGAGATCTCTCTGGAGCCTCGTAAAATGAGTCAAGTAGTTCAGAGACCGCAGTGTTAAGGCCGTTGAGGTAAACACATGCTTCCCATATCTGTCCATAGCCAGGGACTCCTTGTTGGGTGGATAGACGGTAGATGAAGTTTCAGTAAGTTCCTTCTTGGTGGCCGCATCCACCACCATGGCATCTACTGGAACGCCTTTAGATAAATACTCCTTGTCAGAGGGGGTGGACAAAAATGTATTGGGTCTCCTTGGGACCGGTTCCACAGACAAGATCTAATAGCTCATCAAAAGGGGGAGAAACCAAGAGGTGGAGGGTTGAGACTCGAAGGCCTTCAGGAACACAGACTCCTCATCAGAAGGGGATTTGGATGGCCAGCCGCCTCTCTGCTTCAGGATCTCCAGGATATCTGAAAAAGAGATATCTTCAGAAGACGACTTGGGGGACCCCTCCGACTCCTCGAAGTCGGTATCTGAAGTGAGAGACTCATCCGGTGAGTCAAGGTGTTTCCTCTTACACAATCTCTTTCTGGCGGGCTCCTCAGGCAAAAACTCTGGGGAGATGTCAGAAAGTTGGGGACCACTCATGGAGGAATCCTAAGGCTTAGGGTCTCCGCAGCCCATGGATACAGCGTGATCCGAAACTGACACCGATGCTGGAGGGGGCAGAGTATCGTTGCCGTAGGATGCAGCTGATGACCTGGCCAGCACACTCCTCATAACCTCGAAGGCTGATCCCCCCCGACTCCGAAGGCCGACTAACTGAAGATGAAACAGTAGTAGCCCTCAGCGTTGAGGAGATGAGGTCCGAAGCTGATGTCGGGTCCAAGCTCACTCGGGCCGAAGCACCAAGAGGAAGGCTCGGAACTGATGAAGATCGATTAGAGACCTCCCCCTCAGGTCCGACTGGAGAACCGTGAACCCTCAACCCCGTGGATGGAGCCGACGGGGTCGGAGCGGAAATTGGAACCGAGATGTCAGGCGAGGCTACTGGAACCAACCTAATGGTGCCCGACGGCGCCGACAACTCTGGCTCCGAAGGCCGAGAAAGGCTTGGAGGAGAAACAACAAAGGATGAAGTGGCCATAAGCTCAGGAGCCGATTGCGTCAGAGCCGAAATCAGTTTAGCCAACACTGATGACCGAAGCAGTTTCTTCACCACCCTATCAATGTCCTCCTCTGAAAGGGTCCTGGAAGATAAAGTAGGAGATCTGGATCTCCCTACAGAAGGGGACTTGCGTGAAGGAGAACCCGGTTGAAAAACTGGAGACCGGCTCCGAACCAAAATATCTGTGACTGGCTCCGAAAGGCTGGGAGCCAATACGGACTTAGTCAAGAGACTACCTCCTTTCGGCACCGAGGACAATGGAACCGAAGAAGAAGAAGCTGTTCTAGCAACTTTCTCTGGCGGCTACGAAGAAACAGACTGAGCCGGAGAGCGCTTCTTGGAAGTCCTTTTGTCCTTTTTAGCTGGAGAGGATAATGCACTGGAAGACTTAGCCAAGTCTTCCTTGAAGGAGTGTTTAAGCAGTCCTTTCAAAATGTGCTTGTTATTCCTCTTCTGTAGCACTAGGAGACTGAAGGAATGACAAAACAAGCAGGACTCTTGGAGGTGAATAGCCCCCCTAGCAGTACACGCACACAAGAGTGCTAATCAGTTAAAGACATTTTATTGCTGCATTCAACACACTTTTTAAAGCTCGAAGGCCTGTGTTCTTTAGGATCCTTGGACATGCTGAAAGGAACAAATTAATACGTACATGCACTAGACCCAACCAACAAGAAACAGAGCCTTTAACTGAAACAGCCCAGAAACCAGCAGGAAAACAGGGAGGACTTGGTCCTCTAAATCAAACGGGCCTAGCCCGGGGAAACAAAGGCAGGAAAGCACCATTAGCCAGACACAACAATAAACGCAAACATAATGGAGCATCAAACCAAAGACCACACAGAAACAATGGGGAGGACTAGGTCCTCTAACTTAAATGGGCCTAGACTGTGGGGAAAGGAAACGAACGGGATACCCAAACAGCCAGACAAGGGCACAAAAACAGCCAGAGAAACAACTACAGGCAGTAAAACACCACTACCACACACACTGAGCTATGAAAATAGCTTTTTCGAGCAACAAGTCAACAGTTTATAAAAATTTTATAAACAATATACTTAGCCACGGGCAAAAGCGAGACCACGTTTTAGCTTAACGAGTGGCAAAAGATTGGCAAACGTGATCTGGGGAATAGACCTGTTGCATGATGGGATACCTCTTAGCTACGATACAATTGAAGACTTCGAGCTAGAGAATGGCCGAGTCGGAGCCGAAGTTCAGCTCCGAACCCACTTAAGAATGAAGGTGAGATTGGACTACATAACATCAAACATTATAATTTACATATATTGCTATAGCTCGTATAACCTAAGCAGTATTACATAAAGGCAGACATCTTTATTAAGCCATCACTACACTGGCAATCATACATTTATATAAAAGAAAACAAACCACACAGACATAATCCTAGTCGCAAGCATTTTACATCACAAACCATACTGACACACTCCCAATTGCAAACATTACATATCACTTATAATGTACCCAGTCTTTCTCACTCAAACATTACATAGCTCATTTAAGTCCTGCCACCTTTTAGACTTCATTTCTCCCCTGCAAGTACTGTTCCCACAATTCTTTTTCCCTATGTAGTAGGATAGGTTGAGTACTGGTCTCCAAGACAGATCCTTCTTTGGCACTTGATTACCTTTCTCCTTTGGTTTTGAGCCAATGGTTCTAGGATATTCACTAAAAGCATATGATGAAGAGCCTGAAGAAAAAATTCTGATTCTGAAGAACTCCACAAAAAGCGAGTATGCCCATCCAGTGCCATTTGTAACCCTCCTGAGCTACTCTCAGAAACTATTTGGCTCAAACAATCTGTTGCCAAAGAGGAAGATTAAGAACCTGTTTCTGGGACAGATTTGGGAGTTGGCTGCTGGCATAGTCATTCTGAGGTAGAGGCCAGCCCCCTCCCCCTTTTTTGCTGAAATGATCCCTGCATTTTGGTGGGTCTCTCCTGCCATTTGTTTTTAGATTCCCGTTTGCTGGAATTGCTTGTTTTGCCTTTTTTTTTTTGGGGGGGGGGGGGCAGAAAAATCATAGCAACTCCTTCAATCTGCCTCTTTCATATACTTGAGTACCTGAACAGCAGAAAGACCAAACAAATCTTTTTTATCAAAAGGAGAATTCTGCAGTATGTACCTTTTTCACTTGTAACAGATCAGTTTCTCGGGGGGATGATGGCTCTACCTTTTATTAATAGAATCCTCTAGAAAAAAAAATGGAATCATATTTAAACTTTTTCTGCTGTTCCACTGAATTCAACCTGCAATAAATTCTTAGCTATGGTAAGTAAGCCAAGTAATTTATCTTTATTAACAGACAAACTTCTTTACATGGAATATTTCCAACCTTTTACTTTTTTCTAGGGACAAACCTAAGAAGAGAACGACTGAAGGATGGCACTTAAACACAGGAAACAGGTTTCTTACTCCAGCCACCCAGAGAACAACCTCACACAGAAACTCCCAAACCCAAAGAAAATGGTTCTTCAATGTTTGGTATGGACACTGGAACAGCTGCTGAGGATACTGGCTAACCCCAGGACCTGGTAGAAGGAATTACATCATAGGGTCCCGGGAAACAAATGTGTGATCTGATGAATAAGCTGTGGCCACTGCAGAGTCTCCCAATAACTACTGAGCGTTTGAATGAGCCTGAAGCACAAGCAGGGGATCTTTAATTTGTTTTTTCTTTTTAGGTACATCAGGAGGAATTGCAGGACCAGTAAGGGTATCCATGTTCCTGCCGAGGGAGAAGCCTGTTGATCAGTAAGGACTGTTGGAACAAGTCGGTCAGAAGGCAAGTTGTCACTGCAGCATTCACAAGCAGTACACACACTTACAGTCCTATAGACAGTCCTCCAAATATCACAAAACTAAATGCACAAGCCATACACTTTAGCCCCCCACAATTCTGAAGTCCCTTTTCACAGAAAGTGTCACTAAATTAAGTAAAAAATAAAGGTAAAGTGATATGAAGTATATACAAGCATCAAAATACACTTGCAATCCCTTTAAACATACAATTCCTTCATTTCACTCATAAAAAGTACAAAAGCAGCACATTTTTTCTCACCAAAGGCACCCCAGACCTAGCCAAGTAGCCCCAGCTATTAAAAATAAATTGTTTGATACCACATTTCTACTAAACTGTCAACAGGTAAATAAGTTGATATTCTTAGACCCAGTTCTAATCCCCGTCAAAAATACAAAAAATATAACTTCTATATGGAAGGGTTCCCCAAACAAGACTTATCTGACAGAAATATTGGCTCAGAGCTGACAGTCAATCTTGTGAAGCCCAGAGGTGCTCTCTCAAAGGTGGCAAGAAAGTGATAAAATTGTGGCCAGGCTGCCGTTTTCTCCCTATGGATGATCTTGTGATGCAGCAGCCTAAGTGCATGTGTGGAGAGGAGCCAGAGACTTTGGAAGACTGGCCAACCATTATATCTTGGCCAGGATATAACCCAAAAAGCTATAAGCTACTGCAGCAGTGAAAATGATGAACACAGTCTTAAACATGTTTTAGACTAGGCATCCAACACCCTTAAGAGAAACATTTAGTTACTGAGTTAAAATTGTTGGTGGCCACATTCTAGGTGTAGTAAAGCCAGACCCTCAGGCCATAGGAATGAGGATGCCCTCCCAGGGCAATCAGATAGATCAGGCACTGGCAGGACCACAAATTCCTCTGTGGCTATCTGGATGATACTCGGCTCTCCATCAGCTGTAGACAGGGCTCCCTGCACCTGAGAATGAATGGACTTGAGACCTATGGCAGGAGAGCCTGATAGGCAGCAGGCACAGAGGGAAAATGCTCTTTGGGGGGGGGGGGGGGTTAATTTTTTACATGATCTTCCACAGGAGGCTGCAAAAATGCTTAACAGTCTAAGTCAATAACAATCAATCTGCCTAGCATGCTGCACATTACCTTTACATCTCCTAGGCAGTTTATAAAGAACAGCTAAGCTTTTGATAAAAGAATAAAGAACCTTTCAAAATGCTGACTGAAATTAAGACAACTGTCTACAAATGTCCTCAAAGTATGGTTCTCTCAATTGCAGGTTAAGTGAAATAAAACAGTGGAGAACTCTAAGCCTCAATATGACAGAGAAGTCTCTTGACATGCTTATCAATCTGGTGGTACAACAGCAAAAAGTGTCCTAAAATCTATACTGGACCAAAGCAAACGCAAGGGAATGGCTACAGGATGCCTAGCTGTGCAGTTCATTACGTTCAGCCTGGGGCTTCTAAAGGGTGTGCCTGCTTCATTAAGGAAACTGACAGACTAATGACAAACCTAGCTGCCAAAACAGCATCCATAACAAGCAGCTACATAAGAAGGATAACCTGTGGCCTTTCTGCCTTCTCCCACAGACATACTGCCAGACGTTTGCTTGGGTTCTTCTTCTTTTGGCTGTTCCCGTTAGGGGTCGCCACAGCGGATCATCTGTTTCCATTTCTTCCTGTCCTCTGCATCTTGCTCTGTCAGACCAATCAACTGCATGTCCTCTCTCATCACATCCATAAACCTTATCTTAGGCCTTTCTCTTTTCCTCTTACCTGGCAGCTCCATTCTTAGCATCCTTTTCCCAATATACCCAACATCCCTCCTCAGAACATGTCCAAACCAACGCAATCGTGCCTCTCTGGCTTTGTCTCCAAACTGTCCAACCTGAGCTGACTCTCTAATATACTGGTTGATAATCCTGTCCATCCTCGTTACACCCAATGCAAATATTAACGTCTTTAACTCTGCCACCTCCAGTTCTGACTCCTGCCTTTTTATCAATGCCACTGTCTCTAAACCATATAACATAGCTGGTGTCACTACCCTCTTGTAGGCCTTCTCTTTCACTCTTACTGGTACCAGTCTGTCAAAAATCCCTCCTGACTTTCTTCTCCACCCACTCCACTCTGCCTGTACTCTCTTCTTTACCTCCCTTCTGCATTCACCATTACTCTGAACTTGTTGATACCAAGTATTTAAATTTATCCACCTTCATCAACTCTCTCGCTGCATCCTCACCGTCCCTCTAGCCTCACTCTCATTCACACACATATATTCTGTCTTAGGCCAGCTGACCTTCACTCCTCTCATCTCTAGAGCATATCTCCACCTATGTTAATGGCATTAGCCTGAAAGAGAGAGAAAGGTTCAATGGTCTAGCCATCTCAATGATGACCTTCAAGTCTTCAGACGTCTGACAGGGAAAGAAAAGTTTTTCTACCCCTGTTACCTCCAAACGTGAGCATGCACTTAGTCATCCTCAAAGGCAAGCATGTACCTTCCAGTCACAAGATTGTCGGACAAAAGCGAACACAAGTAGGGAAAAGAGGCCTGAGCTTTTAGGCGGTAAACTACAGTACTTAAGGATGAAGTCCACATTCATGGCTCAGACTCTTATCTGTTTATTGTCTAGATCCAAATCCACAAGGTCTTGTACAGGATGACCCAATGGCTTCATCTCACAACCAGGGTCAACAGACTACTAGCTCTGGGAGGTGAGGAAGCCCCAGTAAGGGAGGCATCAATCTTCAGTCCACTTCACATCTGCAACTGACTCCATGGGATTCAGTCACTTGACCTCAAACTCCCAAGTGTTCAGTGAGGTGCTGACTGATGACTACTTTCCTGAACACACCAGCCAGGGTCACAGTTGGAAGTAGCCTTTTGGAGGCACCTTATCTAAAACAGGCTTGAGTACTTTCCAATCATGGACACTTGAGCAGCCATGGAATCAAGAAGATCTTTTCTGAAATATTAAGCTCTTGGAGGTTGCAACTTACCCTTTGAACTTCAGTCCTTGTGATGGTAATTCAGCTGACTCCTGGCACTGGGCAATACATTCTCCTGCTAATCACCACCCAAGAACTTCATGCTTCACCATTCCATAAAAAAACATGGCAGTTTATGTGAGGTCTTCGGGCATGGCATCATGCTTCTCCCCACTACAGTAAAGAATTTATTTATTTAACATTTGTTTACTGGGAAAGTCCAACTGAGCCCATTTTCAGCAGAGGCCTTGGGAGAAACACTCCCGACACGTCTTTGGCATGTTGGAGGAAACCACAGCACCTGGAATAAACTCACACGAATGCAGGGAGGACATGCAGACTCAACACAGAAGGCACCCCAGCCCGAGAATCGAGCCACAGAACCTCTTGCTGTGAGGTGACAACGCTAACTGCTGCACCACTGCCAGTACATATCCTGGCTGGCAATCTAGTGGCCAAATGCAGAGATTTTTCTCTCTTCAAACGAATACTGGAATTTTCACCACTGAAAGCCAGCCAGGCAAATAATCCAAACATGATAAGTAGCAGAAAGGAACTAGCTCAGTCAGGGCCCCTTGTGGAGCTGTAGCATAACGATGTGCACCAGGACAGAGACATTCCAAGATGGACAGCTGAACTATGAATGCTGGTAAAGATGAACCTAAATACAGGAAATATCAAGGAGGGTGTCCACTGTTAGATCCATGTTTAAAATGGGTCTCCTTTAAATTAACGAAATTTCACTTACCCAAATTTTAAATGATCGAGACGGCAACACCAAACTTGCATTAAAACAAACACTCAACATCGATATTTCCACCAGGGAAAGGATGCAGTTGGCCAGCATTCGGGATTTTGCCCTTTCCCCCACTACAGTGTGATCTTGGAGTTGGTTTATTTAGTTGGGGGGGAGCACAGCCCCCCACTTAGGTGGGTTTGATATGCTTCGGTTTGGTTTCTTGTCCATGTTGGCCGACTGCCCCCTTTCCCTGGTGAAAATTTCATTGTTACCGTCTCAATCATTTAAAGTTCGGGTAAGTGAAATTTCATTAATTTGAAGTAGACCTATTTAAAACACAGAGCTTGCACCAGGTGTTTTGCACAAAAAGGTGAAAACATTTTCCACGGACAATTGCTGAAAATGTATTTTCCACAGGCAGATGCAAATGCACAGTAAACATGAAGCAATGAAATGCCCTAGCTGAAGCTTACAATAAATTACAGAACTTCTTTAACTGCAGAAAAAAAAAGTTGAGTGGTGGCTAGATGAGGCTACCTATCACTTTTTGCTAGAACCAAGACACCAGGGGTCTAAGTCTCTGCTCCTATCTTCTACTAGTAGAAATGTGGAGTGCTAACTATCTTGGTCCCTCCAAGAAGTGGCCATTTTGCCCCAACCTGAGTGTGAGGCATGGCACATGGTAGTAGGAAGCCGCCTGAAAGCAGCTGGGTGACATAGGGATTAATGCCCAACTTAGTAAGTTTATCTATGATTCCAGAGTGGGGGATGGTGTCAAAGGCCTTGGCAAGGTCTAGATAGGCTGTGTGGACCACCTTACCCTTGTCCATGGCTCTGGAGACTGATTCAAAGAAGTCAATCAGGTTCAGGAGACAAGATCGGCCCTTCACAAACCCAAACTGGGTGGGGTCCAGTGTTTGAAGGTTGCCAATGTATTTGTTTATAAGTTCCATGATAATACGCTCCATGGCCTTGCAGATAAGGCTTGTCAGACTGATGGGACGGTAGTTTCCGGGATCCAAGGTGGATCCCCCCTTGTGGATTGGGATAACTATAGCTCTGCGCCACTCAGTGGGCACGAAACCTGAGGTGAGGCTATGATTAAACATGACACTTAGGTGAGGTGCCAGTTCACATTGTAGTTCATGTAGTACACAGCCCGGGATGTCATCTGGTCCCATGGATGCTATATTCTTGGCTTTAGAGAGTGCATTTTGTACCTGTGTGGCCGTTATTACTGGAATTTGGCAATCTTCCGGTATTGAGATGGGCCATTTAGGGGGTGAGAGTGGGGTGAAGTTGGCACTGAATCGATCTGCCAGGATATTGGCAATATCCTTCGGATCAGTATATTTAATGCCATTCTGTTTTAGCTCAGAGCAGATCTGAGCATTGCCATTTAGATTCTTGACATAATTATAGAATGCTTTGTGGTTGTCTTTGGAATCTTTGGCAATTTTATTTTCGTAACTAGCTTTGGAGGATTTTATGAGGCATCTCAGTTTCTTACTGAGGCTAGTAAGGGAGTTTGCATCCTGGGATTTTCCTCTTTTCTGCAAAAGTTTCTTCCTTTTGTTGTAAAGTTTGTTTATGGCAGGGGACCACCAGATTGGCTTCCTTTTTTTGGATGAGAGCATTTTGGTTCTATTTGGGATGGCACGATTCATGCATGAGTGGATGTGCTCGTACAGTGCCGTAGTGTAGGATTCAGCAGTTGAACTTTCAGTTCCGTCTGCATGGGTGTCATGAAGTTTGTCACTTCTGACTTGAGTAGCATGAAGTTGGCTTTAGAGAAGTTTTTATGGTGGTTTCTTTACTGGGGGTGGGGTGGGATGTGGATGTTAAGGGTGATTAGCTTATGGTCAGACCTGACTAACGAGGGGTGACCATAGGTATGGAGCATTGATTTCCCATGTTGGTAATGACCAGGTCTAGGATATTGGAGCCCTGGTGGGACTATGGATTAGTTGATCCAGGGCGTTGGAATTTATGAATTCCAAGAACCGTTAGCATAAAGGTGTTGGGACATGAGTAGTTTTCCCAGTTAATGGCAGGGTAGTTAAAATCACCCAGTATTAGGGTGTTTGGTTCTATCTTAATATTTTCCAGTATGTTTAGAAAGGTGTAGTGAGAATCTTGGGGTATGGTGGGGGATCTGTAGCAAGCTACAATTTGGATTGCAGTCTTACCTAGTGCTAGTTGCAGTTGGAGAATTTCAGACACATTGTGTTGGCCAACTAGCCTGGTGGTGTGAATATCCTTGGTGAATATTGACACTCCTCCACCTTTAGTGTTTCGGTCCTGGTTTGGTGGCCGAAAAGTGTGGTAAGAGTTGTAGCCTGGTATTGCAGGGGTGCTCTCTGGAGCCTTGAACCAGGTCTCAGTTACTGCACAGATATCGATGTTCTCCATTTTTAGGAGTGCCTCGAGAGAGTGCATTTTGAGGTTTAGACTTCTAGCATTGAGTAGCATTACCTTCAGATTTTGCATGCTTGTACCTGTTATGGTGGTGGTTTTGTCCTTTGAAGTTTGCCTAAAAAGGCACTATAGGGTGGCAAGAACCTTAGCCAGTAACCTGAATCCCAGGGGCGACAGGTGCAGACCATCTCTGGCAAAGCATCGTGGTCTGTCAATCATGTCATCCCAGGCAGACAGATACTGGATCCCCTTTGAATGACACCATAAGCTTAGCCAATTGTTGAAGTCAATCATTTTATCCTTATATTGTGGTATCATTCTGGGCGAAGGCAGGATGCTACTCAGGGCTAGGGTCATACCTGCCTGGGCCACATGATCCGAGAGCTCTTCCATGTCTCTTTTCATGTAGTCCAGGGAGGTACGTCTCAAGTCATTCACTCCAACATGGACAATGACAGAGTCATATTTGTACTTGTTGTGGAGTGACTTGAGTGATTTTTCTGCATTACTTTTAAGTTACAGGTGCATGCAAAAATTATACTGCATGTCTGCAGTAAATGTGAAGCTTAGGGAAAAAGTCACTGCTTATGCCCATTTCGCCTAGTTAATCTCATTTTGTAGCCTTCTCATTTCCAGTATTTTAGTCATACTTTTGGGCCACCAAAATTCTGGTAGTAAACAGTGTTCTGCTTGTTGATACTTTGACCTTCCTTGATGAACTGCTTGTCCCTAGAACTACTAAATGGGTTGCTAAATGGCTTACTGATAGAACCCACACTGTAAAAGTAGCTGACTCCAAATCCAGCTCCAGACAAGTGACAAGTGGAGTACCTCAGGGTTCTGTCCTGGGGCCGCTCTTGTTTGGCATCTACTTCTCTGAAGTACAGGTCAACACTAAGGGACTCTGGCTAACAAAGTTTGCAGATGACTGCAAACTGGGAGCCATTATTGAATCCCCAAATGATGTGGATACTCTACAAAAGGGCCTTACAGAAACAGATGCTTGGTGCCAGAGCCATGGGCTCAAGCTCAATGCCAAGAAATGTATTGTTATCCCCTTTGGGAAAAAACATGTATCCATGAATTACCATATAGGTGGCAGTACACTAAACACAGAAAGTGTGATAAGAGACTTAGGGACACAGGTGGACAGTGGTCTCACCTTCGATAACACATCGCCACAACAGTCAGGAAATCCTTCTATGTGGCACACCTTATCACGAAGGGCTTTTCATCCAGAAAAAAGGAGGTCATTGTCCCACTGTACTCATCCCTCATTAGACCCATTATAGAATACAATGCCCCATTTGGTAGGTACCTCTCAAGACATCTGCAACAACTGGAAAGGCCTCAGAAATACCTCACTAAAAGAATCACAGGCCTAAAGCAGATGCCCTATGCTGACCGCCTTAAAAAACTCCAGCTATACTCTGTCGCATATCGTCTACTCAGAGGCGATCTCTGCTTAACATAAAAGGCCATGTCAAACCCAGAGCTGTTGGACATGCTACACTTAAAGAAATCCCAATCCCTCAGAGCTACACGCTCCAGGGATCTAAACCTTGTCATCACAATAAACAAAACATGTTGGAGGGATAGGTTCCTGACCCAGAGACTCCCCAGACTCTGGAATAGATTGCCCATACATGTCAAGCAGAGTGCCTCTTTGGACCTCTTCAAGAGGAACCTTGACGATTGGATGGGAGAAAGGAAATTCACCCCAGGGATCACGTCAGTCACCCTGCTAGACAGGGGTCCAGGAAAGTAAATAATGTGGGAAGAAATATTCAGGGAATTGTTATGGCTAGGCTTGTATAGGCCCTAGGGCTGATAGCCTAGTACTAACCTATGAACCTATGAACTAAATCTACATACTTTAAAGCAGTCAGAAGAACGTGGAAGATATGCATAAATATTGGTGTAAGAACTAATATAGGAGAAGTACATTAACAGCGGTCTGCTTCCTCTGTGAGGCGGCAGCAACAGAAGGTGACCTACATTCTCCAAAAATGTCTTAATGGCTCAAATAAGACCAGTCACAACTAACAGTGTATACATGTTTTACTACAGTCACACCACCACTAAGGAATCAATTAAATAACCTGTGAGAGCTGTGCTATCTGCAGCATGACTCAGTGGGCTGAATACTTGTGTAAACTTGCATACTTCCTTTGATCAAGGCCAAACACTATGCTTCTGTACATTTAGAAACACTTGGACAACAATTTAAAATATACAGGCTTCTCTTATCAACAGAGTCGTACCATTTTGAAAGCCATTTAACTAAAGTCCCAGGCGTCACATACCACTGACAAAACATACCATAATAAAGTTCTGACCACACCAAGAAAGTACAGTTGTGTAAGCTGAACTTCCATAACAGTAGATGTTTGAATGATCACTGCTGCAGAAGCCTTAGCTATATGGGTTACATCTTGCTGCCAAGGACATAAATGGTGGCCAACTTCCAAAGCTTCAGGGTGCCTTCCATGCACCCAAACTGTCAAGCAGCTTGAGCTAAGCTGACTAAAAGACAAGTATGGGCACAAAGCCCTAGACAGCTTTCCTGCCATCAAAGACAGGGAGGCTGAGCCCTGAAAGGACAATGTTAGGAACAAAAAGTACATACCCACACCCTGGCATAAACAAAACACATGAAAAAGAAGTGGGGGATGGACTCCGGCTACTTTAGCAGTGATCATTTGAACATCTACAGTCATGGTAAGTTCAACTTACACAACTGTACTATGCTCATTTATTTTTATTTTATTTAACATTTGTTGACTGGGAAAGTCTGACTAGGTTCCACAGATCCTGTTTTCAGCAGAGGCCCGGGGAGAAATGCTCCAGAAGCATGTCTTTAGAATGTGGGAGGAAACCGGAGTACCCGGAGGAAACCCACACGAATGCAGGGAGAACATGCGAACTCCACACAGAAGGCACCCCAGCCGAGAATTGAACCGGAGAACCTCTTGCTGTGAGGAGACGGCGTTAACCACTGCATCATATTGATCACTACTGCAATAGCTTTAGCTATATGATTAGATTCCCTAGTTAACTACATTTGGAAGGTGGAAGGAGGAGAGTCCAAGATCCCCTAGAGAATGGACTTGGCAAAGCTTGATCTGGACCTACAGAAGGAATCCAGCTTGTAGTGCTTTGTAAAAGTATGTACAGGGGACCAAGTAGCAGTTTTTAGAATATTTATAGAATCCAACCCTTTCCAAAAAGCCACAGAGGAAGCCAAGGCTATGGTACACTGGACCTTAACCCTGCCTGGAACATATTTGTCACACTGAGTAGAGCAAAAGCCGACAACCACTTGGTGACAGTCTGTTTTGACACAGGTTGTCCCTTCTTACTTTCTCAAGAAATGAACAACTGATCCAAAGATCTGAAAGATTTAGTTCTGTCGAGATAGTACCAGAGCTGTCTGTGGACATCAGAGGTCAGAGTATACTTTCTCCCATATTTTTAGGTTCAGGAAAGAAAATGGGGAGATGGATAGTTTGGCTTAAAGTAAACTCAGACAGCACTTTAGGCATAAAAGAAATATTAGTTTTCAGAGAAACTCTGTACCTATGGAAAATGAGATCTGGTTGACTCATCATAAGAGCTTGCAACTCGAACACCGTAAAGAACCCTAAAGTCAGCCAGATTAGCTGGTTCAAATGCAGCAAGTGTTAGCATGTCTAACAGAATTGAAATCCCAAGTAGGGGCTACCACTTTTCTAGGAGGCCTCTTATGCAAAACCCCTTTCAAGAACATTTTGACATGAAACTGCATTAAGAGAGGAGGATCGATGGGCAGACATGTTGAAATGGCTGATAAATGAACACTGACAGAGGAATAAGAAAGGCCACAGACAGTAACTCACACAGATATTGTAAAATCACAGAACAACTTGTCCTGAATTGGAGCGTGTTATGTTCTTGGGACCAACTAGAAAACTTTTTCCATTTGTTAATATATAATTTTCTGGTAGCAGGCTTTCTTGCCTCCATTAGTATTTGCTGCACATCCTCAGAAAACAGGTGCTAAAAGGAATTATGACCCCATCATCCATGCAGTCAACTGAAGATGACTGATGTTGGGGTGTATCAAACACCCCTGTTCTTGTGTCAGTAGATCTGGTTTGTGAGAAAGCTTGTGGTAATTGACCCAGGCCGTTTCTAAAAGAAGGGAGATCAATGGCTGCCTGCGTCAGAAGGGAGCCACCACAGTGATCTTGGGAGATTCCTTCCGAATCTTCAGAAGTACCCTGGATACTAATGGAAAAAGTGTAAAGGCAGACAGGCACAATCCTGTCCAAAGCAAAGAAAAGGCATCTGTCTTCTAGGTCTTGTTGCATGGAATCCTGGTACAGAATGTTGGCAGTTGATTTTTCAGAGAGGCGGCAAATAAGGTCTACTGGAGGAACTCACCAAAGATGAATCAAACCTTGGAAGATTCCCTGATATGCCTTCTATTTGTGAGGGCTTGCCATGGTCCTGCTCAGCTTGTCTGCCATACAATTTTGCTCCAACAGAATGTAGGATGCCTTGTAGCGTAAGAATGTGCTGTGAAGCTATATCCCAAACTAACATGGCTCACCTGCAAAAAGGGTAGGACTTTGTTCTCTCTTGCTTGCTGAAGTACCACATGACTATGGCATTGTTTGTAACCACTCAATGAGGTCCTGGGGACCAAAGCGGGTTCAGAGAGTTGAGTGCCTTCATCAGGACAATAACCTCCTTAATATTTATGTGCTTCCATCTATCATTTGTGTCCTACACCCTTCTGCACTTTTATCCCTCCTGAAACTGCTCCTCAAGCAAAGTCCGAAGTGTCTGTGGTGACTGACTGCTTTGGAGTAGGAAGGGAGAACGGGAGACCTGGACTTAAGGATATCTCTCTCCTGACAAATCCCTGTATTGGGATCGGAAAAGATAAAGGGTGTTGATGCTGGGACCAAAGAGATTTCAGATACCAATGTATCGTTCTGTGGAGTCTTGCAAGGGGTACCGTAAGTATGTACTTTTCTCATACTTTCACAGTTTGTCAGAACAAACTAACATATGAGCCTGACAATTCAAAATTCTGAAAATCAAAGTTCCAGAAGTATACATTGTTTCCCCTGCCTATCAATAACTTTGCCATCCTTATCACAAAGAGCAGGATTGGAATGAACTAAGTGCCTAGCAGCAGCGGGCTCAACTAAGGCTATAGCTGCTGGGTCAGGTTTGGGAATAGTGTACAGAAATTTAAGAGACTGAAGAACTTTATATACTCCATCTGCCTTTTTAAGGACAGCTGGTTGACTAACAGGAAAATTTCAGGAAGTAGCACAGAGGAATAGGTGTAAGTTCTGGAAAATCCTTCTGTAACAAATCATAGTATTTTCTGAGGAATGAAACACTGGCACATTCTAACAGTCTCACATAAAGAGAAACTCCCACAGGGAGAATTAGAAACTGGGCTCTCCTCTGTGTCTGAATCAGAAATCTAAGGAAAAAAACTGAATCCATCCCTACATCTTCCTGTTCAGATTCAGAATCTTGAATCCCTTCAAGAAAAGAAGAATCCCTTCTTTTACCAGAAACTTACTTTAATTCAGGTTATTGATCCTTCTTGTAAACACTGAGCCAGACCCAGTAAACTACTCCTATCCAAAGAAATTTGAGGAGGAGTAGATGCATGCTTAGTTTTCCATTTCTCTTTGGTAGGAAAAATTGAGCTAATCATGTTGCTAATTACAACAGCTGCTTCCCCAGGGATGAGCACAGCATTCCGAGAAGACAAGGAAACATTCCCTGTTCCCTCTCCCACCACTGACAAGAATGGCGCTCTCTTGCCCACTATTGGGACTCAATAGCCACAGAGGACAAGGCTAACTCCTGGTCCATAGTGGCTGCAGGTGCTACACCAGAGTGATCTGGGTTAAAAGAGGAGTTGTCTGAGTTAAAACAAATGGACACAGCAGAGTCACCCACCTGCAACTCAGGCAAACTGCTAGCCTGATGTGGCGGCAAAGGCTATTTGGTTAACTGTTTCTTTTTGTGGATGGAAGAAGGACCGACCTTAGGACCGGTAGTCTGTTCCATGGTCAAGCTGAAACTGTTGCCTCTTTCCTAGATGTCGTTCATCTCTTCAGGATGAAAGTGACGAATGTGCGTGGGCTTTGTTCAAGCAGCTCTATTATGTACAAACACATCAGTATTGAGACATAACTAACAGATAAACTTATAAACAGACTTTCTATCATACATGCTCACCCTCTGGCTGCACTCTCAAAATGGCACTGAAGCTAGCACATGTTTGTTATTTATATATGCAAGTTCAGTCCTTGGAAATGCTCCTTAAAGGTACAACACATACATTCTACATCCTCCTCCTTTGAGAAATGGATCATACTTCATTGACGACATTGATTGCCATATAATAAATACAAGGTAATTTTTTGACATGCAATTATACAGAACTAAATACATATAGACAATCATGTCCAAAGTGCTGTGCATTTCACACCAGGTCTAGAGATGGGACCAAATCGTGTAACATAGAATTTAGAATCAGGTTTAGCAACTGGAACTGTCTCTGCTGAATGTTCAACCTCAGGGACATATGGAACATCATCTGGAAAGGAAACTGGAGTCAAGACACATTCTGCAAGAGGAACATTGCCTGGATTGCGTTGCGATTTAGAATCTGTATCACAGGAACAATGATGGGATATCGGTTCTGATACAGGCAGATGCCTGCGATTTCTCCTGTACTCCACATCCTCAGATTTTACAAAACAGGATCTCGGCTCAGCACATATACCTGTAACTTGACCAATCCAGTTTAAAGTTTTCGTTTGTATCCTTACTGTCTCTCCTTTTATCAATGAACGAAGAAATCTGCTCATTTTGTCATAACTGGACTTCTGGAAAGAATGCTTTCTGAACAGTTGGGCTTTGACTGCTTTACTGTGCTTTACTTTAGGCCTCAACAAACTGGAAAAGATAGGCAAGGTTGTTCTGGTTTTCCTGGATACTAGTCTCTGAGCAGGTGAGCCAAGTATATTGTCACGGGGTATGTTACGGAGATTGAGTAAATTCAACAAGACATCGGTATAGTCACATTTTGACTTCTCCAGTAATTGCTTTGTACTACGTATTGCACAATCAGCTAAGGCTATTTGACTGTGGGTATTCAGGCCTACTAGTAACATGTATAAAGTCCCATTCTCTTGCAAATCTCTGAAACAACTGACTGGTAAATTAAGTTCCATTGTCAGCTATAAGCTTATGTGGACTTCCATGGACTGAGAAATGATGCTTCAACTTAGTAATAACAGTAGTGGAAGTTAGGTTAGGCAACAAATCAATCTCAAACCAGTTAGAATAAGTTGACCAACATTAAATAATGCTGATTGTTCCACTTGAATATGTCAGTGGCTACTGTCGACCAAGGTAGTTCAGGAACTTGATTTAGCTGAAGTGGTTCTTTTTGCAGATGCGGTTTAGTACTACTGCATACTGAACACAATGAAAGTACTGTGTCAATGTCTTTTGCTAGGGAAGGCCAAAATACTAGTCCTCTTGCCCTTCTTTTGGTAGATTCTGAACCTGGGTGGCGGCCACAATGCAAAATCTGAACATATTCATGTTGTAAGGAAGCAGGAACAACAACTTTAGGACCTTTGAAAATAATGTCATCTTCCATCAACAACTCATCTCTGTAAGGAAAATAAGCTAGTACTTCAGGCGGTACACTGGATTGCTTTGACGGCCATCCTACCTGCAAGGAGTGGTTGAGCTTTTGTAAAACAGGATCAGTCTTTCTATGATCTCTCAGCTCATCAAGTCTCGTGGTCTAAAAACTATGCACTTCCATGACAAAGTCAAAATTCTCTGCATCAAGCTG
Source organism: Protopterus annectens (assembly GCF_019279795.1). NCBI lineage: Eukaryota > Metazoa > Chordata > Ceratodontiformes > Protopteridae > Protopterus > Protopterus annectens. Next base: position 475,972,328 of record NC_056733.1, on the reverse strand, counting down.
CTTCGTTGTAGTTTTAGGCGATCCGGATAAGGTATCAGCCAAACACAGACGTTTGCCTTTTGTATAGACCATTTTGAAGTTGTACTTTTGTAGTCTGAACATCCTTTGTAATCTAGTTGGAGCAGAATGCATAGGCTTCTTTAAAATAGTAACAAGAGGTTGATCAGTTTCAATCTGGATATCTCGACCATAATTATAATCATGAAACTTGGAACATGCAAACAGTTGTCAAAAGCTCCTTCTCAATTTGAGCATATTGCATTTCAGTTTGGGTAAGAGTTCTAGATGAATAGGCTACCAGCCCGTCCTCTTGAAGGATAACTGCACCAAGACCAAACTTTGAAGCATCACACGAAAGAGTAACTGCTTTACTGACAATAGTACCTTAGTGCAGGTGGAGTGGAAATTTTCTGCTTAAGATCATCAAAATATATCTGGCATGGCTTAGTGGTAAATCAGTTTGTCTATGGTGTGCAGGGTCCTGGGTTTGAGCCTTGCAGAGGCTGTTTATAGCAAAGTTCTTCATTAGCACTCTTCAAGAAAAATCTTGATGAGTGGATGGGAAATAGGAAATACACCCCGGGGATCACTTCTGAGTTTCTGCTCGACAATGGCACAGGAAAATAACTTTCTTGGGTGGTGTAAGCCAGGGAACCTTGTTGGCTAGGCTTATGTAGGCCCTTGGGCCGATAGCCTAGTACCTACCTACCTAAGAGTGCCTAAATGTTCTCTGGTGCTGTTCTAGCCAGGACCACGCATCATTTTTGCACGTCAGCTCTCTTAAAGGTGCTGTCAGTTCACTGAAATCTGGTATGAACTTGCCCAAATAGTTACCATACCAAAAAGACACAGTAAAGCTTGAACATTATCTGCAGCGGGCATCTCAAGAATACCTACTAGCTTGGATAGGTCTGCTCGTAACCCACTACTAGTAAACAAATGACCTACATATGTGACTTCTGGTAGTCTAAATTTGCACTTCATAGGATTGAGTTTTAAGTTCACTTCACATGCTCTGACCAAAAATTTTCTTGAGGTTTCTATCATGCTCTACTTCACCGCTGCCTCCAAGCAATAAAGCATCTACTATTTTGGCACAGGGATAGCCTGAAAAAATCGGTTCCATTGCACGCTGGAAGATTTCACTTGCAAAATTTATACCAAATGGCATCTTGAGAAATCTGCATCTTCCAAATAGGGTATTGAAATTAGTCAATAGTGAAGATTTGCAATAAAGAATTACTTGCCAAAATGAACTTTCTGCATCAAAGACAGAAAATACAGTGGCATTCGGTATCAGGGCTGTGACTTCTTCGACTGTACGCATGGGATGATGAGGTCTCTTCAATGCCTTATTCAAATCTCTTGGGTCGATGCATATTCTGATCTCGTCTGAGCCTTTTTTATGAGCTGCTACCACAGACGACACCTATTCAGTTGGTTCTTTGACTGGACAAATCACACCTTGTTGCACCATTTTATCCAACTGAGCTTTAACTGTGTTCTGCATAGCTATTGAACTGTTCTTGACAGCCTGATCACTGGATTGATCTTTGGGTCTAACGGCATGGATCACACAACTGGAAGCTTGCCTATCTTGTCACTGAAAGCATCAGCATATTCTGCGAAAATAGCATCACTGAAACTGAAACTGAGACATGTGCTTACAGGATGAACTTCTTTAGTAAAGGAAAGCAAGTCCATTCTCAAACTGTCTCTGAGACCCAATAATGACTGCACAGGTCTTTGAACTATGTAAAATAAAGTACAGTTGTGTACCTACCATAAATATAGATGTTCGAGTGTATTCACTGTTGCAGTCATTACTCTTGGGTTATCCTGCTGGCAGGCTACCCGCAGTCGGCCTGAATTCCAAAGTCTTGGTCCGGCGTCAGTTGCTGTCGCCTCTTCCCTGACGTCAGTGCGCCAGGGGTATAAAAGATGCAGCAGACGCCATTTTCTTCAGTTTTTCTTGCCCCAGATGTCAGATGCCCCCAAAAGGGTAGGCTAAAAATGATGCCGATAAACATGCATGCACTAAGGTAATCATTTCCTTTATCTATAAGCAAATACACCACATATGTTGTATAGAATAGAGAAGTACAGATAAGACCCAGCAAAAGAAAGGGGGATGGTGGGAGGGTAACCTGGACTGCAACAGTGAATACACTCGAACATCTACATTTATGGTAGGTAGACAACTGTACTATGTTCATCGTGTTTCACTGTTGCAGTCATTACTCTTGGGTTGAATCCCAAAGCTGAGGATAGGTGGCTAGGGCTGATTAGGATTAGGAGAGGCCATGAGGCCCTGCAGAACTGCAGTAGCAAAGCCTGCTCTGGATTTAGAGTAGAGAGGTAAGTGGTAGTGCTTTGTAAAAGTGTGCACTGAACTTCAAGTTGCAGTCTCTAAGATGTCTTTGGTTGGTACTCCTCTGAGGAAGGCTGCTGAAGTGGCTGCTGCACTGGTTGAATGTGGTCTAATGCCCTTAGGCACTGATTTGCCATGTTGTGAATAGCAGAAATGAATGCAATGGCCTATCCATTTTGAAAGAGTCTGTTTTGAGATAGCCTTTCTTTGTGATCCTGCAGCATATGCCACTAAAAGTTGCTCAGTCTTTCTGAAAGCTTTAGTTCTGTCCAAGTAGAAGTGTAGCTGTCCGTGTATGTCCAAGGAATGAAGAAGTCTCTCATCCTTGTTCTGTGGGTTTGGATAAAAAGTAGGCAAGTGAATGGTTTGGTTAAGGGCCACACTGGACACCACCTTAGGCATGAATGTCGGGTTTGTCCACAGAGAAACCCTGTCTGGATGGAAAATGATAAAAGGTTCCACAGCCATGAGTGCCTGTAACTCCGAGACTCGTCTTGCAGAGGTTATTGCTAGGAGCAGAGCTGTTTTCCAGGCTACGAATTTTACATCAGCTGTTGAGGCTGGCTCAAAAGGAGGCAGTGTGAGTTTTTCCAAGAAATAATGGAGGTCCCATGCAGGTATTGGTGCTCTCCTTGGAGGTCTTATGTTTTTGGCCCCTCTGAGGTACTGCCTTATTAAAGGATGAGAAAAGATAGGTGGTTCCGTATTGTAATGAGTTGAAATGGCAGAGGCATGGACCTTAATTGATGAAAAGGATAGTCCTTTGTCCAGCATCTCAGTTAAGTATTGTAAAATCTGAGGAATATTTGGTACGAACGTGTCAATTCCTTGTGCCTGGTTCCATGCACAGAATCTCTTCCATTTTTCTGCATAAGATTTTCTGGTACTGAGCCTCTTGGCCTCCAAAATAACATCCATCACAGCTTTGGAGAGAGGAGTGTTCTGAATGGCTACATTATCCGCCATGCTACCAGATTTAAGGTCCTGAGGTGGCTGTGCAGGATCTGATTGTTTTGTTGGGTCAGTAAGTGAGGAATCTGAGGCAATGTCCAGGCTGGGTCTTGAGACAAGTGCTTTAGGATTGGGTACCAGTGCTGGCGTGGCCAGTCTGGGGCAATCAGAATCATTTTTGGCTTCTCTTGTCTGACCTTTAGGAGTACCTTGGGGAGGAGACGCAGTGCAGGAAAGGCATAAGGATAAGGCATCCACTTTCCATGCTTGCTTGTGCTAAGTCCTTGTGCAGAATCTCTGTAGCTGGCAGTTGTGAGGAGAGGCAAATAGATTTATGTCTGGGCATCCCCATTTCCTTGTTATCATGCTGAAGACTTGTGGATCCAGTTTCCACTTGTGGGGATCCATGAGGTTTCTGCTTAGTTCGTCTGCCAGAGTATTTATCTTTCCTGGCAGGAATTGTGCTTGCAGGTGAACTTGATAAGTCAATGCTGTGTCCAACAAAGTCATGGCTTGTCTGCAGATGCCTCCCTGCTTGTTTATGTACTACATGACTGTAGTATTGTCCGTCTTTATCAGTAGTTGTCCTGGAAGATGTAGGTCCTTGAAGGCTGTCAGTGCATTCTGAACAGCTAGCATCTCTTTTTGATTGATATGAAGATGCATCTGGCTTGTGGGCCATGTGCCCTGAATACATTTTCCTGCCATGTGGGCCACCCAGGCATAATCTGATGCATCTGTTGTTAGTGTCTGCCTGGCTGTGGGTAAAGTGAATGGCTGTCCCTTGTTGTGGTGACAGGCCTGTGCCCACCATCGAAACTCTTGTTGCAGGCAGGGAATGAGGGTAATTACTGTTTCCAGGCTGTGGCAATGTTGAGTCCAAACACTTTTTAGATACCATTGTAGTTTCCTCATATGCAGTCTGGCATATGGAATTAGCAGAATGCAGGATGCCATGAAGCCCAAAGCCTGCAGAATTTGTCTTGCAGATAACTGGGTCTTTGTTGCCAACATTTTGAAGTAAGAAGTCAGTTGCCTTTGTTTGTCTGGCGTGAGATAAGCCATCTGGGCAGTTGTATTTAAGCTTGCACCCAGGAATATTATCTCTTGAGAGGGTACTAGTTTTGATTTATTTTCGTTTACTGTGTACCCTAGGCAAATTAGTAATCTTTTTACAAATGCCAGATGTTTTAGTAGAATGTCCTTGTTCTCTGCTTGAATAAGGCAGTCGTCCAAGTAAGGATATATTTGAATTCCCCTTTGTCTGCAAAATGCAATTACTGGTGCCAGGCATTTTGTGAAGACCCTGGGTGCAGAAGATAAGCCAAACGGCAGTGCAGACAATTGGTAGTGCATTGAGCCAGCTATGAATCTGAGGTATCTTCTGCAAGATTGTCTGATTGGGACATGCAGGTATGCCTCTTTTAGGTCCAAAGTTACAAGCTAAGCCTTCTTGCCCAGTATGGGCAGAAGCTGCTGCAGAGTCAACATTTTGAATTTTGGAACGTCCAGAAATGTGTTTAGAATAGACAGGTCCAGTATTGGTCTCCAGGCTTTGTCCTTTTTGGGTACCAAGAAAAGTCTCGAGTAAAATCCTTGTCCCTGCTCTTGCTGTGGTACTCGCTGAATGGCCCTCATGTCCATGAGGGATGAAACTTGCTTTTGTGCCTCTGCCCATTGATTATGTGGCAGGTCTGACATGCCTTTTGCCCTTGGCAGGGTGTGAAAGTGGAACCTGTAGCCCTGAGACACTATATTCAAGACTCATTTGTCCCGGGTGATCATGTGCCAATTTTGTGAAAAGTGCTAGTTTTTCCCCTAAGGGGGCTGCCAAAAGATAAGTGCTTGGTGCTGGCAAAGGAAAGTCATTGGGACTGTTTCCTGTATGGCTGTGATTTGTCTTCTCCGCTTTTGGAGGTAGAAGCACCCCATTGTTTAGGACTGTATGAGCCTTGGGGCTGGGATCTGCCTCTGGGGCATCTGTATCTGCCTCTTTGTGGCCTGTCTGACACTGGAAAGGACCAATTCTTTGTAGTCCAGTTCCTGCTAAATCTGGGTGGCTGCACCTGTAAGAAATTCTTAACTGTCTGCATGGATTTCGCTTTGTCCTCCATTTTCAACACCTCTTCTGCTTTAACACCAAACAAAGTATCATGCTGTAATGGAGCATCTAATAATTTTGCTTTAACATGATCAGGCAGATTCTGTTCCTTTAACCAAGCATGCCTCCTAATGACAGAACCCGTAACAGCAGCCCTGCAAGAGGCCTCCAGAGAATCAAAACCACATTGCAAAATATACTTTGCCACTTGTTCAGTTGCTTGCAATAAATCCTGCATTTCCTTGTTTTCTGCACATTCAGAATTTAACATATTCTGTTTAAGCAGTGACATTAAGTATTGCTGATATTTAAGCATATGAAATTGACAGTTTAAAGCCCTCACAGCCAAGGTAGCAGAAATGTAAACCTTTTTCCCCCATCTGTCCAGTGCCCTTAAATCCCTATGAGAGGGGATAGGGTTTTTTTGCAGTGGAAGCCTTGACCCCTTTGGGACGCTGAGAAATAGTTTCTGGGTCAGCAGCAGGGTTTTTATAAAGAAATTTATGTGAATCTGGAACCCTGTAGTATCCGTCTGGCTTAACAGGTGCAGGGGGTAAATCGTCAGGAGACAGGCCGGACTCTGAAAATACATCATCTACAATGTCTAAAACAGGGGGGATAGCAAGAGGCCTGTGCTGAGGTAGTAAAAGAAAGTCTCTGAGCCTTTTCTTAGATTCTGAGTAGTCTTGGCTGGCTCAGTGGAAGTGCTCCCTCATGGTATGCAGGGTTTCCCCAAAAGAATAATCCTCAGGAGGAGAGGCTAAAGGGATAGATTCTTCAGCATCAGAATCCTCATAGGGAGGATGAGAGTATTCCTGTTCAGAAGAGGAGTCAGAGGAAATGGAAACCTGATCTGAAGATTCATATTCTGTCTCTTGCCTAGGCCTCTTATCAGGAGGGGGATGGGAACCCCTGATCAAAGTAATTAGGTCTTCGGCCATTTTGAGCATCTGTTTTTAGGCATGGAGGCCTGTCCATGGGCTTGCTGCACTTGTTTCTTTGTCTTTAATGGTGCTTTAGTCTTTGCCTTTGAAGCTGTAGTAGGTTTTACATATAACTTTGTAGGCCTGAAAACACCCTCAGAAGCTGATGCCTGCTCAGCAGCTCCAGACCCATCTGAGGGAATATTTTCCAAGTGCCCAATACCTTGAGTTTCCAGTGGCCTAGTCTGCTCCACGTGGGAGTCGGAAGAGGCCTGCGGCTCTGAGGTAGCGGCGTCAGGGGCTGCAAAAGCACCTCACTGAGAACCGGCGAACTGGCGACTGGCTTAGAAGAAGCCTCGTCGTCAGTTTTGGACCTCGGATGCCTGTCCTTCTCCTTTTCCTTGCGTTTCTTGTGAACTGCGGTAGTCGGATGGCTATCCGACGACATTGTGTAATTAAATCTTCGGCCAAAGTAATGAAATGCAAAATCTTACTGACACTTAATAGTGCATTGGATAAATCTAGCATAAAACCTGCAATTAGCAACGTCGTCATCAGGGCCTAGGCAAGGAATACAATAAGAATGGAAGTCCTTATGAGGTATTTGCTTCCCACAAGAAATACAATTATTAACTTTTTCTGACATCGGTCTGGAGCAAGAAAAAAGTTTCCCCAACGGGGTACTTAGCTTTAAATGAAGACTTCGGATCTGAAATTCGAACACGAAAATCTCAGGAGTCGGCCGACTGGCACTTGCGAACTGCTTCTGCTTCGGGCACCGCGCGGCAAGAAAGACTGAAGAAAATGGCGCCGGCTGCATCTTTTATACCCCTGGCGCACTGACGTCAGGGAAGAGGCGACAGCAACCGATGCCGGACCAAGACTTTGGAATTCAGGCCGACTGCGGGTAGCCTGTCAGCAGGATAACCCAAGAGTAATGACTGCAACAGTGAAACACGATGAACATCAACCTGTAACTGCTCCCAGGCAAATAACATGAAAGCACTACTGGAGCCTTCGGTTTGAATTTCTTCACCTCCATAGCCAACAAGTCTCGCACAACTATTCACATTAAGTTGTTCACCAGCTCTTACTTTGGCAAATGTTTCTGCTGATATGACATTACCCTTTGAACCAGTGTCTACCTTGAGCTCAGTGGGTTTACCATGGATCAGAACAGTACAAAATACTTCGCCCTTTGCCAACATGTTTACTGCATTGACCTTTTCACCAATCACTGATATACTATCTACTCAGAAAGCAGACTGTAACCCTACTTGACCAACTTGCTTTTTTGAGTGGTCTTTCTTTAACTAAGCAAGGTTTACAAAACTTTTGAAAATTATTCCATTTTTTTTTTTTACACTTGTGACACTGCTGACCAAATGCTAAACACCTTTCTCTTTAGACTCATGGTTGGCACCACAATTACGACAGTTAACAATGAAGTTTGACCTGGGTTTTGTTGATTCACCCTTGTGCTGTACTGAGCAGCATTTGTTCTGCAGTGAGCATGCGCCTTTAACTAAACTAGTCTTAGAGAACTTGCTGGAAAACTTTGGGCACACCTCATTATAAGGAACGTTCCTCATTTGGGGTCTTAAAAAGTTCACGTTCCTTGAAGTTCCATATTGAAAGCATCTGTCACAAATTCAGTGTTAGGATTTTTTTTAACGGATATCCTTGACAAAGAGAAATGAATCATATTAATTTATCAAAAGAAAGTACGGTTGTGTACACTTACCATAAATGTAGATGTTCGAGTGTATTCACTGTTGCAGTCATTACATTTGGGTAATCTGCTGGCAGGTTGCCCTCAGTCGGCCTGATTAACAAAGTCTTGGGTCCTGCGTCGGTTGCTGTCGCTTCTTCCATGACATCAGGTTGTCAGGGGTATAAAACATGCAGCCGATGCCATTACATCAGTTTTTCTTGCCCCAGATGACAGGTGCCCCCCAAATGCGGAGCAAATAAAATTAAACATACAAAAATATACCGCCAACCAAAAGCAAATACACCAAAAAGGCTTTTAAGCATAGTAAAAGAAAGTAGAGGTATAGCCAGAGAAAAACAGGGGGCTGGAGGGTGGGTAACCAGGACTGTAACAGTGAATACACTTGAACATCTACATTTAAGGTAAGTGTACACAACTGTACTATGTTCTTCGTGTTTCACTGTTGCAGTCATTACATTTGGGTAGATTCCCAAAGCTATGGTTGGGAGGAGGAATTTATACAGCATTAGGACCAGCTATAAGGCCCTGCAAGACAGCAGTGGCAAAGCCAGCTCTGGATTTAGAAAAAATTGGTAAATGATAATGCTTGGTGAAAGTATGTACAGAACTCCAGGTAGCAGCTTCTGGAATATCTGTTAGGAACACCTCTGAGAAAGGCTGCAGAAGTAGATGCAGCCCTGGTGGAATGAGATCTGATCCCCTGGGGGATAGGTTTTCCATGGTGCTAATAGCAGAAATGAATGCAATGGCTTATCAATTTAGAAATGGTTTTAAAATAGCCTTCCCCTCTGCCCCTGCAGCAAATGCTACTAGCAATTGTTCAGATTTTCTTTGAAATTTAGTTCTGTCCAAGTAGAATCTAAGTTGTCTGTGCACGTCCAAGGAATGCAGAATCCGTTCCCCTTTGTTCTGTGGATTGGGATAGAAGGTTGGCAAATGAATGGACTGATTAAGAGTCACACTGGAAACCACCTTGGGCATGAAGGATGGATTGGTCCTCAGAGATACCCTGTCCACATGAAAGATAATGAAAGGCTCCACCTGCCATAAGGGCCTGTAATTCAGATATCCTTCTAGCTGAAGTGATTGCTAAAAGGAAGGCTGTTTTCCAAGAAAGAAATTTTAAGTCTGCAGTAGCAGCTGGCTCGAAAGGAGGTAGAGTGAGCTTCTCCAAAACAAAGTTAAGCTCCCAGACAGGGGTAGGAGCTCTCCTGGGTGGTTTCAAGTTCTTTGCCCCGTAGACTAATAGGTTTTTCCAGCTGAAGGACAGAGAATCCACTTTCCAGGCTTTTTTGTGGAGAGTCCTTGTGCAAAATTTGTCCAACTGGTAGTTCTGGGGGAGGCAAATAGATCTATGTCTGGGCTCCCCCATTTGCTTGTCAACATGTTGAAAATCTGTGGTTCCAGTTTCCACTCGAGATTTCTGCTTAGTCTGTCTGCCAGTGTATTCAATTTTCCAGGCAGGAATTGAACTTGTAGGTACATCTGGTAGCTTAAGGCTGTGTTCCACAATGCCATGGCTAGTCTGCACAGGTGTTATGAATGTGTACCCCCCTGCTTGATTATGTACCACATAACCGTGGTGTTATCCGTCTTTACCATTAGTTGTCCTGGAAGAATGTAGTCCTTGAAGCCATTTTGATCATTTGTTTTTTTAGGCATAGGGGCCTGAACATGCAGCCTGGGCGTCGTTTTTTTAGACAGATCGAGATTTAGGCCTTAGTATAGAAGGAGGAGTCTGTTTAACATGCAAGTCTGTAGGCCTGAATACACCCTTAGAAACCAGTGCCTGCACAGCGGCTCTGGACCCATCCAAGGTACAGACATCTGCGGGTTCAATAGGTGAAGCATCTCGCGGCATACCAAACTCCGAATGGGTCTCAGCAGAGGCCTGCGAGTCAGAAGCAGCGGATATCAGGGGCTGTGAAAGCACCTCACTGAGTACCGGCGAACTGGTGACTGGCTTAGGAGAAGCGTCGTCTGCAGTTTTGGACCTTGATGGCCTATCTCTATCTTTTTCTTTGCGAATTTTCAGAATCCCGGTAGTCGGATGGCTAACCAACATCATTTCTGGATAATTAAACAGAGAACTGAAATATTTAGAGGCAAAAATGTACTGACGATGGATAATGCGCTGATTAAATAAAGCACAAAACCGACAGCAAGGTACGTTGTGGTCAGGGCCTAGGCAAGGAATACAGTACAAATGTAAATCTTTATGAGGTATTTGCTTTCCACAAGTAATGTAATTATTAACTTTTACTGACATCGGTAAGGAGCAAGAAAAAGTTTCCTCAACGGGGTACTTAGCTTTAAGTTGAAGACTTCGGTTCTGAAACTCGAAAACGAAAATTACAGGAGTCGGCCAACCGGCACTTGTGAACTGCTTCTGCTTCGGGCACCGCACAGCAAGAAAGACTGATGTAATGGCGTCGGCTGCATGGTTTTATACCCCTGACGACCGGACGTCATGGAAGAAGCGACAGCAACTGACGCAGGACCCAAGACTTTGTTAATCAGGCCGACTGAGGGCAACCTGCCAGCAGATTACCCAAATGTAATGACTGCAACAGTGAAACACGAAGAAAGTACAGTTTTGTACCTACCATAAATGTAGATGTCCGGTAGATATGCAACTGCAGTCATAACATATGGGTTGTCCTGCCTCAGGCAGCCCTCGGTCGGCCGAATTCCAAAGTCTGGGTCCGGCGTCGGCTGGTGTCGCCTTCTCTCCAACGTCACAATGGCTGGAGTATAAAGGCATCGGCTAACGCCATCTTCTTCAGTGTTTCTTGCCCCAGATGCCAGGTGCCCTCCTAGGAAGGCTAAATTTGGTGAATGGATAAACAATTCCAGACATGCACAACAGTAATAAACAGATACACCATAGGAGATACCCCCAGCTGATAGGAATAGGGGGAATGGACCCAAAAAGAAGGAAAAGAGGGGAAGGAGGGAGGGAAAATCCGACTGCAGTTGCATATCTATTGGACATCTACATTTATGGTAGGTACAAAACTGTACTATGTCCTTCAAGAATGCAACTGCAGTCATAACATATGGGTTGAATACCATAGCCAAGCTGGGGGTGGATGGAGCTAAGAAAAGGATGGTGTAGCTAAAATGCCCTGCAGGACTGCCGAGGCAAAGCCTGCTCGGGATCTGGAGTATAAAGGCAGGTTGTAGTGTTTGGTAAATGTATGCACAGAGCTCCATGTAGCAGCCCCTAGAATGTCCTTTGTAGCCACTCCTCTTAGGAAAGCTGTGGATGTGGCCTAATATTGGCTGGCGCACACTTTTTCCATGGTAAGAATAGCAGAATCTGATGCAGTGTCCAATCCATTTTGAAATTGTTTGCTTGGAGATTGCTTTTCCCTGCTTTCCAGCAGCATAGGCTACAAACAGCTGGTCTGACTTTCTGGTGGCCTTAGTTCTGTCCAAGTAGTAGCGTAGTTGCCTGTGTATGTCCAAGGTATGTAGCAGTCTTTCCCCTCTATTTTGAGGATTGGGGAAAAAAGTAGGAAGGTGAATAGCTTGATTTAGAGACACCCTGGAAATTACCTTTGGCATGAATGAAGGATTTGTTCTTAGAGAGACTCTGTCCTGATGAAAAATGAGGAAAGGAGGTACTGCCATGAGTGCCTGTATTTCCGAGACTCTTCTTGCTGATGTGACTGCCAATAGAAAAAACGTTTTCCATGATAGAAATTGCATCTCTGACGTTGCTGCTGGCTCAAAGGGAGGAAGAGTTAATTTTTCCAATACGAAATTGAGGTCCCATGCAGGTATTGGTTGTTTTATGGGAGGCTTGATATTCTTTATCCCTCTCAGGAACTGTCTTAGCAAAGGATGTAAGAACACTGGTGGATCACAATTGTATCTTGCTGAGATTGCTGAGGCATGAATCTTTATGGAGGAATATGAGAGTCCAGAATGAAACATTTCTGCCAAGTATTCCAATATCTGAGCTATACTCAGTACTGTTGTATCTTGACCCCTGTTGGCAGCCCAGTTGCTGAATCTCTTCCACTTGGCTGAATAGGCTTTTCTGGTGGATGGTCTGCGTGCTTCCAATAAGATGTCCTGAACTGCCTTGGAAAGATTGGAAGCGGAAGGAGTTAAAGTAACCTCCAGGCTGTCAGATGTAATGTTTTCAGGTTTTGGTGAACAGTCCTGTAGTTGTGTTGTGTTAGGAGCAGGGGCCATAGGGGCAGAGGCCACGGCTTGGTCCGAGTTATGCTCAACAGCAATGGGTACCAGTGTTGCTTTGGCCAATCTGGAGCTATCAAAATGCCTGTTGGTTGTTCTGCTTTGATCTTCAGGATCACCTTGGTCAACAGTGGCAGAGGCGGAAATGCATAAATTTTTAGGGAGTTCCAGCTGAAGGAGAGAGCATCCGTTGTCCAGGCTAGTGCATGGTGGGTCCTGGTACAGAACTTTTCCAGGTGATGATTCGTGTGAGACGCAAATAGATCTATGTCCGGTCTTCCCCATATCTTTGTTATTGTGAGAAAATGTATGGATGCAGCATCCATTCGTGTGGATCCAAGAAGTTTCTGCTTAGCTTGTCCGCCAGTACATTGTCCTTGCCTGGTACAAACTGGGATTGCAGGTGTATCTTCAGACTCGGTGCTTTTTCCCAGAGAGTCATTGTTAGTCTGCAGAGGGGGTATGAATGAGTCCCTCCCTGCTTGTTTATATACCACATAACAGTGGTGTTGTCTGTCCTTATTAGTAAATGTCCTTGCTGCAGGGATTTTTCGAAATCCTCGTTTGCATGTATCACTGCCAGCATCTCTTTTTGGTTTATGTGCAGATGTCTTTCCTTTGGTGTCCATTGACCTTGAACGCATCTGCCCTCCATGTGCGCCCCCCATCCATGATCTGAGGCGTCTGTTGTAATAATTTGACCTGCTTGAGGTCTGTTGAAAGACATGCCTTCGTTTAACTGACTTGCTTGAGCCCACCACAAGAATTCCTTTTGCAGGCATGGAATAAGTGGGATTACGTCCTCTAGGCTTTGGCTGTGTTGGGACCATAAGCTTTTCAAATACCATTGCAGCTTTCTCATATGAAGTCTTGCCAAAGGTATCAGAAGAATGCATGATGCCATGAACCCCAGGGCCTGCAGGAGTTTCCTTGCAGTCAGCTGGGAGAGCTTTGCTAGGCCTTTGAAGTACTCTGGTAACTGCTGTTGTTTTTCCTCTGTGAGGTAGGCCATTTGTGTTTGTGTGTCCAGTTTGGCTCCTAGGAAAATAATCTGTTGGGATGGCAGTAGCCTTGATTTCTGAACGTTGACTGTGTATCCCAAGGCCTGTAGTAGTTGCATGACATAGTCCAATTTTTTTATTAATGTTTGTCTGTTGTCCGCTTGTATGAGGCAGTCGTCCAGGTAGGGGTATATTTGAATTCCCTGGAGTCTGCAGTGTGCCACTACTGATGCCAGGCATTTCGTGAACACTCTGGGTGCAGTAGATAAGCCAAACGGCAATGCTGAGAATTGATAGTGCTCTGTCCCTGCAAGAAATCTGAGGTATCTTCTGCAGCTTTGTCTGATTGGGACATGCAGGTATGCCTCCTTGAGGTCCAGAGTGACCAGCCAAGATCCCTTGCCCAGCATGGGAAGGAGTTGCTGTAACATCAGCATTTTGAACTTTGGCACAATGAGAAAGGTATTTAGAGTAGACAAGTCCAGTATAGGCCTCCATTTGTTTTCCTTTCTTGGAACAAGGAACAGTCTTGAATAGAATCCCTGGCCTTGTTCCTGGGGAGGTACCTTTTCTATTGCTTTTAAACTTAATAGCTTTGAAACTTGAATGAGTGCCTCTGCCCTTTGATGGTGTGGCAGGTTTGGCATGCCTTGTCTTGTAGGTAAAGTATGGAAGTGGAATCTGTAACCCGTGTCTATTAAATCCAGAATCCAACTGTCCTTGGTTAAGATATGCCAGTTCTTTGAGAATAAGGATAATTTTCCGCCCAAGGGTGCTTCTCTCTGAGCCCTTGTAGGCGGTATGAAAGTCAAGTCACTGTGATTGCCCTTGTGGTGCAGCTGGACTGGCTGCAGCACTTCTTTGATTTGTAGGTTGCCATTGGCGTCCCCTGTAGGGGCCTCGGTATTGGCCTCGGCCACGCCTGTTCTTTCCCCTTTGAAACTTGTCTGAGTCTGGGAAGGACCAATTCTTTGAAGGCCAGTTTCTACTGAATCTGGGTGGCTGAACCTGGAGGAAATCCTTGACTGTCTGTACTGACTTAGCTTTTTCCTCAATGGATTTCAACACATCTTGTGCATTAGCACCAAAAAGCTTCTGTTTTTCCAGAGGTGCATCAAGTAACTTTACTTTGACATGGTCTGGCAGTGGCTGATCCTTTAACCAAGCATGTCTACGTATCACAGCCCCAGTCACAGCTGCCCTACATGAAGCTTCCAATGCATCATAACCACACTGAAGAAAATGATTGTTAACCTGCTGAATGTTATGTATGTGTTCCTGCAATGCCTTTCTGTCAATAAGCTCAGGAGAGGCTAACTTTTTCTGCAAATCATCCAGTAAAAAATCCTGGTACTGAAACAAGTGAAAAAGGCAGTTAAGAGACCTCATGGCTAGGGTGGTAGAGGTATAAACTTTTTTACCCCATCTCTCCAAAGACCAGGTTTCCCTATCCGCTGGCAAAGGATTCTTGGCAGTGGAGGTAGCCACTCCCTTGGGACCCTGTGAAATAGTTTCTAAATCCACGGTGTGGGCCTTAAAAAGATGTTTGTGAGTGTCAGGGACTCTGTAATATCTGTCTGGCTTGACAGGAGCATGGGGGGAGCGAGTCAGGGTTAGCACTGGAATCGGAGAAAACATCATCCAAAACATCCATCACAGGAGGAATAGCTAAAGGTCTGTGCTGGGGAAGCTTTAGGAAGGTACAGAGTCTTTTCCTGGAATCAGAGAATTCCTGACCCTGCCATTGGAAATGTTCCCTCATTGAGTGCAGGACTTCACCAAAAGAGAAATCCTCTGGAGGAGAGGCAGAGGGAATTGATTCCTCAGCATCAGAGTCCTCATAGGCCTGGAAGGATTCTTCTTGAATATCTGAATGCTCAGAATCCCCAGAGGCCTCATCTGAGGAGAGGTTTTCAGTGTGCTCAGTTCTAGGCCTTTTCTCTGCAGGAGGCTGAGAACCTCTGTCTGGGTGAGGCTGAGACCCCCTGATAAGGGAAATTAGGTCTGCAGCAAGAGACATAATCTGTTTATCAGAAGAAAGGGCCTGGACAGCAGGTTTAGGATGGGCCTTGGCCTGGCTGGCAGCCTTAGCAGGTGCAAAGGCCTTGATGGACAGAGACAGGAGGCCTAGCAGCCCCACGTGCAGAAGTGACCTTGTCCACCGGAATGGTGTCGGGTAAATCCAGAACTTCGGTATCCAGAGGAAAATCAACAACCGGCACCAGAGAGGTCTCCGGGACCGAAGGACTAGTTAAAGCTGTGTTGTCGGCCTGGAGCGGCTGGATTACCACTTCCGCAGGGACCGAAGCAATAGCGGAGGGTCTAGGCGTAGTATCAGTGGAGAACGCAGGCCGAGGATGCCGGTCCCGGTCCTTACGTTTTTTGGAAGATTGAGCTGTCGGTAGATCCGACGGCATGGTATATGCGAATGATTCGCCAAAGAAGTCTTCAGCAAATTCTGCCCGGCGCCTGAGAGTGCGCTTATTAAAGCAAGCACAGGCAGCACAGGCCGAGACGTCGTGGTCTGGGCCCAGGCAAGGAAGACAGTAAGAATGGAAGTCCTTATGAGGTATTTGTTTACCACAAGACAAACAATTATTAACTTTCTCAATTTGTTCTGACATCGGCTGAGGCAAGAAAAAATGTTCCCCAACGGGGTACTTAGCTTTAAGATGACTTCGGTACTGAAAACACAGGAGCTGACCGACCGGCACTTGCGAACTGCTTCTGCTTCGGGCACCGCGCGGCAAGAAAGACTGAAGAAGATGGAGTCGGCCAATGCCTTTATACTCCAGCTGTTGTGACGTCGGAGAGGAGGCGACACCAGCCGACGCCGGACCCAGACTTTGGAATTCGGCCGACCGAGGGCTGCCTGAGGCAGTACAACCCATATGTTATGACTGCAGTTGCATTCTTGAAGGACATTATCTTTTTACAAGTAAAAATGGCACATATTAACCATCTTATGAGCTTCCTAGGTCAAAATGTTTGTAATCTGTTAGTAAGTGTTCCACATTTTGCCCATTTGTTCCACATTATAAGATGAAATGTTCCTCATTTTAGGTTCATAGGTGTGTACTAGGCTAATGGTCCTGGAGCCTTTACAAGCCTAGCCCATAGAAGTGCCCTGGCATTGTGCCACCCGACATTAGTTCCCAGTGTCTCTATCAAGTAGAGCAACTGCAGTGATCCCCGGGGTGAACTATTTCCCATCCACTCATCAAGATTTCTCTTGAAGAGGGCCCAGTGAGGTGCTCTGCTTGACATGTATGGGAAGTGTATTCCAGTGCATGGGCAGTCTTCTGTGTTATGAGAACCTGTCCCTCCAGCATGTTCTGTTGATTGTGGTAATGAGGATGAGGTCTCTGGAGCATGTGGTGCAGAGGGATTTGGATTCCTTTACATGTAGCATTTCTAAAGGAGATGGGTCAGACATGGCTTTGTAAGTCAAGCAAAGATCACCTCTAAGTAGGCGATATGAGACAGAGAATAGTTGGGAGTTTTTTTTATGTCTGTCTATAAAGGGACAAGGGTTTCAGGCCTAGGATCCAGTTTGTGAGGCACTTTTACGGCCTCTCCAGTTGTTGCAGGTGTCTATTAAGGTACACGCCAAATGGGGTATTATATTCGATGACAGGCCTAATGAGAGAAGAGTACAGAGAGATGATGACCTCTTTCTTCCTGGATGCAAAACCTTTGGTAATGAGATGTGCCACATAGAAGGACTTTCTGACCACAGTGGCAATGTGGTGGTCAAAGGAGAGGTTGCTGTCAACCTGTGTCCCCAGATCTCTTACAACGCCAGTGGGCTCCCATCGATGTGGTAATTAGTGGGAACTGAGTTTTTCCCAAAGGGGATGAGGACTCATTTTTTGGCATTAAGCTTAAGGCCATGATTTCGACACCAGTCATTGGTCTCAGTGAGGCCTTTCTGTAGGATGTCGACATCACTTGGGGAGTTCATAATGGCTCCCAGCTTGCAGTCATCTGCAAACTTGGTCGGCCAGAGTCCCTCTGTGTTGGCCTGGACTTCTGAGAAGTAGATGCCAAACAGGAGAGAACCCAGGACTGATCCCTGTGGGACTCCACTTGTGACTTGTTGGCAGTCTCTTAGAACACACAGTGTGAAAGTAGCGGACTCCATCTGTATCTGTCTCTATAGAGATGGACGGTTGAGAGCTATGACTTTAGGTTTTCCCTGGGGAGCCTGCAGGGGTGGCAGGTGTCACATGCTTAGGCCTGTTTCTGTTTGCCACATGCTGCATGCTGTCTACATTTGCTCTGGAGCCTACTGAAACCACACTCTTGTCACTTGCAAGCCTACTCGTGTGCTTTTCTGTATCTTCACGGATCTGACAAATCTCAATGGCCTTGCTCAACATTAAATCTCTGTCACGAAGCAAAGTCTTTCTCACAGCAGCACTATTAATACCACACACAAGCCTGTCCTTTATTAGCTCATCTTTTAAATCACCAAACATCCAAAGTTTAGCTTTGTTTCTCAAGTCGGTAATGTAGGCTACAAATATTTCTCCTGGCCTTTGGTCTTTTGTGTAAAACAAATGCCTCTGTAATGTAACATTGGTCTGGGGGTTGCACATTTCTCTAAATTTGCGAATCAAACACTCAGGATCTTCCCCTGATTCAGCCTGGACAACAATATGACAGTTTTCACCTTCACCTTCATACACTGCTGGAGCATACATAAATGAATGCTCTCTATCAATGGCCTCTGACCCAGCTAGGTTTAGCAAAATGAATGCCCGGTTTTCTGCAGGTATGCACGAACACACACACACACAACATATACATGTATATATGCCAGAAATTTATACCAGTACTTGTAACCATGTCCAATAGCACAATAATCCTCTGAGTAATTGAACTCTGTGAAATACTTTGCGAAATAAATCTCTCGGGCACTTTAACACTCTTGAAATTATTGTACTGTACAGTAATTTATCATCATTTTAAGTAACATTTCAAAGTAACTGCGCATTGCGAATAAACTGGGCAGCAGAAGAAGCTCAGAGTGAGAAACATTTTGAAGTAACTGTACGTTGCGAATAAACAGAAAACAGCACACTGAAACACTTCCAAAATGGCTGTACTTCACTAAGTAATTCTTTACAGTGCAAGAAACACTCTGTAATGGCAGCACTTTGCCAGTAGACACACCCAAAACAAGAACCTTTTTAAAATGGCTGTATTTGACTGCACTTCACGAAACAGCTGCACTTTGCACACAATACATTTTGGAATAAATTCACAGTAATACACACACACACACACACACACACACACACACACACACACACACACACACACATACTGTAAGCACTTTTACACATGTTACGATGCTTTGACTAACTTTAGTTATGCTACTCAGGGCTTTAGTTAATGCAAAATAACTGTTTATGCCAAAAAATACTAATCTGCCAAAAAACATGCAGTCGTCTTGCTTTATTTATGCTTAATATGCCCTTTCTGCCCTTTATATTTGTTTTGCCCTTTTAAGCCATTTTCTTGTGCTCATTTTATTCCAAACATGCTCGTTTAGCAATTCCTAGGTGACTCAACCTCCTATGTGCTTTTCTGGTAATCGTTTTATCAAGCATCTTAACTTCGAACATTTTGCTTAATTTATAAACTTATGCCTTTCATTTCCTTAATAAATGTTTCTGTGCTATTAGTTTGCTTAGTAATGCTTTTTATGCCCTTGCAATGCTCCGTTTTATCTTTTTTAATAAAATAATAGTTTGTGTAAGTTTTCATTACCTTTAGCTTGTTTCTACTTTTTTTTTTTTTTTGCTCTCGTTTCTGTTATTCTGCCTTCACTGTTGCTTCTGCACCTCACATCTCTGAAATCCTGGTTCTGACACCATGTCGTTCATCCCATCAGGAAGAAAGAGACAAACGTGTGTGGGCTTTGTTCAAGCAGCTTGTCTTTTAGTCAGCTTAGCTTGAGCTGCTTGACAGTCTGGGCATGTGCAAGGTACCCTGAAGCTTTGTATCTTTGGAAGCTGGCTGGACATTATATCCTTGGCAGGATGTAACCCATACAGCTAAGGCTACTGCAGCAGTGATCAATGTGATGAACACATGAAGAAAGTATGATTTTCTGACTCAGAATATTAACACAGAAGCTATTCAGTGGACCATTTTTTTACACATTGAAATTTTTAATAAAAAGAAATTTAATGAAAATGTAATGAACTGGCAAAAGCCATTAATAAATCAGTCATTCAATCAAACAAATAAATACATAAACAAAATTTGTTACTGAGAAACATGATCCTCCAATGGAGACACAAATACCACAAGGCATTAAGGAAGGCCCAAAGTATTATAATTACAACTATTCAATAATTACTCTCTACTACTCCAAAGCGTTCATACTGATTGGACAACCCAATTACTGTGCTCAATGCAAATACAGCATACTCCAAAACAAACAAGTCCAGCCTCTGAAGTATTCTTGAGTGACCTAAGTATTGGGACACACACTACCACTGAAGTACAGCAGACCATTTGAGGAGTACAGCCAAACTTTCAAATTGCCTCAAATAACTGTCTGGTTAAGTGACTTGCTCAAAGTCACACAATACATAAATACATTCTGAGAAAATCAAACAAGGTATCACAAAAAGGAGTGGTTCATACAGGGACAGAGAAGAAAAATTAAGGACATTTTGTAAAAAGCAATTGACAGCTGAGAGGTATGCTTATATTGGCAGTCCAACTGATCAAACTATTTGTACCCATACTCTGAAATACCCATGCTGCCTGCCTTGGTGGTTATACTTGTGCTTTGTTGTTTTTATTTTAGGATAAAATGAAAGTGGAGAAGTAGGGTAGAAAGAAAAGAGAGATAACATAAATATTATTTAAAAGGCTGACAAAGGTTAAAGTGTTACAAAATAAGAAAAGGAGGAATCTGACAGAACAAGAACAGGAGCAACTGCAGATTGCTAAAGGGAAAACAAATGAGCATTTGGATAGTATGCATCAGTTTAGAAAAGGTGCTGTTATTTTTAAACAACTGCAGAGCACAAAAACATTTTGTATAACAACTAAGCCAACAGAAAACAGAATGGGTTGTCTACCAAACTTAAGGAGCGTATGACAAGAAAATTAACTAGAAATCTTACAGCTATTTTGGAAAGTTTATGAAAATGTGTACAGGAATGTGGAAACCAAGAAAAGGCTCAAATAGAAATATTTATCGAAAACTTAATTATGCCATGGGTAGAGGAAGACAAGGAGCAACAATTAATATCTAAGATAGAAAGAAATGAGATCAAAATTATGATGTATAAAAAGCAGCAATAACATCTCTAGGAACCAATGGTATCTCTATGGAAATTTGGAAGTTAGGAAGAAAAAAAGTGATAAAAGACCTTGAAAATTTTGTTTAGCTGTATTTTAAAAGAGGAATGACACCAGCAACTTGGGGAAAAAGCTGTGATGGATGTTACCCAAAGAGAGTGAAGACCCTTCAAACTCAGCTTCATATAGACCCATTTCAAATTTAAACTGCGATTATGAAGTGCTTGTGTCTATACTAGTTAAGAGGATGGCAAGGGTGTTGCCAAAATTTATGGGTGTGAATCAGTATGGTTTTGTGGAAACAAGGCAGACATTTGCAAACCTAACAGTACAATGATCCGAGGAAACGAGGGAAGCAGAGTGTAGGAAAACACTGCTACTGTTAAAAGTTTTTAATGCTGAGAAAGCATTCAAGAGAGTCATACAGGATTTTATGACTAGGGCAATGTAAGCATTTCCATTCCCTGATAGACTAATAGAATTAATTAGGGGGATATCTGAAAGGTCAGAGACAAGAATTAAATGGGGGGGGGGGGGCAGTTCTGTCCGACAAGCTGGTCTTGAATACAGTGGAACCATGCAAACTGTCCTGTTTTCCCTTTTTTATTTGCTTTATGTCTAAAGCCACTGGCAAAGAAAATAAGGGACACACAAATTCAAATTATATAACTGGTGTGGGAATCGAGAATTTAGCTTTATTTCCAGATGATACGGTGGTGGTGCTGCGGTAGTGTTGTCGCCTCACAGTAAGACGCTGTCCGGTTCGACTCTCAGCTAGAGCGTCTTCTGCGTGGAGATATGCGTGAATGGGTGTACCTTCGCTGAAGGTTGTGCGTCAGGGCTGGTAACTCGGCACGTAAAAATCAACTACCAATCATTAGCGGACCGGAGTTCTGCTGTGGCGACCCCTAACCGGGAAAAGCCGAAAGATGCAAAGACTCTGAAATACCCAAGCTTTTACAGAATGTCCATGATTTTTCACATATTTTTGCCCCGCCCTGAAATTTTTTTTATTTTCTAGTATATCGCTAAGTATTTGAGTCCATCGATAACAGCAGAGACTGGAATTTCACAAACATACACACACAGACTGAGACAAACCCTGACGGAGATGCTTTTTTATCCATCACTTATCTTAAACTGCACTGATGTACTGTGGAAGCAATGGGATGCAAGTCCCATACACATGTGCAGTACACAACTACAAAGGAGAAAAGTCAGAAGACTAAAATGCCTAAAATACCACTATAGAATGGCATTACTTAAGAAAGGTAAGCAATTTCATTCAAAAATACTGTATCATCATATAATAGCAATGATCTACTCCTGTGCAGACATCTGAGGATATACCTACTGTTGATGGGGCTTGGTCACAAGGACAAAGCCCCCATGAACAAACCACACCACTTGGGTAGATTCTGCAATAGTCAAACTCATCTGTGGATTATTGCTAAAGCAAATGACAACTTTCAATTTAAACATCCACTTTTGGGCAAAACAGTAGAGTTTTTACTTTGTTACAAACCACCTATATTGACTCCTTTTATCTATCCTAATACAGCTATTCAAAACAAGATGTTCTACTGGTGACAAACCACTTGCTTGTATTCCTCTGCAACAAAAACATACAGAAATTGTATTTTTACAGCTCTTTGCTCCATGTACAAGCTAAAACCCAATGCTATGTCACTTGTCAATGGTATCTGAGCACCAATTATTAAACTGCAAGCATTCCTTTTATCTCAAGTTTGACAAGGTTTAATCTTCAAAGTGAACCAAAGTCAGACTCAGCCTCCTTTTGCCATGGACACATGACATTGCTGTGATTTCTGCAATGTTGTTTGTGGTCACTATTTTCATTAAATCATACTGTGTGTCTGACAGACTAATGTCTGCAGCACAAGCTGAATTACAAGGAGCACTGAGCCCAAGTTATCAAATGCATTTGTAGACTGTGTTAATAAGGAAGTGTCCTTTGGAAAGTACAGTAATCTTCAAATGAGAGCATGTACAATCCAGCTGCTGCAAAGGGAACACAATATGATGGGTGTCCTGTGTTTTGTTCAGGTACACCATGTTACAAGTATATGCACATACCTTTTAAGGCTGGGGGGGTTTGATGTAGGCATGTACAGGACAAAACATCTATAGCCATACCTTCTTAAATCATTCCTGCTATTGTCAAAGAGGGACACAACCTGCAACACATGACCATTGAAATTCCCAGTTCAAGCCATGGAACAGCTTAGGCCAAAACAAGCTGTGACAATCCTATGGTACAATCTCTTCTCAGTAGTAACTACAAATGAATTGAGAATGATGCATTGGAAATAAGCTGCAGGAAAGTACCAAGAGAAAAAAGGTATCATGCAATTTGTACCTGGCATGGAGTTCCTCTTAGTGCAATCCATATCTGTGTCCTGGTGCAAGCTCTGAAAATCAGACTAAAAAAGCAAACTTGCCGGTATTTTCATAATGCTAAACTTTCCAACTGATTACAGACCTTACAGACCAGTAAAATCCAACATGCAGACGGCACAGTAATGACGCTGTTGCTTCACAGCAAGAGGCTGTCCTATTTGCATGTTTTCCCCAAGTCTGTGTGGACTTTCTCTAGGAGCCCAGTTTCCTCCCACATCCCAAAGACATGCAGTAGGTGGACGGGTGATTATAAATTTATATTAGATGTGTAAAAAGAAGGGCCAGATAATCTATTCCTGTTCTTTAACTGCACGGTACACTAAATGGATGGTGATGGCTGTTAATTCAGTGTGGAAGTCGGATGCAATTCAGCAGCAATGGAGGGGTAGACAAATGAAAGAAAAACACAATGTTTATATATTTAAACTACTAAAAACAAGTTTGCATTATTATGCTTTTTACTGTGAAGTTCATTCTTATTTTTAATAACTATCGTGAATGAATCTGTAAGAAAACTATTCCTTTAAGGTTAATAAGACTGACTTTAAAACATTTTTAACATACCTGCACTGAGCAATACATTACGTGCAGATGGATGCCATGCAACTATTCCAACTCTCTTGGAATGACCCTCCAGAATTACAGCTGGTTCAGTCAATGAATGAGCGAGTCCATTCTCTGGAATCTGCCACACCTATATGAAGAAAATACAATATTAGTAGAAGGCAGACAAAACATAAAAAAATCAACATAACTGCATATAAACACATGAAACGTCAGCAAATATCAATAGGGAAAGATTAAGTAGCAAGCAGCTGCATGTAAAGACATGAAAAATCTGCATAACAAAGTTATTTAAAATATTTCTAAACCACTTTAGCTGCACTAACTTTTACAACCAAATGCCGCAAGTGTGTCTTAATGACATTTTTCATATCTTGTCCAAGAACAGGACATCAACACATAGCAAGGTAGCGGGGGTATTTGATTTAAGGATTTGGAGATGGCACATCTCCCTTCTGCAGCTTCCGTCCTCTTCTAAGCACAAAATCCAGCACAGTGTAGAATAATTCACTTTACAGCACAAAAGCATCAGAGAAGAAAAATCAGCACCTCCAAACCTATAGGTCTATTTGTATACCATAAAAAAGGTGAACTACGCTCTTCTAGAAGTGGAAAGTAACTACCCACAGGGAAGAAGCTATAGTAACTGGGTGCCTTTTTTTCACAAAGTGAAGGGAAGTAGAAAAATAAGATTGAGAGGTACCGAATCTATAGTTATGCAGACAATGCACCCATCAGTCTTAAAGCAAAGGAAAAGCACAGTCTGTGAGTAAAGCTTGTGACTTACTGGTGATCCATGTTCCCACACTTACCTACAGTTCCAAGATTTGGCGGTAATGACCAGGAAGAGAAAAGCTCAGCTACATACATCAGTGGTGGGGTTTCTTCTCCGGGTCATCTGTCTCATTGCCTAAAGTAACAAAGGAGCTTAATGATCTACAAAGGCATTAAGTGTGGTGTCACTTCCAAGGGAGCCCGCAGGATTTTTTGCAGGGGGGTGCAAACCCAGAGCCCCACCCACATATCTCACCCCTCCCCCTGCCAACACAGCCCCGCCCAAGTCCACCCACCCCAAGCCCCGCCCACACAGCCATTCCAGTGTCCCATTACTTGGCTATTTCTCCCCATTTACTGTAGACACTGTTCAAATCTGTGTGCATACTGTGTTATGCTTTAGTTCTACAATGATTACAGGCAGTTGGATTTAATTTACAACTTTTATTTCAAACATTATAGCCCAAACACCGAGACATTTACTAAACCTAAACAAAGCAATAGTATTACAATGAAAACAGACTTGGCATTAAAGCTTCTCTACTTTTGAAACTCGCATTCAATGAAACGGCATTGAAACCCACATTCAGAGAAAATGCATCTGGCCAGTGGCAGGTTATTTACCTTTGAACTGTTTAAGCAATAGGCTCCTTGCACACCGTTAGGGCCATGCAAAAGTTATTTGATTTACCTGATTGTATTAATTATAATAAATAATCGAATTATATCCCTTGTATTATACAGCAACACTTGTTTGAGTGTCGCTGCCGAAGTAAAAGTAATCTGAATAATTCCACATTAAAGATATCTGAAACTAATGAAGATGTTGTTGCTAGAAAACTGTATATTTCAGTGTTTCATCTACAAATTCAGTGCCTGCTGCCATCAAAGAATAAATTGCCTATGTTAGGCTGGTATATTGCAATAGAAAATGGATGACAAGCTGAAAAACAGGTTCATAGTTATTAGGCATCTCATCCAAAGGAGGACATCCTGAGGACTGCAGCATACAAATGTATATGCTGTAGGAATAGAACCTCAAGCCTTTACATTAAGATGCAAATATTCTACTTGTGGTGCTACTAACATAGCTTTAAAACTTTATACCACAATAGAGATACCATTTGCTAAACAAAATGGTTGCACATTGTAAATAGACTTGGCATGAGCAGCAGTGAACTTCGCTTCCCTTAAAACTCACAGTTCCTTGAAAATGCACTTGAAAATTCCACCTGCTAACTAACTTGGGCATTTCACTTTCTCTCTTTCTTACAAAGATACCACACCCCTCAAGGCCTCACCCTTAGTGCAAGAAATCTTGAAAAAGCCTAAAATAAATAGGGACAGATTATAAATATGGCTCTCAGAAACTTAGAAAATTGCAAGAGTAACAGGATTTGTGTTGGTATGCATTTTTCTAAATGACATGACATCTAAAACTGAAATGTCTCATTATTTAGCAACTTCAATCCTTTTTAAGAGGAATATGGGGCAAAAATCTGGACAGCTGAGGGGTATGCTACCTCCCTCTTATACACACACACCAAATAATTCTGGTCAGACTTGAATTAGTTCTGGGAAGGTTGCACTGAACGGCACTGTGCTTGATCTGAAGTGGGTGAAATCCTGGTAGCTAGTGATTGCAGCTCAGCAATGTGGAGCATTAAAGCATTTTTAGCAGAGCATTGTTTCATCACTACCTATTGTGTTTGCACATAAGCTGTAGTTATTTCAAACATTTGCCTTTTTTTGATTACTACAGAGTACATTTACCCACCAGAGCTATTGTGTTTTGACTTCAGTGTGGAGCTAGTTGTTGCGGGGCTTGGCTTTTAAGTAAGGTAGCAATGCTTATTTACCATATACCATTAAAGCCACCCAACTACAAGTGTACTAACACACAGACACTGCTATAAGACACTGGTCTCCAATAAAATGTAATGAACTTCTGAAAACACTGTAATCCTGTCCTTTTATTACAAATACTGTCATATGCATTTCAATACCCAAGGCTTATACATTATCTAGCTATGTAAATATTCTCTGCATGGCAACAACGAAAAGGCTTTCAATGCTGGCAATTCTTTAACAATATGCTTACTAAAGCTTACTTGCATCTTACAATGTCCGACAAGCTTACTAAAGTTTACTTGCATCTTACAATCTCAGACAAGCTTACCTGATGTTCATTAAACCATGGCTACTTAAACAGAGCAACAGGACACTGTGATAGCATGCTGTTCCTGAATAATAAGAAGCATAAATCAACAGTATAAAAATCTGATAGAAAACCAGAACATTTTGCAAAATCAAGGACAGATGAAAAGCCACGGTCGTATTTGTGTTCTACTTTGGATGGGGGAATACTCTGCACACTTACTGCATAACTGCTTCTTGCCTTCCTTGGACACATCCCGAGCCACTACAATGGGGGCTGGGGTGCAATAAGTATGTCATAATTTGAAATGTCTCTGGCTGACAGTGATGACTGACACTCCTACCTCTCATCTTCAGAGCAAGAAATCTGGACAAAGCCATACATAGAACTAGAAGTGGGACACAGGCCCAAAAATAAGGCCAATTTTAAATATTGCTCTTATTAACTTAATAGAACAGGTAGATCTTGCATTAGTACAAATTTTCTGAAGGGTATAAAATCTGAAACTCAAATGTCTGCCATTATTTTCTAACTTCAATCTTTAATGACTTGCCACTAATTTGCCAGAAACCACAATTTTATGAAAAACAGACCAAAATGTGATGCAAAATACCTGTCAAAAAGGGACACCTTTTAATATTAACAGTTAACTTGAAGCAGCTAACAAAATAAGAGCATCCACATGCATTTCTGAAATAAAGGTAATCTATAACTGATCATTACAGTTATAATTGTAAACCCTCCACATTTTCTTCCAAAATTGCCATTTTGGAGGAGGGATTATTAGGGAGAGCAACATTTTGAGCCAGAATTGGGGACAATTGAGATGTTTGGATATTCCTAATCTACAAAGTGATTTGCACGTACCTCTCAACCTCTTAATGCAGG
Organism: Protopterus annectens; assembly: GCF_019279795.1. NCBI lineage: Eukaryota > Metazoa > Chordata > Ceratodontiformes > Protopteridae > Protopterus > Protopterus annectens. The sequence continues at coordinate 475,944,903 of NC_056733.1, read as the reverse complement.
AAATCTGAACAAGGCCAAATATATTGGGGAACATACAGACACTACTAAAAATTACTCTTGTATAAACTTAAACAGTCTTGCATTAGCATGCATTTTTCTGAAGGTTATGACATCTGAAACTCAGTGTCTGTCATTTAATGGCTTCATTTCTAAATGATTTGCTAGAAAACCACAAATGTTATGAGGAACAAACCAAAAATAAGCAGCAAATATCTATTAATTCTGCAAAGATATGGACAACTGAGAGGTATAGTTCAACCAGGGCTGTCTGAGTTTGATACCCCCCCCCCCCCCACAAAATCATGGTCAAATGGAGCCTCCCCCCCTGCAGCCATTCCAATGTCCCATTCCTTGGTTATTTTGCCCCATTTACCATAAACACTAATGTGCATACTGCTTTACTTCTGCGATGATTTAGGATTTCATTTGAAAGTTTTATTTTGCATTTTACAGCACAAACCCTAATACATATCTGTTAAAGCAATGCAGTCTCAATGAAAATAGACTAACATTAAAACTTCTCTGCCCTTGAAACTCACATGCATTGAAACAGCACTGAAACCCACTTTCAGAGAAAATACATTTTGCCAATTGCAAATATTAACTCTGGGCTGTCTTCAAAATCATAGGCCCCTCGAACATAACATACACATGCTCTTTGATACACCTTCCTGACTGTATTACATTATATTCCTTGTACAATACAGTACAGTTGTTAAAGGGCATTTTAAATTTATTGTTTTGAAAATTTTCCAGTAAACAAAGAAACAAAAGCATCCACCAATGACAAAATTGCCCAATTCAGAACATTTCCATCATAAAAAGTCTACTCAAGTCCACCAGTATCAGTAAAAATTTTACACAATCTCTGTAGTAAAATCCACATTGAAGAAATTTGTAACTAATAGAGGTTGCTGCTAGCAAACACTTTATATGTCATTGTTTAATCTACAAATAAAGTGCCTGTTACCCTTGAAGAATAAATTGCCTTTGTTGCATGCAGTAAAAAAATGAAAAGCTAGTAATGCCGCAATAGAGAATGGATAGCAAACTGTTAACAGGTTCATAGTTACTAGGTATCTTTGCCAAAAGGACTGCAGCATCCACCCCCTTTACAACACAATACAGCATCAGCAATGCATTTACCTACTGTGGGAGTAGAACCCACAGCCTTCAGCATCTAAAGCAAGTACACTATCTGTTGTGTTATTAACAATGCAAGCAGGCTAAACATAAGCAGCACTAAACTTTTGCTCCCCTGCAGCTCTCAGCTCCTTGTAAAATCTACTAGACACTCAGCTGTATCTCTGAACTTTGTAGCACAAGAAATCTGGAAAAAGCCGAAATTTATTGGGGGGGGGGGGCAAAAGGCCAAAAACCAGGGACACATTTTAAACATTGCCTGTATAATGTTTGAAAGTTGCTAGAATAAAATGCTACGTTACCACCATACATTTCACTGCCACGTCTTGAACCCAGGGGACCCCGTGCAAAACAGTCAAAGCAACATACCACTACGCCAAATCAGCTGTTTTGTGAAAGAGGAAGACTGAAACTTTACCATTTAGTGAATTCAGTTCTCACCATAGCACAGCTGTCAACCTCTTAGCACAAAAGACCTGAACAAATCCAATAATAGGTGACTACAACCACCAAACATTCAGTGAATTCAGTTCTCACCATAGCTCTCAACCTCTTAGCAAATAACACCCGGACAAAGCCAGTAATGAGAGAATATAGCCCCCAAACATTTTCAGTGAAATCAGTTCTTACCATAGCTCTCAACATTAGCAAAAAACCTGGATGAAGCCAATAAATACCTGAACAAAGCCAATACTGGGTTAATACAGCCCCCAAACATATTCAGTGAATTCAATTCTTACCATAACTCTCAACCCTAGCACAAAACCTGGATGAAGCCAATAATGGGGGGAATACAGTCCCAAACACAGGGATACATTTCAAATATCCATCTTGTACACTTAGAAAATTGCTAGAATAAAGGCTTGCTTTTGTTACCATACACTTTCTGACTTTCTGAAGAATATGAAGTCCGATATTGAAATGTGTCCATTTTTTTAACATTTATTAACCAGGAAAGTCTGACTTTGAAAAAAAAAAGCTAATTTTTTAGCAGAGGCCCAGGGAGAAACACTACAGACAGCCAAGAATAAAACCAGATAACATTTAGCTGTCAGGCAACAAGGACACAAATGGAGAAACCACAGATTTTATGAGGAACAGAAAAAATATGAGGGAAAATCCTGCAACATTTTTACAAATGGTGGTGGGTAGGGAATTCAGGCTCTTGCCACTTGGGCCCAAGGTACAGGGTTCAAGCCTTATTCTCTACCCACCACCATGTACACCTGGGGCATTTCACACACACACACACACACACACACACACCTCTCTACAATAACAAATAAAGACTAAATACTTGTATTACCCAGCAAAATATGTTAATATTCCTGTCTGATATTGTTCACTTAGAAACCAGATCTTCAGTCAGGAAATTAAGGCTTGAAATGCCATCTTGGCAAACACCTTTAAACAGTGCTAAATGTTTTATGGGGCTGTGGCTTTGTTTGCATTGATACGGTAAAGCTTAGCTAATTGTGTGTTGTTGTGTTTTAGGCATTAGGTAACTCGACAACACTGAGCCTGAACATGCGTGCGGGGTTGTAACTCAGCTAATCGATTAATTGATCCAGCTGTAGTACATGACTGTAATGTAATGTCATGCTCCTGTGCCCAGTGCCTTCTACTCATTCTGAAAACAAATATTAAAACTGGTGCTACGATCGACCTCCCATCGAAAGCGAAAATTATCTTAATTTTTAAGCACCAGGAAGCAAACATTTTGTCAAGAGTGAGTACACAACAAAGCGTCAGATGACGCCTGGAAGTCAGGAGTAAAGCCAGCAGTGCCTGTGTTATTATTCCTGTTCTGCAACTAAGTGTACCAAATCCAGTACCCAGGTTAACACGTTTGTAATCGTGCTCTTCTCTTGTATTGCTTTCAACTGTCCCTGATTTCCAGCTGTATGTTGATTCCTAACCCTTTATTGACCTACAAAATAGTACATTATTAGATTCCAAATGACTAGTATTAACGTGTACTGTTGTTGATATTCAACCCACAATATTTTGCCCGGAGGAGTTAGATAAATTGCAGGGTTATACATTTACTTTACTTTGTCATTCTGTAGATCTAATATCAAATCCTGGTGTGCAAATCATGCACTTTGTATATAGTACTATTGCATTTTGTATTGTGCCAGTGACCCATGCTAATTCACTGATTTTGGAAATGCACACAGATAAATGGAGAGATGATAGGATGGATCCATTTGCTTTTAATCATAGGTTCATACTAGGCTATCTGCCCTAGGGCATTTATAAGCCTAGCCAGAGTATGTTTGGCTTTCGCCACCCATTTTAAATTAATTTTGCTATGCCCTTTTTGAGGTTTGCTATGCCCTTTTTCGAGGTTAAACTCTTTCCAGTGGTGAGAATCAAACCATGCACCTTATGGTTGAAAGGCATACACCTTAACCACTGTACCATTGAGCCTTTCAGGTCCTTTTTAAGCCTAGCCATGCATCCCTGGAAACTAATACAATCAGGTGGGTTGCAAACTAGCTCAATGATAGGAGACTCCCACCTCCCTCAGCAGGCCAGTAAGTAGCAGTGGTGTTCCACAAGGTTCGGGTCTGGGGCCCTACCATTCAGAATATAAGTACAGGCTAAAACAAAAAGGTTTGTGGCAGACTATGAATGGGAAGCAATCAGAGTCCCCTAATGATGTCAATATCCTGCAGGAGGGATTTACACTGACCGACTAGTGTCAAAGTCAGACTCAAACTTGATGCACAAAAATGCATCATCATATCTTTTGGCAAATGCAATGTCCCTGCAGATTACCACATTAACAAACTACACATGCAAAATCACTGCTGAGACCTAGGCACGCAGGTGGACAAGCTTATGTTTGATCACTACATCTCTACAATGGTAAGAAGGGCATTCTACGTTACTCACTTCATAATACTGCCTCCGGAAAGGGGGAAAAAATTAATCCCTTGTACTTTTCCCTCACTCAAACAACTGAATAAAATATTCCCTTTGGTATATACCTTTCCAGACATCTGCAGCAACTGGAGAGACCACAGAGGTTTCTCACAAAAACTTTAGGGTCTTCAGCACGTTCTACTTGGAGAAACTCAAATCAATCACTTTACTCTGTTTCATACAGAGGACTCAGAAGGGATATGTGCCTTGCACATAAAGCAAACCCAGACCCTGCTTTACTAGAAATACTGCACATTTGCAAGTCCAATGGTAAGAGTGTCACCCACCCTAAAGACCTTAACCTGGTATGTGACATCAATAGCAATTGCTGGAGACACAGATTTGTGTCTCAGAAGTTGTCCCATTTCTGGAATAGGCTTTCAATTCACAACTAAGTCACTTGTTGACCCTATTTTAAGTGAAATTTGGACTACTGGATGGGCGGCAGTAACTTCAGAAGGGAAACGGGTGGAATCCCTGGTGTGGAGAGGGGTAACTGCAGAATTTAGTGCTGGCTCAAAACTGGCACTCCAGGGAGCAGGGCTTCAACTTGGCTAGGTTTAATAACTGCCCTAGTGTCATTGGCACAGTAATTGCCTAGGAACCTATGAAAATAAAGTTGGTAACACAAATGGTTATGATGGAATACCTGAACCAAACCACCTCATCCAGTTTCCCAAGTGTGCATACCATACCTTGTGATACTGACACCCCAACCCCATATAAAAATGAGAAAATGGGGTTGATAATGCTACCCAAGAAATACACAATATTCTTTAAGTTATCCACCCCTGGCAACTGTCATATCAACAGCACACTACTAAGAGTTGATCGAGTAGTCAGGGATCTGGGGGCACATGTAGACAGTAGTACAGCCTTTGACCATCACCTGTCTACAGTAGTGAGAAAATCATTCTATGTTGAGCGACTTAAGTATGGCAGCTAGGTCCAAGAAAGTCACCATTCCACTACATTTAACATTCAGACCCATCACAAGAGTCCCAAGGCCACCTTTAGTATGTACCCAACCATGCACATCCAAAGATTGTATTGTTTACAAATGCTCCTCACCAAAAGAAAACATGTAAACAGTCTATCCTATGCAGACTGGCTCAAAGCCCTATCCCTGTACTCTGTTACAGGCCATTGAGGGAACATGTATGCCTGGCATACAAGGAATTGTTAAGACACCACCCTACTGGACTTCCAGCAGATCTGCAAAATAAACAAGCCAGAAGCACCCTAAAGACACAAATCTTGCCAGTTGGAATCGAGAGTTTGGGGGGCAACCTAAAATCCATTGGGGCAAATGCCCCCTCCCCAACACACCACAAAAGGGCCGCAAAGAAATTTAAGATACGTGAAGCAAGGGGTTAGCAGCCCCCTGCTGGATGTGAGTCGTTTCTTGCATTGACATCAACCCAGTAATCACCATTATACAGTTTAACCTTTTAAACGTTTTCAAGTAGTAAAACAATTAGAACAATAATTAAAAAAAGTGTCACACTTGACTGAAAGCCCCATCAGGGTGTCAAGTCAGCACACCCACACCTGTGCAAAGTACAACTGTGTCTTAATATAAACAATTGTCATAGAACCTGCTGGAGAGAAGTGTGTATCCCAGAGAATACTCTTTCATTGGAGCAGGCACCCCATCCCTGTGAAGCAGAGGTCCCCCCTAAACAACTTCAACCACTGGCTGAGGAACAGGAAATTCATTGCTGGTGCATTAACCCCTACTCTAATGGTCATACCTCTCAACTGTCCCTGCCCGACTCAATTTTTAGTTCTGTCCCTCTTAATCCATCCTAAAACTAGTGATTTTTGGAGGAAAGGGTGAACTACAATTAAATCAATAGGGACAATAGTCAAGAGTTACACTCGTATTTTACTTCAGAAAAGAGTATATAAATTCTTATGCTCCAATAACATCAATGTCTCAAGTTAACAGCATTAACATTTTAAAATTGTCCCAGATTTTTTTTCTTGATTTTGTCCCCGATTGGTTGAGAACTATGGTAGTGGTCACAGCCTGGAAATTGTTTAATGCTTACACATACCAAGAGTACGAGAATTTGACAGAGTTGGGATGCTTGATAAAGTTTAAAAAGTCCCCAATGGTCATTAGCCTAGTAAAAAAAAGGGGGGATCGCAACAAGCACGGCACCACTTTCACCGAAAACCAATTCCGCTACAGTATTCTTTAAGGCACTACAGGGCAAAGAGCAGCTAGAAGATATTCTTATAAAATTATTCAATACACCATCAAAAACCAAGTAACAGACTGAAGCCAGATGCCCAGTTTGTAATGCAAGCTGGACCCTGCGGACTGTGAGCAGCATCAAATTTGTTGGAGCTCGGCAGCAGACTGGCAACGGGCCAAAACGCATAAAACAGCAAGATGCTCGAACAGGTTAAAGTAAAGTAAAGATCCCTGGACTGGTGCTCACGACCTATGCGCTTGAAGAAACCGCGTTCTTACGAGTGGCCTAATGAAACTTTTGGGGGACCTTCCTACGACATGGTTAAGGCATGTGCTTCTGAAGAACTATTAAGAGAATAGTCTGATTTGATCCAACTGTGACACTTTGGATCAGATGAACAGCTTTTCAGAGTCCTAATTACACATACTTGGGAACTCAATAGACAGCATACTAATGTAACGTATAAAAATAAACTACAGATATTTACATAATATGCTTAAAAGACTTCCAGAAATATTCCGAAAAGATGAATCCCCTGCACAGCATGTGACCAAGCACACTACAGACTATAGTGTTTAATCATTTTTACCTTTATACAAACGTAAAGATGACTATACAGGACAACAAAAATAATATTCCAGTTTATGTGACACACACACACACACACACACACACACACACTCACGCTCTACCTGAGGTATTCCGTTTTGGGTCCCATCTTCCGTTCCCGCTCTCAAACCTCTAAATCATCGCATGAGCGACAGCGATGATGTCAGCACACCCGCCCATGACTGTGCTGTTAGCACAGACTTCTTAAAGAAGAATGCACTATCTTAAAGAAGAACGCACCTATAAAAAAAAAAACTTTTTTGGAAATTATCTAGTCAGCCGATTCCAGGGGGGTGCAAGTGCACCCCCTTGCACCTGCCTGCGGGCGCCCTTGGTCACTTCCCATTATTTGAGGTCTCCTGCTATACATGGCTAGAACGCTTGCTACTGGGGTTCTTCTGGAATCCACCAGAGAACTGTAACCGAACAGAGTTCTAAACATTAACCCAAGATATAATGGAATGATTTCTCTCTCTTCTCTTTTGTATTCCCAACAAACTGAATCTGAAAAAAGGGATATCTGACCTGCTTTCTTCTGTGTATTGCTGCTACAACTCTCATTAGCCAAGTGACATACAGAAAATGGAACGATCATATACATTAAAGTAAACGGGTTATCAGGTAAACATGCTACTCTTGTGCTGTAAGGTATACCTTACTTACTTGTTAACCATGTTAAGTCTAACAGACAAAATTGTACCTTTACAGCGGTGACCCAGAAGCACTGGCTAGTGAAGTGACTTTCAAAGTCACATAGTAGGCAAACAAAGGTTGGTGGTATTTAACTTTGGACTACAGGATTCAGCTCATTCACAGCTCACAGCCTTAGGCCTCTTCCTTGTACACACAGCATTAATATGTCCTTTCCATGTATATTAATGTTTCTCCTACACTAGGCTACTACTATCAATGTCAGTTGCAAGTGCTCTTCACCTTAGCACACTACAGCGCTACTGATTTAAATCAAAGCCTCTGGTCTGTATTACAACTTAAGTACATTGCCACAAGCTACTGGCTACAGTCTGGCAAACATTACAGCAAAACTATACAAGTAAAACAATCAGGATATAACAGCTGTATAGGTAACTTACCATAGCAACAGATGTTCAAACAAATCAAGCACTGTTGCATTAATTACAGATGGGGCAGTCTACAAAACCCAGGTAGCTTCATTGTGTGCTGTACATCTGCTCTTAGCACAACAGGATGTGCCAGTATAAGAGAAACGTACAGACACACTAAAACAAAGAATTTTCTTGCCCCTGACATGGGACCCCTGTACAGTTATGAAGAAAAAAAGGACAAAATACTTAAGAGGAGAAAGGTCACCCGACAATGGACAAGGAAGAAACCACTCCCAATCAGAAGATGGAGGGAGAGTATCTATCTTCAACAGTGAGCTAGATAAATACCTACTGTTATGTTGTTACCTACACAACTGTACGATGTTCTACATAAGATCACTGTGGCAGTTTCATCATAAATGGGGACGACTGCCAAAGTTTGAGAGGAGAGGGTAAATTATGCTGAACCAGAGTCCAGAATGCCTTGTAGAACAATCCTAATGAAACCAGTCCTGGCTCCGGAAATCACATCCAGTTTGTATTTTTTATTTAATCAATGCTGACTAAGTTAAGTATCCTCCTTTCAGTGAAGACTCAAGGAGGTATTCATACTGTCGAACAGATATTTGGCTAGGGCACTGGGGAACTTCCCCTACTGTTTTTTTTGATAAGTGCAGTGCAATAGTACAGTTGAGTAGGAACTTAAAAATTAGATGTCCTACGGCACACTCTACAGTGTAGCACCCAACTTATGTTGCAATGCAGTGTCGGTACTGGAGAATTAATCCAAGTACTTGGTATAGGAAAAGAACTCACAGCCTTCTGATCTTCCATCACCAAAGGCAAGTATAGGAAAAGAACTCACAGCCTTCTGATCTTCCATCACCAAAGGCAAGTATACTACCTGCTGAGCCACTTGCACACTAAATTTGGTCAATGTATGAAGAAAGTACAGTTGTATACACTTACCATAAATGCAGATGTTCAAGTGTATTCACTGTTGCAGTCATTACATTTGGGTTATCTGCTTGCAGGTAGCCCTTAGTCGGCCTGATTATCAAAGTCTTGGGTCCTGCATCGGTTGCTGTCCTTTCTTCCATGACATCAGGTTGTCAGGGGTATAAAACATGCAGCCGAAACCATTACATCAGTTTTTCTTGCCCCAGATGTCAGGTACCCTCCTAATGGGAAGTAAAGTACAATGATATACCTCCAACAAGAAAGCAAATACACCAAAAAGGCTTTTAAGCATAGTAAAGGAAAGTAGAGGTATAGCCAAAAGAAGTTAGGGGGCTGGAGGGAAAGTAACCAGGACTGCAACAGTGAACACACTCGAATATCTACATTTATGGTACACAACTGTACTATGTTATTCGCATTTCACTGTTGCAGTCATTACATTTGGGTAGATTCCCAAAACTATGGTTGGGAGGAGGAATTTAGATAGCATTAGGACCAGCTATAAGGCCCTGCAAGACTGCAGTGGCAAAGCCAGCTCTGGATTTAGAGAAAATTGGCAAATGATAATGCTTGGTGAAAGTATGTACAGAACTCCAGGTAGCAGCTTCGAGGATGTCCCTGGTAGGGACGCCTCTGAGAAAGGCTCTAGGGGTAGATGCAGCCCTGGTGGAGTGAGGTCTGATTCCCTGGGGGATAGGTTTTCCATGGTGCTTATAGCAGAAATGAATGCAATGGCCTATCCATTTAGAAATGGTTTGCTTTGAAAAAGCCTTTCCCTCTGCCCCAGAGCAAATGCCACCAGCAGTTGTTCAGATTTCCTTTGAGGTTTAGTCCTGTCTAAGTAGAATCTAAGTTGTCTGTGTACATCTAAGGAATGCAGTATCCGTTCCCCTTTATTCTGTGGATTGCGAAAGAAAGTTGGCAAATGAATGGACTGATTAAGAGCAACACTGGATACCACCTTGGGCATGAAGGATGGATTGGTTCTGAGGGACACCCTGTCCGCATGAAAGATGATGAAAGGTTCCACTGCTATAAGGGCATGTAATTCAGATACCCTTCTAGCTGAATTGATTGCAAAAAGGAAAGCTGTTTTCCAAGAAAGAAATTTTAAGTCTGCAGTAGCAGCTGGCTGGAAAGGAGGTAGAGTGAGTTTCTCCAAAACAAAGTTAAGGTCCCAGGCTGGGGTTGGAGCTCTCCTGGGTGGTCTCAAATTTTTGGCCCCTCTGAGGAACTGCTTGAGCAGTGGATGAGAGAAGAGGGGAGGGTTCTGTGTTATAATGAGCTGAAATGGCTGAGGCGTGGATTTTAATGGAGGAAAAAGCCAGGCCCTTGTGAAGCATCTCAGTTAAGTATTGTAAAATCTGAGGTAAATTGGGTGCTGCTGTGCTCATCCATTGAGATTGGTTCCAGGCACAGAATCTTTTCCATTTTCCAGCATAAGATTTTCTAGTACTAGGCCTCCTTGCCTCTAAAATGATATCCATCACAGGTTTACTGAGGGATGGTAAAGGAGAGATTATGTAATTAGCCAGGCTGCAAGGTTCAGTGTTAGAAGCTGAGGGTGCAAAATGTGGTTCTCCTGTTGAGACAACGCGGAATGAGTCTGACGCAGGTGCCATGGGGATAACCATGGCATGCTGCACAAGAGGGGGTACCCAGTGTTGGCACGGCCAGTCTGGAGCAATCAAAATCATCCTTGGCTTGTCCTGTTTGATTTTTAGTAGTACTTTGGAGAGCAGAGGCAGAGGGGGGGAGGCATAGACTGATAGGTTTGTCCAGCTGAAGGACAGAGCATCCACTTTCCAGGCTTGTTTGTGGGGTGTCCTTGTGCAAAATTTGTCCAATTGAGAGTTCTGGGGAGAGGCAAACAGGTCTATATCTGGGCTCCCCCATTTGCTTGTCAACATGTTGAAAATCCTTGGTTCCAGTTTCCACTCGTGTGGGTCCATGAGGTTTCTTTCTGCTTAGTCTGCTAGTGTATTTAATACTCCTGGCAGGAATTGAGCTTGTAGGTGCACTTGGTAGCTGAAGGCTGTGTTCCACAATGCCATGGCTAGTCTGCAGAGGGGGGTAAGAATGTGTACCCCCTGCATGTTTATGTACCACATAACAGTGGTGTTGTCTGTCTTTACCATTAGTTGTCCTAGAAGAAAGTGGTCCTTGAAGTCTATCAGAGCATTCTGTACAGCTAACATTTCTTTTTGATTGATATCCAGGTGCATTTGACTTTGGTTCCATTTGCTCTGAATGCACTTCCCTGCTAGGTGAGCACCCCCCCCCCCCCCATGCATAGTCTGATGCGTCTCTTGTTAGGGTTTGGGTGGCAGGGGGTGTTGTGAAAGGTAGTCCCTTGTTTTGGTGGTAGGCCTCTGCCCATCAAAGGAACTCTAGGCGCAGGCAAGGTATGATAGGAAGCATTGTTTCAATATCCTGAGAATGTTGACACCATAGGCTTTTTAGATACCACTGTAGTTTCCTCATATGCAGTCTTGCATATGGAATTAGAAGAATGCGGGAAGCCATGAACCCCAACACTTGCAGTATTTGTCTTACAGATAGCAGGGTTTTTGTGGCCACTTGTTTGAAGTAGGTTGTCAAATGAATTTGTTTCTCTGGCGTGAGGTAAGCCATCTGGGAAGTTCTATTCAAGCTTGCTCCAGGAATATAATTTGTTGACAGGGTACCAGGTGTGATTTCTTTTCGTTTATGGTGTACCCCAGACAAGTTAGAACCCTTTGAACAAAGGCCAGATGATTCAAAAGTATGTCCTGGCTTTCTGCCTGAATTAGACAATCGTCCAGGTATGGGTATATCTGAATATTTCTTTGCCTGCAAAATGCAATAACTAGAGCTAGGCACTTTGTGAACACCCTGGGTGCAGTAGTTAAGCCAAAGGGCAGTGCAAAGAACTGATAGTGCGTATAGCCTTCTTTGAAGCATAGGTATCTTCTGCAAGATTCCCCGATTGGGATGTGCAGGTATACTTCTTTTAAATCAAGTGTTGCCAACCAGGCATCTTTACCTAGCATAGGAAGTAATTGGTGAAGAATCAGCATTTTGGAATCTCCAAAAAAGTGTTTAGAGTAGACAGGTCCAGGATAGGATGCCATGAATTGTCTTTTCTGGGTACCAGGAAAAGTCTTGAGTAGAAACTTTGTCCCTTTTCCTCTTCTGGTACCAGCTGAATAGCCCCCATGCTTAAGAGAGAAAATCTTGTTTTTGGGCCTCTGCCCACTGATTTGGGGGTAGGTCTGGCCACCCGCTTGGTGTTGGCAATGTGTGGAAGTGAAATCTGTATCCCTGGGATACTACATTTAAAACTGATTTGTCCTGGGTAATGAGTTCCCAATTCTTTGCATGAAGAGCAAACTTTACCCCCAAAGGGGCAGTCAGTTGATAACTGCTTGGAAATTTTAAAAGGAAGTCATTGAGACAGTTTACCATAGGGAGGAGACTTAATACTCCCAGATTTGGAAGTGGAGGCCCCCCACTGCTTAGTGCTGCGTGTCCCCTGGGACTGAAATCTGGGGTTTTTGCTGTGTCTGGGTTTGGCTTGAGAAGACCTGGAAGGGGCTGGAAAGGACCAATTCTTAGACGGCCAGTGCCTACTAAATCTAGGAGGCTGAACTTGTAAGAAACCTTTAACAGTTTGCATAGATTTAGCTTTATCTTCCATCTTTTTAAGAACTTCCTCAGCCTAGTTGCCAAACAGGTGGTCCTGATTTAAGGGAGCATCCAACAAGTTAGCTGTAACACGATCAGATTGTTCCTTAAGCCAAGCATGCCTCCTGAGCACAGACCCAGTACCCACAGCCCTGCAAGAGGCCTCTAATGAATCAAAACCACACTGCAAATTATGTTTTCCAACTTGTTCAGCAGAATGCATTAAATCCTGTAATTCTTTATTTTCCACACAGTCAGGGATCAATGTTTAAACAGTCCAATAACATGTTGCCCTAATGGCCAAGGTTGCAGAAGTATAAACCTTCTTACCTCATCTATCCAGTGCCCTGGAATCTCTATCAGAAGGGGTAGGATTTTTAGCAGTAGAAGCCTTAATGCCCTTGGGCCCCTGTGAAATAGTCTCTGGATCTGCAATAGGATTTTTAAAAAGGAACTTGTGGGACTCAGGGTCCCTATAGTATCTGTCAGATTTTCTGGGAGCAGCAGGCAAGGAATCAGGGGCCAAACTAGATTCCAAAAAAGCATCAACAATGTCTAGTACAGGAGGAATTGCTAAAGGCCTATGCTGAGGTAGGAGAAGGAAATCCCTAAGCTTCTTTTTTTTGAATCAGAAAAATCCTGGCTTTCCCAGTGGAAATGCTCCCTTAGACTATGTAAGGATTCCCCAAAAGAAAAACAGTGAAACACGAAGAACACCCAAGTTGCTGCTTCTGTAATGGCTCTGGAATACGTTCCCTTCTAAAAAATTCCACTGGTGGCAAATTGAGTAGGAGGATTTCTTGCCATGGTTGGAATAGCAGAACTGAATGGAAAGACTGGCTTGTCCCTTTTTCTTATCACAAGATAATAAGTTGATTAGTTTTATTCAGATAACATCAAATTCTATGTTCATCCAGGCCATGAAAACATCTCTTGTCCCTCATTTTGTGTTTATGAGTAAAGGGTAAGGAGCTGGGTAGCTTGATTAACTGAACGCAGAAACTACTTTAGGCACGAAGGAAGAGTTTATTCTAAGACTCACCCTGTCCTTGTGAAAAAACAAGAAAGGTTGAAAAGATGAAGGGGCAGATACCAGTCCAGCAGAGGTCAAGGCCACCAGCAACACAGACTTCAAAGTAGAAATTTTAGAGAAAGAGCTAGATGCAAGTTCAAAGGGAGGTTTATTTAACTTTTCCAAAATTAAATCCAAATCTAAAGTCAGAGCCACCTTCTTTCTTGGTATTTTAATACACCAAATCTTCTGTAAAATTGTTTAACTTGAAAAACAGAAGATAAGGGAGGATCCGGTGGCAAACAGGCTGATAGGGACAAATAATATACCTTTACTAAAGTGGACACTAGGCCAGAATCAAGCAATTCACGCAAGTACTGAAGAACCAGGGCTGCCCCTGCTTGACATGGGTTCTGTCTTCTACTTTGGCAGCACCTGGATAAATAAGAATTCCTAGAAGCAGGTTATCTTGCCTCCTTCAGTAACTGTTGCACATCCTCAGGAAAAATGTGCCTAAAAGGAATCAAAAACCTATCATCCAAACAGTCAAATTCAGACGTTGGATATGAAGATGAACCACAGATCCCTTATCCTGTGTAAGCAAGCCCACTCTATGAGGAAATCACTGATGATTGTCATTAATTAGTTAGATGGGGGAGCCAGTGTTGTTGGAATCAAAAGGGGATCACCAATAATGCCCTTCCTGATCTTTTGAAGAACTTTAGGTAGCTATCATCCAGGTTTATTCATAAGGTGTCCTGGAGCAGAATGTTTTTTTTTTAGTTGCCTGTTAAGACTGCAGGCAAACAAGATCTATTTGAAGGATTCCCCACTGGTGGACTATTTACAAGATGACTTCCCGCTGTAGCATCCACTCATGATAATTTTTCTGCCACTGTACTGAATCAGTTGCAATGAACTGTAGTCTGTAAATGAACAAGATCTTGTTTCATGATCATTCATTGATCATTCAAACATCTACTGTTCTGGCAAGTTTACTTACAAACAACTGTATTATGTTCTTCAGATTGATCACTGGTGCAGTAGCCTATGCTAGATGGGTAGATAACCACAGATTACAAATTTTGGAAAGAGTGAGAAGAGTCCAGGACCCTCTAGATAATGGTCCTAGCAAAGCCTGATATAGACCTTACAGAAGGGATCAAGCTTATAGTGCATACTTCTAGAATCCAGCCCTTTCCAAAAAGTCATACATGAAGCAAAGGCCCTGGTAGAGTGGGCCCTGACCCTGCCTGGAATAGTTTTGTTGTGGTGAGAATAATAAAAAGGCAATAGCCTTGGACAACAAACTGGAAATGGTCTGCTTTGACCCGGGTTGTCCCTTCGTACCTTCACAAAAAATAAACAGTTAATCAAGGATGTGAATGATTCAGGTCTGTCAAGATAGTATTTGAGCTGTTTGTGGACATCCAAGGTATGGAGTAACCTTTCTCACTCATTTTTAGGTTCAGGAAAGAAAATAGGGAGATGGACAGTTTAGCTTAAAGCAAACTCAGATATCACTTTAAGTATAAAAGGAGGATTAGTTCACAAAGAAACCTTGTCCCTCTGGAAAATTAGGTAGAGGACTCCGTATGAGCTTGCAAACTGGATAACCTTCTTGCAGAGGTCAAAGCAATCAGTAAAACTGTTTTCTATGTTAAGCACCTCAAGTCAGCCGGGTTAGTTGGTACAAAAGGGCAATTAGTTTCTCTGACACAGAATTAAGACCCCAAGGAGGGGCCACTGGTTTTCTAAGAGGCCTCTTATGCAGAACCCCTTTCAAAAACATTTTAACACGAGAATGCAATGAAAGAGGAGGATCCATGGGCTGAAATTATCAATAAATGAGTCTCACTAGTTTCATATGCAAAACCATGGAAAGAATTATGGAAAAGATAAATGATACAGGAAACCTCCAGAGACTGGACCCAACCCAGTCTGGTTTCATGAAGGGCAGATCATGCCTACTCAACCTGGAGGACTTCTTTGAAAAGGTCACCAAAGAAATTGATGACGGCAAAATGGCTCACACGACCTACCTTGACCTGGCAAAGGCATTTGACACAATATCCTACTCAGGCATTGTTGACAAACTTAAGAGGTTAGGTACAAACCCTTATGTCACCCAGTGGATATCCAGCTTGCTCACAGACAGGACCCAGGAAGTTAGAATTTGGGAGTACACCTCTACAGAGAGAACAGTCACAAGCAAAGTCCCTCAGGGATCAGTCCTGGGAACACACCTTTTTGGCATTTACTTCTCGGACATCAAGGCCAGTGTCACTGGCCTGTGGCTGACTAAATTTGCAGATGATTGCAAATTAAGAGCAGTCACTGAATCGCCCACAGACACGAAATGCTCAACAGGAAGGGCTGACATCAACAACTGGTGCCAGAGCCATGGACTAAATCTAAATGCCAAGAAATGCATAATAATATCCTTTGGGAGGTCATCCACCCCTAGTAACTATCATATACTGACAACACATCCCTAAGAGCTAACCCAGTAGTCAGGGACTTGGAGACACATAGCCTTCGACCATCACGGATCTACAGTAGTGAAGAAATAATTCTATGTCGTGCAACTTATAAACACAGGTATGGCATTTAGGTCCAAGGAAGTCAATGTTCCACTGTATTCAGCATTCATCAGACCTATTATTGAGTACAATGCCCCCTTTGGTCAAGTACCTAACCAGGTGTACCCACGTAAGTAACATGTCCGATGCAGACCATCTCAAGGCCCTATCCCTGTATTCTGTCTCTTACAAGCTGTTGAGGGGAAATCTATCCCTGGCATACACCGCATTATCAGACCCCACTCTGATGGACTTCTTACAGATCCACAAAACAAATATCACCAGAATTATCCATTCTAAAGACTTAAACCTTGCCTGTGATACAAACAAGACCTGCTTGAGAGAGAGGTATGTTTCCAGAGACTACCCCTTCTCTGGAACAGGCTTCCATGTGAAGCAGAGTTCCTTCCTAACCCAATTCAAGTGCAACTTGGACAACTGGATGTGGAACAGGAAATTCATCCCTGGTTTGGCACCTGTGCCTCTAATGGACACAGGCAACTTGTAAATGGTTCATTTCCCAAGACCCTTCTTACTCTTAAGGGTACCAGAACTTGTCAGAGACTTGGTATGCATGGTTAGAATTAAAATGGCTCTTGTGATAGTTTGCCTAGTAAAACCTATGAACCTATATACCTTGATGGAGAAGTAAGAAAGGCCATAGGATAGTAATTCGATACAAATATTGTAAAACCAGAGAACAATTAGTCCCTGAATGGTTATGCTGTTGGCACCAACTAGAAAACTGCTTACATTTGCTAATATATGATTTTCTAGTAGAAGGCTGTCTTGTCACCATTAGCAACTGCTGCATATCCTCAGTAAACAAATACCTAAAGAGAAATAAGCCTCTATTACCCTGGCAGTCAACCAAACTTGACTGGGGTCAGGGTGTATCAAACACGCCTGATCTTGTGGGAGTACATTCAGTCTGTGAGGAAGGTTATGGTAATTGCCCCTGGCCATTTTCAAAAGGTTGAGTTTATAGTTGTGTCGCACTCACCATAATTGTAGATGTTCGTGATTAGTGTTGCAGTACTGACTCTTGGTTCTTCCTGTCATGCAGAAGCCTGCAACCAGCTTAATTATCCTGAGTCTTTACAATATCGCTAGCTAACTGACATCTGGATGTCAGGGTATAAGAAGGTAGTCTGTTGGTGCCATCTTCAGGTTTTTTAAGCAGTGTACAAGCAGTCTAATGCATTCTCTCTTTCAGAGAGAGAAGGGGTTGTACAGTGGGATCTTGTACTGCAATACTAATCTACTCGAACATCTACAATTATGTTGAGTGTGATACAACTGTATTGTGTTCTTTGTAGTCAGTGTTACAGTAATGATTCTTGGGAGGACTCGCAAAGCTAGTGGAAGGGTGGTAGGAGATGTTAGCCCTTAGGAAATAAGGTTTTACAGGATGGCTGTAGCAAACCAGCTCAATTTTTGAGGCAGTGTTTTGTAAAAGTATATACTGAGTCCCAGGTGGCAGCTTCTGTGACTACAACTATAGGAACTCCTTTTGAGGATGGCAATGGTAGCTGCCCTGTGGCTTGGTGGAGTGGGCTTTGACATAACCAGGAAGAGGTTTTTCATGGTGAGTGTAACAGAACTTAATGCAAATGGTTTTCCATTTGGATACGATTTGTTTAGAGAAAGATTGGTCCTTTTTCCGTTCTGTGAAAGCAACCAGCAGTTGCTCTGCTCTATTATATGTTTCTGTCCTAAGTAGTATCCAATATGTCTGTGTACATCCAGAGAATTAAGGACTTGCTCTGCTTTGTTCTGTTTCGACAGAAAACTGGCAAATGAATAGCTTGCTTTAGAGAAGTTCTGATATGGATTAGTTCTAAGAGTTACCCTACCCTGCCCTGTGAAAGGCTCTTTGCACATAAGGGCTTGAAGTTCAGATACCCTCCTTGCAAAAGTGATGGCAATTAATAAGGTGGTCTTCCAAGTGACTATCTTTTAATGGAGGAGATGATGCTGGTTCAAAAGGAGACAAGGTGACTTTTTCTAGCATGTAATCAATTGTTGAAAACTATGTGCCCAAACTCTGGAAAATATCCTATGTTACATCCACACAAAGATGGGACCTCCACTGAACTTAACTATAGACCCATTGCTATATTCTCCCCCCAGCCAAAATTCTAGAAAAATGCATCCATACCCAGGTGCTAAAATATCTCCTAGGCAACAACATCCTGTCACCTACTCAACATATTTTCAGACCTGGCCATAGTAACACTACAGCCCCCCTCTGCTTTACAGACACAATAAACAGTCTCAAAAACGAAGGCCTGCAGGTGTTAACTCATATTTTGGATATGTCCAAAGCATTTGACACAGTCTCACACCAAATCCTGTAAACAAACTAAACCAATATCACCTATCAAATTCCACTCTTACCTGGTTCCAAAGCCACTTAACTGACAAGTACCAGGCTGTGAAATGGAAAAATTCTCTCTCTCCTCAGCTGCCCATAACTATTGGGAGTTCCACAGGGTTCTATCTTAGGACCACTACTATTCACAATCTTCACAAATGACCTCCATACCTCCACACAGCATGGATCTATCATTCAGTATGCAGATGATACTACCTTAATCTGTGCTACACAAAATATTCCCACACTCTTGCAAGCAACTCAACTAGCATTCTCTGACGTTGAACAGTACCTAGATTATAACCAGTTCTAACAAAAACACTGACAAGTCAATTCACTATCTACTCCACAAATGCTATTTCAATCACCCCAGTGGCACAGGCTAAGCTATTGGGAATAACCATAGACTCCCACCTAAACTTTGATAGTCATCTCAACTTAACTATTAAAAAAGTACATGCCAAACTGGGATTACTCTACTGTATCAAACCGTTTCTTACCAACAACACAAGAACAGTCGTCGCTCGCTCCCAGCTTCTATCCACCCTACTCTATGCATCTCCCATTCTGACTAATCTCAACAAAACTGAACTAAGCAAAATGGAAGCCTGCTATAACAGAATTGCCTGCTTTGCTGCAAACTGCTCATACAGAACTCATCACTGTACTGTTTTGAGCCAGCTCCACTGGCTTGAACTACCCAACCTCCTAACCTACAATCAAGCTCTGCCTCTGTCACTATTACCTCCCCAATAAGTGTCCTGTCCTCAAAAATCTAGTACATTACTCAGCCAAAAGGTCTCTTAGATCATCAAGCAAACTACTACTAGAAGTCACCAACAGCTATAATA
Source organism: Protopterus annectens (assembly GCF_019279795.1). Classification (NCBI taxonomy): domain Eukaryota; kingdom Metazoa; phylum Chordata; order Ceratodontiformes; family Protopteridae; genus Protopterus; species Protopterus annectens. Next base: position 475,925,504 of record NC_056733.1, on the reverse strand, counting down.
GCTTTGGAGACGCACTACACAGTAGTTCAGTGGCTAAAAAATGGAACTCTCCCCACTAGCATACAAAACACATTGTCCAAAGCCTCCTTTAAAAACCTCATTAGGCAACATCTCAAACAAAGTTGGCAGTGCCATGACTGTTCCCCAGGCTAGTGAAAGCAGATAAGGTACACATACTAAGCCTAGAGTACTTGATAATAGTTTTCACTCTTACTCACAAACACTGGCTAATGTATAATGCATGTACTGTACCCATGTACTATATATGTATTCTACCTATGTTCCAAATTTCAGCTGTACATCGCAAATCTATTAATTATCTTTATTTTAAATTAATGTTTTCTTGCTTCTTCTCTCCACTGTAACTGTTGGTGTGCTGCATACCGCTGTAAAAATATGTCTATTGTAACTTGTGTGTATACTGATCATGTCCAAATATCTAAATGTATCTGTAATTATTTTTCTGTGTGGAGCTTTTCTCCCAGGGCAGCCTTTTCGGCTCAGACACCCCCAGTTAACAAATGTAAAATAAAATAAATGAGATCCTTGGTAGGAACTGGGCTCCATCTGGGTGGCCTCACACGAATGGCCCCTTTTAGAAATAGTTTCAGGAGGGGGTGACAGTAGATGGGAGGGAAATACGGTAAGGCAAATTGAGATGGTAGAAGCCTGCACCTTAATGCTACACTAAGGCAAGCCCTAGCTAAACAGACATAAAAGGTATTGTAGGACTAAACGGATGTCTGCCTCAAGAGGGATAGTGTTCTTGCTATGCCACCAGATGGAGAATCTCTTCCATTTTGCTACATATGATTTTCTGGTGGTGGGTTTCCTTGCTTCCTTAAGGAAGGTCAGTACCTCAGATTGGCAGCTGACAATTTGTGGTGTTAAAACCCAATCCTCTAGGGTGTCAGTTTGTGTGTGGCTAGTTAAAGATGGAATACTGAGCCCCTTGACCTGGATGAGGACCTCTATCTCTTGTGGGAGAGGACAAAATCTACCTTCACAGAGGGTCAAAAGGAAGGAAAAACAGTGTTGTCTTGGCCTGCAAGAGGCAATGTGAATCATGCCTGGTCTGTTGCCCTGACCTTTATCAGTATTCAGAGATTCCAGGGTAAGGTCGGAAAGACGAACAGAAACGGGTTGGTCCATTCAGATAACAATGAGTCTATTTTAAATGTCACTGCCTGCTGTGTTCTGCAGTAGAATCTCTGAAATTGTCTATTTTGGTGGGAGGTAAAAAGATATATTGAAGGAATTCTCCACTGTAAGTCAAGTTCAGGAAAGTCTTCCTCTTCAGTATCCATTTGTTGGGGTCCCAGAAGATCCCTGCTAAAGGAGTCTGCTAGGGTATTGCTCTGTCCCAGAATGTAGAACTCTATAAGAACAGTTTCAGGTCTTTTGCTAACAGGCAAATCTTCACAGCAAGACTGCACAAGGAAAGAGTGCTACCTTGTTTGTTTGTGAATCACATGACTGCGGTGTTCTGTACAAATCTGTAAAGCTCCTTTTGTTAGACTTTGTTGAAAGGCTTTCATTGCCAGGTAGACAGCTAACAACTCTTTTTGGTTGATATGGATCTTCCTTTGATTTGGGGTCTGGATGCTGTGTACCTTTATGGTCCCCAGGTGAGCCCCCCAGGCTACGTCTAAGCTGTTTAGTGATGGTCTTATCTGCCGTTGGCAGACAAAAATGCTTGTCTTTTGATTCTTTAAAATGGTGATTTTTTTCCCCTACAGCAGCTGTGTTTTTAGGCATAGATGGACAAGCAGGAGAGTTTCCAGGGGCTGGGAATGCTGTTCCCTTAAGTTTAAGAACCACTTGAAGCTTTCCTCATGTGTAGAGTTTGTTGGGGGGGTGTCATAAGTATGCAAGAAGCCATGTACCCCAAGATTTTGAGGAACTCTCTTGCTGAGATCTGTTGCTATGGCACCAACCTGATCATGCAGCTTGTCAGGAAAGATTTTTTTTTTCTTGTGGAAGTCAGTCTTTTCACTGTACAGAGACAGAGCACCAAGAAACAATCTTCATCTATGGAAGTCTTTGATATTTGAGGAGGTTTAGGGTGAGACCTACTTTCTGGAAGCAGTCCACTGTAACCTGTAAAGTGTTTATAGAGTCTTTTCTGTGGATTTTCCTTGGATGATAAAGTCATCCAGGTAAATGTGAACCCCTAGGTTTCAGCAGTGGACTATCACTGAAGCTAAGCACTTGGTGAAAACTCTTGGGATTAGTAGAAAGCCCAAATGGTAAAGCAAAATTGGTAGTATAAGCCTGGTTCTACATAGCACAGATACTCTGTGATAGTGTGCAATAGAGATGTGAAAGGTAGGTCCTTTAGGGCTAGAGTAACCATTTACGCACTGTGGAAGAGCAAGGGAAGTAACTTTTATTAAGGTCAGCATTTTAAATTTTGGAACTCAAAGGAATCTGTTTAGCCTTGACAGGTCCAAGAAAGGCCTCCAGGTGTTTTCTTTTCCTGGAACTAGAAACTACAACTAGGAAAAATCCTTGAATAAAAACATTTTCTTTCCTGACCTGGAGGAATAGCTTTAATGGTTCATTGATGAAGCAAGTCTAAAAGGATAGGTAGCAAGAGACTCTCGTGCACTTTTGGTGGCTTTCGTATGCCTGGGAAGGGGGATTTCTCTGGACTGAATGGAGTAGCCCCTTTTAGCTTACCTTGACTTGGTCAAGGCCTTTGACACACACCCCCACTTGGGCATCATCGAAAAGCTGACAAAACATGGTGTAAATTCCTATCTCATCTGGCGGGTGGCCAAATGGCTCACCAACAGGACCCAAAAGGTCAAAATAGGTGCCTCCACCTCAGGCAGCAGACTTGTCATTAGTGGTGTTCCTCAGGTTTCTGTCCTGGGACTCCTACTGTTTGGCATCTACTTCTCAGAGGTCCAGGCAAAGGCAAAAGGCCTGTGGCTGACCAAATCTGTGGAGGACTGTAAGTTGGGTGCTGTCACGGACTCCCCAGATGATGTTAACATACTGAAAGAGGGTCTTGCACAACAAATGACTGGTGCTAAAGTCATGGCCTTAAGTTAAATGCAAAAAAATGTATTATCATACCATTTGGCAAAAACATGGGCCCTGCTGATTATCACAGCAACGAAAACTCCTTAAGCACACAACCTGTGGCAAAAGACCTGGGTACTCAGGTTGACAACAATCTCCCATTCGACCATCATGTAGCGGCAGTGGTCAGAAAAGCCTTTTACTTTGTTCATCTCATAAGAAAAGGGATTGCATCCAGAAAAAAGGAGGTTATAACCCCCCTCTCTGTATTCCTCCCTCATTAGGCCAACACTTGAGCATAATGCCCCATCTGGTATGCACCTCTCCAGACAACTGCACCAACTGGAAAGATCACAGAAACACCTCACAAAGAGAATCCATGGCCTCCAATATCTGTCCTATGCGGACAGGCTCAAATCACTATCACTCTACTCAGCATTGTACAGATTTTGTTCAGACGTGATCTGTCTCTCAACTACAAGGCAATATCGAACCCTGCCCTACTTACTATCCAAGTCTAACTCCTTAAGCATTACCAGCCTGAAAGGCCTAAATCTAATATACACCAACAAAACCTGCTGGAGAGACTGGTTTGTGTCCCAGAGGCTGCCCACAGACTTCCTATACATGTCAGAGTAGCTCACTGACTCTGTTCAAGGGCAACCTTGATGAGTAGATAGGAAATCACAGATTTGTCCCAGGGGTTCCACCTGTGTCCTTCACTGACAGGAACAATAGGTGCTGACTGAGGTTTCTTTTTTGGGGATAAACTCTTGGTTACGCTTGTAAAGGCCCAAAGGCCATCAGCCTAGTAACCTCCTATGATCTGAAGTACCCAATGGTCGTTGGTAATGGTTTTCCATTCTTCTAGGAAGGACGAGAGTCTTCTTGCCAGAGGGCAGGAGAAGGTGGAGAGGGTCAGGTATAGTCAGCTGTCTCTGTGATGGGTGGGGCTCCTTGGAGCTCCATGATCGCTGTTCTGGTTACCACCTTCTACACTGTCTGGCTTTCTTAACATGAGGAGGCCTCCACTTGTCCTGTTTTGGGGGGGGGTATGGCTTAGAAGGGTAGTTCGTATTATACCAAGGTGTAAGTGACAGGTAAAACTCTGTTTTAATTGTTCTTTTTTTGTCAAGCTTTTCAAATACCTTTTCATCTGGGGGTACAAAGAGGAACTCCTTGTCTAGAGAAGCAGCCAAGCAGCTTTGCATTGACATGGTCAGAGTGGTTGAGTCCTGAGCCATCCATGTCTGCTACTGACAGCTGCTTTACATGGTGCATCTAGTGCATTATACCATAAGGAGAGTCTGGAAACTTGTAAGGCTGCTTTAGCTATCTTCAGAATTTCCTTAGACAAGGCTTTGTCAAAAACAGTCTCTGACTTAGTAATTTGGTCCTGAAGTGATTTTGAGTACTTCAGCATGTGGAAATGGCAATCAAGCGCCCTCATGTAAAAGGTAGTTCAGGTATATGTGCTCTTGCCAAGCCTGACAAAGTATACTTTCCCTGTCTTTAGGCAGGGGATGTCTAGTTGCACCTTTTGGCAGCCCTTCAGTGGATTCCATAGAAACTACTGAGGGATCAACTATAGGGTTTTTGTAAAGGTGTTTATGTGAGTCAAGCACTCTGTAAAACCAGTTAGGCTTTCTGGGAACATGTAGCAGGAAATCTGGGTGGAAAGAAACGTTTTCAAAACCACCAAGCACCATATGCACTGGGGAGAATAGCTAAGGATCTAGCTGAAGTAAATTTGAGTGCCTCCCTACAGTGAGTCTGACCTTGACAGAATTGCTTGCTTTCCCAGTTTAAAGCCTCCTTCATTTTATGAAGGATATCGCCTTAAAAGAGGACCTCAGGGAGGAGAGGCAGACTTGGGGTATCATCACAGTCTGAGTCCAGACAAAGTTGGGTTGGAAGGTCCTCAGAATAGGATAATTCCTTTTTTGCCCTCAGAGTCTGATGATTGTGAAGCTTCTCGAAAGGCAGTCTCCCTCTGCCTCTTGGCTGCAAAAGCTTCAGGGGTAGTAATCTTAGTGTGACTGGGCAATTTTCAAGCAGTCTTGGGCTTTGGTTTGAGTTAAATGACAAAGGGCTGAGGAGACGGAAGAGGAAGGCAGATGTTTCTTTTTGGTTTGGGCATCCGTTTTTTCAAACTAGAAGATGCAGTCAGTCCACCCCTATGTTGGTCTGGGTTTCTGAGGCTGAGGAAGTTAAGACGTCGCACTCGGAACGCATGACACATGTCAGATGCTGTTGGCTGCAGAGTGACCTCAGACCAGGCAGATATTTATGTTGTGGAAGAAGTGAGCGGTTGGCTTGGAATCATGACGGCCTCCCAAGGGGTTGCTTCATAGGGTTTGGGCTTAAAAGCCGACAGACCAGGAGGCTGCAAAGGCTCCTCGCCTGAGCTGTTGGTAAACTTGGTAGTGTGGGCTGAGACATCGGCTGCATCTTAGCACAATGAAAACATTTACAGACATCATACTGGGGCCCCAAGCAGAACAGACACAGTGAGTGAAAAGCTTTATGCTGGATTTGCTTCCCACACTTCCAACAATTATTAGCCTTCTTAAAAATCAAACTAGAAGAAAATCTCCAACATGATACTTGTATGACTGCAGGAGAGAATAAACTCGAGAAAATAAGCCAACCACTGGACTCCAAGCATTTTGTATACATGAAGTGCATCGGACTGCAAGGCTTGAAAGAACTGCAGATGGAGTCGATTGTCAACCTCCTTATACCGCAATGTCCAGATGTCAAACAATGTCAGCTAGGAATTATTTTTCTTTATTTATTTGGCATTTGTTTACCAGAAGTGTGACTGGGCCAGAAAGTGCCCATTTTCAGTGAAGGCCTGGGAAGAAAAGCTCCACACAGGATATAAAGACTTGGGAAATCAGGCCAGCTGGGGACTTCTGCATGACAGGAAGACCTACGAATCAGTACTGCAACACTGACTATAAGGAACACCCTCTGTTGCCTTGGCCAGAAGAGAGTCACTACAATGATCCTGGGAGATTCCTTCTGAATCTTCAGAAGTACCCTCAATACTAGTGGCAAGGATGGAAAAGCATACAGGAACATTCCTGTCCAAGAAAAAGAAAAGGCACGTGGCATCTAAGGCCTTCTTGCATCAAGTCCTGGAGCAGAATTTTGCCAGTTGACTGTTCAGAGAGGAGGCAAAGAGGTATCCTTGAGGAACTCCCTATAGATGGATCAATCTTGAAAAGACCCCAATGTAGTTTCCATTTGTGATGGCTTGCCCATGTCCTGCTCATCTTGTATGCCACACAATTTTGCTCTGATGGAATGTAGGATGCCTGTAGAGTGATAGTGTGCTGTGAAGCTATATGCCAATCTAACAACTAGTCTACAAAGTGGGTATGACGTAGTTCCCTACAGCTTGTTGATGTGCCACATGAGTATGATGTTGTCTAACAACTTGAAGAGGTCCCGAGGACAAAAGTTGATTCAAAGAGTTGAGTACCTTTAATCAGGGCAAACATCACTTTTCTACTGATGTGCCTGCATCTGTCCTTGGTGTTCCACACACCCTGCACATTTAGCATTCCTGAAATTGCTCCCAAGCAAAGTCCGAAGTGTCTGTGATGACTGATTGCTTTGGAATAGGAAGGAAAACATGGATTTAAGGATATTTTGTTATTTCCATCAAATGATTTCCCTTCTGGCAAATACCAGAATGGGAATTTGAAAAGACAAGGTATGCTGGTTCCACAAAGAGATATCAGATACCACTGTATCTTTCTGATGTGGAGTCTTGCCAAAAATATAATCTGAATCATAAATGCCATGAGACCCAAAATCCTGAGTTATTCCCTCGCAGTGACCAAAGTCCTCAGAAATAAATCTAGATATAGATCTATTTTTTCCTGTGGAAGAAAAGCTCTTGGAACTGACGTATTTAGCTGTCCCACAGGGATACAATCCTGTGTGAACGAGTCAAAGGACCTTTGAATGTTTTCTTGGAATCCCAGCTTGTGTAAGAGATCTCTCACCCAAGTGAGAGATTCCTGACACTCTGAAAAAGACTCCAACAATAAACAAGTCTAGATATTGAAAAACTTGGATACTCTGTAGCCTGCAATGAGCTATAATGGGAGCTAGTCACTTTATGAACACCCTTGGTGCAGTGGACAGTCCAAAGGGTAAAGCAGAGAATTGAGAATGTGATCCACATACCCTTAAAAAATGACTGAAGTTTGAGTGAATAGGAATGTGATAAGCATCTTTTAAATCTAGAGATACTGGGAAACTTGAATAAGGAAGAAAATATAACAGGCCTTATAGTGACAGAATTCTGAACTTGGGCACCATCACAAACAGGTTTAGGAAAGCATTTTCTTTCTTTGGCTCTAAATGTCGCTCATCTCTCTACACTTAAAAGACAAGCAGGCAGGGTGGTTTATTTAAGATGCTTTATTATGTAGCAACATCAGGATGGATAGCAGCATCAGTAAATATAAACAAACTGATCATCAGACAGAGCTTACACACATACATGCTTAAATCTCAACAGCTAACTACAAAATGGCACTCAGGCTTGCATGTGTTCAGTATTTATACACTTGTACAAGCCCTTGGATAGCTTCTTTGAGAGGCATGCACACATTGATCTACATCCTCCCTCTTAAAAAAGATTGCCCTTTATCAAAATAACATTATAATTAGACATGCATCAATATAGACGTTCATAAACAAACAATGTTCATGCCCAAGTTGCCATGTATCTGGAACATGGTCTAGAGATGCGACCGGGTCTTATTACATAACAATCAGGACTGGGTTTAGCAACAGGGACAGTCTAAAGTGAACAACTTGTATCAGGAACTTTGGGATTCATCACAGGAATGGGGAAACTCTCTGGAATTTCCACTGGAACTGGAACACTGGATAACTCTCTGAGATAGAGAGTCTTCCTCACTGGCTATATGCTGTGGTACAGGTTCAGACACTGGTATCAAATGCTTCCGATTCCACCTGAAAACTGCTCCTTGTGATTCCACAATGTATGATCCCGGCTCTGGATAGATGTTCTTCACAACTCCAATCCGATCATAACCTTTGGATGTTTGTATCCTTACTACTACTTTTCATAATGGATTGAGTGGTATGCAGGTTTTACCGCAGTAGGACTTCTGGGTTAAACACATCTTCAACAGACTGGCTTTCACTGACCTGTTATTCTTGACACATGGAACCAACAATTGACTACTGATGGGTAATGTGGTTCTGGTTTGTCTTGACAGAAGTCCCTGAGTAGGTGAACCAAGATGTTTATCACGAGAAATATTTCTGAGATTCAAGAGAATTAGGAAAGCATCACTATTGTCTTGTTTGGACTTTTCTAGCAACTGCTCTGCACTTTGAACTGCGCATTCCGCCAAACCATTGGACTGAGGATAATCTGGGCTACTCATGACATGAGTAAAGTCCCACTCTATCTCAAATCTTTTGAACTGTTGGCTTGTAAACTGTGTGCCATTGTCAGAAATAACTTTGTGAGGAGATTTTAGTACTGCAAAATGGTGCTTCATCTTAGTAATGACAGTACTGGATGTTAGATTGCGAAGTAAGTCAATTTCAAACCAACTGGAATAAGTCGACTAACACCAAATAATGTCAGCCATTCCACTCGAAAAAGTTTGTGGCTACTGTTGACTAAGATAATTCAGGAATCCTGTTCAACTGAAGTGGTTCTTTCTGTTGATGAGGCTTTGTACTGTTAAACACAGAACAAGATGAACGTACTCTCTCTCAATATCTCGTGACATGGAAGGCCATAATACTTGCTCTCCCGCCCTTCTTTTGGTAGAGTCTGCTCCTGGGTGACCTCGATTTAAGATGGTAATGTACTCATACTGCAAATGCTTTGGAACAATAACTTTAGGATCTTTCATGACTACACCATTATCAGACAAAATCTCATCTCTGTATAGAAAATAAGGCTGCACTTCAGGAGATAGACTAGATAGCTTTGACGGTCATCCTGCTCTGAGGAAGGGGTTGAGCTTTTGTAAAACTGGATCTGTGGCGGTCTTATCTCTGAGCTCTTCAAGATGTTTGGAAGAAAAATTTCTTAACTCCAGGACTTCAAAATCATCAACCGAATGAGCAACTTGATTTTCATGCTGTTCAGTGGTAATTCTGGGTGATCTGGACAATGCATCAGCAAGATAAGAAAGTTTGCCTTTTTGTAGACAAGACTGAAATAGTACTTTTGCAATCTCAGCATCATGAGTTGCAATCTGGCAGGAGCTGTATGCATAGGCGTGACTAGAAGTTGGTGATCTGTTTCAATCTGGACAGGTCTACCATAAACATAATCATGGAACCTGGAACATGCAAACAACTGCCAAAAGCTCTTTATCTGAGCATATTGCATTTCAGCTTAGGTAAGAGTTCTGCACGCATAAGCAACTGGTTGACCCTCTTGTAGAATGACTGCTCCAAATTCAAATGACAAAATTGCAAAGCTTTACATGGAGTAACTGGCTTGTGAACATCATAGCATCTGAGAGTAGGTGGACTGGCAATTCTCTGTTTCAGGACATCAAATGCTCTATGGTGTCGATCGAACCCAAACCAGGATACACCTTTACGTGTTAGCTCTCTGAGTGGTGCTATTTGAATAAAGTCTGGAATAAACTTGTCTAGGTAGTTAATCATGCCAGGAAAACATTGCAGGGCTTGAGCACTGACTGGAGCTGGCATCTTGAGAATGGCTGTTTGCTTAGAAGGGTCTGGTCATAGTCCTAAAATAGTACATAAATGACCAACGTAAGTGACTTCTTGTAGCCTGAATTTGCATTTCTGTAGGTTAAGCTTAAGATTCACTTGACGTGCCCTTTACATAACTGTTCTGAGGTTTCCGTCATGCTCTACTTCACCATTGCTCCCACTACTATGTTGTCCACTATAATACACAAGGATGCCCAGAAAAAATTTGCTCCATTGCACGTTGAAAGACTTCACTTGGAGAACTTCTCCCAAATGGCATCCTCAGAAATCTGTACTTTCCAAACGGAATCCTTAAAGTAGTGAACGAAGATTTCTTGTCAAGCAAAATTTGCTAAAATTAACTCTGCATCTAGGACAGAAAAAACAGTGGCACTGGGCATGACAGCTGCAACTTCTTCAACTGTGTGCATTGGACGATGAGGTCTTTTTAGTGCCTTGTTCAAATCTTGTGGATCAATACAAATTCTGATGTCGTCTGAGCTTTTCTTATGAGCTACCCACCATGGACGATACCCACAACTTTGGTTCACTAACTGGACAAATCACACCTTGTTGCACAATTCTGTCTATTTCAACTTTGACTCTTGTCTGCATGGCTACTGGAACTTTTCTGGCTGGCCTGATAACTAGACTGTCATCTGGATCTAACTTTGAGTACACAACTGGAAGCTTGCCTAGTTTGTCTTCGAAAAGATCAGCATAGGTAGAAAAAATTCACTGGGTGAAATTAGAGTAGTGGTCTTTTAAGCTAATATGGTGAACTTCCTTATTATATGAAAGCAGTTCCATTTTCAAAGAATCTCTGAGGCTTAATAATGACTGAACATGCCTTTTGACCACAAAATAAGTTGTAGCTTCTACCTGCAGAGTAACAAACAGGAAAACACTACCGAGCCTTTGGTGTGAGTTTCACCACCACCATATGTAACAAGCTTCGCACACTGCCAAATCAAGCCTTTCACCAGCACATACACCAGCAAATATTTCTGCAGACATAACATTGTACTTTGAGCTCTATGGGTTTGTCATTTATCCAAACAATACAAAACACTTCATTCTTAGCCCATAAATCAACTGCATTGAGTGTTTGACTCAGCACTGACACACCATCAACATAAAAAGAATGAGGCTCTGAGTCATGGCTGTCTAATTGATCAACTCATTTCTTTAAATGTTCCCCTTTAGTGAAAGTGCACGCACACACTTTGATTTACAAATTTTTTTGAAATTATTCTATTTATTACATTTGTGGTATTGTTGACCAAAAGTGAAGCACTTTTTTTCTTTTAAAATTTATGATTACTACCACAGTTACGACAGTTAGCAATGAAATTAGGTTGTGGCTCAAGCTTCGAGTATGCTGACTCATTCTTATGCTTTAATGAGGCTGTGTGATTTCCAGAGTTTGCCTTAGAACTTGCTAGAAAGCTCTGGGGTTTACTTGTGGGTGTGCCAGGAGCTACAGTGACTGCCATATGTCTGGGCCTGTTTCTCTTAACCAAATGCTGCATGCTATCAACGTGAGGCTTAGAAGTTACTGGAGACACGCCTTTCTCATTTGTAAAACATATTCATGTGCGTTTCTGTGAGCTCATATATTTGACAAATTTCAATGGCCTTATTCAAAGTAAAATCACTGTCACAAAGCAAAATCTTGCTCACAGCATTACCTTTAATACTACATACAAGTGTCTGTCTTATCAATTCATCTCTCACATCACCAAATCTGTACGTTTTAGCTTTATTTCTCAAGTTGGTTATATATGCAGCAAAAGTTTTATCTAGCTTTTGATCCCTTCTGTAAAATAAGTGTCTCTCCATTGTAATGTTGGTCTGGGGGTTACACATTTCTCTAAATTTACATTTTAAGCACTCAGGGTCCTCCCTTGACTCAGCCTGTACAACAATACGATGGTTCTTCCCCCTCTGCAGCAAACACAGCAGGTGCATACACAAATGAACATTCCCTTTCTTTAGCTTCTGACCCAACTAAATTAAGCAGAACAAATGCCTTTGTACAGTCATCTTTATCAGAAAATGCAGCCTGTATGAAAATGTCATACTCTTACTCAAACACTTTCCAGTTCTCTGGATTATTATTATCAAACACAAGTGGCCCTGGTTTTCGAAATCCATCTGCCATGCCAACAAAACGTGTGTGTGTGTGTGTGTGTGTGTGTGTGTGTGTGTGTGTGTGTGTGTGTGTAGTGAAAATATGGCCCTCAATTATATATGACTAAATTGTCTCAAACTTGCAGTAATACACAAATGCACAAAACTCTCTGAAACACTGTACTTGGCGAAATATGCTCCGAAATGGATGTATTCTGTGAAATAACTTTACTGCAACACTGCACAATTATGCAAACACTTGAGACTTCCAATAACTCGGAGAGCCTCAGTAAATATGAAAATGTGGACTCGCAAAGAACGCATTGAAAACATGCAGTAATTTCTCTATTTTATTAATTTTATTTGTTATGTGCAATTCAGACGATTTCAAACATTTTCCATAGTAATTCGAACATTTCTAGCAATATCGGACATTTAGACTTATTTTAATATCGTTTAAAGCGTTCTGTATGCTTAGTTTCATATTTTGCAAATAAGAAGTACTTTGAGCAAGTTTAACATGAGAAATTAATTTCTGACCTGTTTTGTGAACCATATATGCTTGCAAAGGATAATTCACTCCTGTATATACCTCCAGCTGCAGCTGAATGCCTCGAAGTCAAAGTAGAGAAACTGGAATTTTTTTTCCTGATCATTAGACATACCTCTTCTGACACGATGTCACTTGTCTCGCTACACTTAAAAGGCAAGCAGGTGAGGTGGTTCGTTTAAGATGCTTTATTATGTAGAAACACCAGGATGGATAGCAGCATCAGTAAATATAAATGACAAACTGTGAACACCTGCATGTAAAGCTGCAACTCTAACCACTACACTATCTTGGCTTATATAAGTTGCCTGTCTTGGGACTCATACTGTGAACGCCTGCAGAACTGAACCGGAGAGCCTCTTTGTTGTGAGGCGACAATGCTAATCGCTGCACCAGAAGAGAAGGATGGTAGAAAATCCATGTCTCTACAAAGACACACACACATTTTCACAGTTGCCAGGACCGGGATTAGAACTCCTACCTAACTAGTTTGGTACACTATAGTATTACGCAGTTATCGCAAGCACCATGGAGCTTATATCTAATAATCATCAGACAGAGCTTTCACACATACATGCTTACATCTCAACAGCTAACTACAAAATGGCAGTCAGGCTAGCACATGCTCAGTATTTATACACTTGTACAAGCCAGTGGATAGCTTCTTAAAGAGACATGCACACACTGATCTACTCAAAAACATTTTGAATAAATACTTACAAAAGATAAAAATCCGTCGCTGTACCATAAAGGGCTGTCCTCCAGGCATATGAGGGATATTAGTACGAGCATATGAGGGATATTAGTAGAAGGAATGATAACAACGCCCTATTTAGACATACTATTATATGTGAAAAAGCTAACTTTAAATTCTGGGTGCTGGAGGAGGTTAAAAAGGGTGATAGGGGTGGAGATTGGGAAACCCTGTTGGAATATAGAGAGTTAATTTGGCAGCTTAGATTAGATGTCTGCGGTCCCATGGGGATGAATGACCACCTATCCATTAAACCAGCCCTGAAGCTTTTAGCAAATAATCCCAAATGAAGTTCTTATATGTAGTAACTTTTAACATCTTGTACTTAGTGCATTATGTTGTTGTTCATTTACACTTTTATATTAAATTTAAATTTACATTTATATTTATATTTATTAATTGGGTGTACATATATATAAATTTTACAATATATATATTTTACCAGATGGATACATTATTTATTCATTATTTATTATATTATATTGTATATAATGTTAACATTCTTTCACCTACTGTGTATATTTATATTTTCCTATTTATACTACTATTATTAGTAAGTCATTTTAAATAATAATATGTAAAAGTACATATATATATATTATTTTTTTAAATTTATATATTTACAGATGTACATGTTCTTTGGAGTTTATACTAAGTGAACCATTGTTCTTGTAAGACAGGCTATTTATGAAGAAAAAAGTTTTTTTAAAAAGTTTTTAAAAGTATCAGTTTGGCTTAAAACGATCTGGAATAACAATTAATTAATTAACCAATGGTGTCTTGCCATGTTTTGATATTTAAAGCATTCAATTCCAAGTGATTATGTGATTCTGATGAAGTTTACTAAGTGAAGACGAAAGCGCGCTCAATCACCGTTTTCTATTACTGTTTCATGTCATTTTTGTGGTCTATGTGATTTTATCGTGTTTGGATTAATAAATACAGTTACTTGGACCTGCTTAGTGTTTTGGATACACAAAGTTCGTTTGACCTGGTGACAGACTTTGGTTTACAGCCTGGAGGACAGCCCTTTATGGTACAGCGACAGATTTTTATCTTTTGTAAGTGTTCGGTGTGAGAGGTGGTGTTGTGGTATTTTGAATAAATACCTTTTCTCACCTGGGAAGAAGGAACTGGTTCTAGCACTCCGTTGGATAGCATGAGATGAAGGACAGGTGAAATAGAGTCTGGTCCACTGGATAAGGGATTACCCACTGGAAAGGAGGAAATTCCTCCCAGTACCATCTGAAACCTTGATTTTGAAAGGGGGGATCCTTAATTCATTTTGGAATCCCTCTTGCCATTTCTTCTTATCCACCCGTTTACCTGCATTTTGTTGAGACTATTTTGTTTTTTGCCAAAACTGGATGAGGGGTTAGAGAACAGCTTAAAAATCTGGAAAAGGAGGGTTGAAAATCTTAAAGAGATTCCCTATATCAACTTACCCCTCTCATCACAGTTTTCAATCAACTGCAGCAGAGGGACGAAAATCTAAATCTCTATCCAAAGGATCATTTAAAACCTTATTTTTATCATCATCTGGAAGGTAATGAGAATGCAGCCAGGCAAACCTCCTCAGAGTACCAGTGGCCAAAGCTGTGGAAGTATCAACTGATTCATATGCACACTAAAAACAATGAGTATAGACTTGTACAATAGAAAAAACTAAATTATTTAGGAGAGATTTTTCCTCACAAGAATAAGTTCCAGACAAGATATTCTTCATACTTTAATAATTAGTCCGGACAAACCTTAAAAGTATGAACCTGAAAATTCAACATTCTGAAAATCAAAGCTGCAGAAGCATAAACTTTTTTTCCCCCATACCTATCAATAACCTTTCCATCCTTATCAGAAAGATTAGTATCGAAATTACCTAAATGTTTAGTAACAGTATGATTAATCAAAACTATAGATGCTGGTTTGGTAAGAGTGTATAAAAAAAAATAAAGATTGAAGAACTTTATATAGCCTGCCTTTTTAGGGGCAGATGGCTGACTATCAGGAAATGTGCAGGCAGTAACACACACATCCTCCAAAGCTGACAGAGCACTAACACACATCATAACAAGCACTAACATAAGTTAGTTTCTTTTCTAAATTCTTGTAAATCTTTTCACATGCTTTGGACTGTCATATTGTATTGCTAATCGCTCTTCTACTTTTTTATATTCTGCGGAGCTTTTATACTCAAGCCTCCGCTAAAAACTGGCAACGCTGCCCAGTCAGACTTCCCTGGTAGACAAATGTAAAATAAATAAATATCCTCCAAAGCTGACAGAACTGGATGAATAGCTGAAGGTTTAAAAACATTGACCCATTCTGGAAATAGTCTCAGGGAAAGATAAACCTCCACAGGGTGAATCAGAAACTGAGCTCTCCCCTAAGTCTAAATCAGAAATCTGAGGAGAAAACCCTGAATCCATCCCTGCATCTTCTAGTCCAGGCTCAGAATCTTAAATCTCAGCAGGAAAAGAGGTATCCTTCTTCCTTTCACCAGAAAAAAGAAGTTATGTACTCACCATAACATTTCATCTGAGTAGTTGTACTTCATTTGTCTTCAACCTGTGGGTTATGGATCCGACATGGCCGCATATCCAGCATCTGAACTGAGCTCCAAGCTCCTCCCCTTACTCATAATGCCCCCCCCCTCTCCTTCCTCCCTTCAGATCGAGTTTGATGCTCAACAGATAACATACAACCAACTGAACATGACCTTACCACTACTGACATCCCAAAATTCCTGAGCCAAAGCATGACAGAGGATGCCCCTGAAAGGTTCATCTTCCACAGGTATGGCCACCAGGGCAATAGTGACAAGGTCGGGGGAAGAAGGGGGGATGGTTGAAGACAAATGAAGTACAACTACTTAGATGGAACATTATAGTGAGTACATAACTTCTTTATCGGAAGTAGCTGACTTCACTTGGTTTTCAACCCTGTGGGACAGAGTCCCCAGCTACTATACACCTGGGAGGCCCTCATGGAAGGATATTCTGGAGCATGACAGAGCCAAAAGATGCCCTGTTCCTGGATACAATGTCCAATTCATAATGAGAAGTGAATGTATGAGATGAGGACCAAGTAGCTGCAGAACAGATATCATCCAGTGACACCCTGGACCAAAAAGCTGCTGAAGTAGCCGTAGACCTGGTAGGATGTGCTTTTAACCTGACTAGGAGGGGAAATACCCCTGACAGAGTATGCCCGAATAATGCACTGGGAAATCCAACGGGCAATCGTAACCTTGGAAATTGGTTTCCCTAAAAAGGGTTTTCAGTAAGAAACGAACAGCTGTTCAGATTTACGAAAAGCTTTTCTCCTGTGCAAATAAAATCGCAATTGTCTATGCACATCAAGTAAATGCAATTTACATTCTCCCTTATTTTGAAAATTTGGAAAGAAGACAGGAAGATTGCTAGTCTGATTAATACTGGCTTCTGATGGTACCTTGGGAAGAAAAGATGGGTTAGTACGCAAAAACACTCTATCCTTATGAAAAGTCATACAAGGAACTTTGATCAATAGTGCCTGAAGTTCTGACACTCTCCTAGAAGTAATAGCAACTAAAAAGGCGGTCTTCCAAGAGAGATACTGCAAATCTACCGAAGCTGCAGGTTCAAAAGGGGGCGAGACTAAAGCCTGAAGCACTAATGTATGGTCCCACGGAGGCGTAGGATCCTTCACCGGGGGTCTCAGAAGAAATGTACCCTTAAGGAATGTCTTGCAGAGGATAAAAGAACCCAACGACGTCATGTTTTTCCCCCACATGAAAATTGGAAATAGCGGCCAGTTGGACTTTGACAGTGGAGGAACTGGCACCTTGCTGAAAAATCCCCGCCAAACATACCAATTCTGCAGACACTGGAGCTGTAAAGGGGTCCAATACATGCTGCGGAGCCCATACAGAAAAATGTTCCCACTTGCTATGGTATACCCTTCTAGTGGACGACTTATGAGCCACCACCAAAATGGTTTTAATGGGAGAAGATAAACCAGGAGTCCTAACAATCATGGGAACTGGATCAGCTACGTTGTAAGCTTCAGACAGTCCAGGTCTGGGTGAGGAATCCCCGAGGGATGAGAAATGAGATCCTAAACAGGATCCAACGTCCATGGTGGGACTACAACATAAGACCACAGAGAGGGAAACCAGGCTTGGCAAGGCCAGAATGGGGCAATGAGGATCACAAAGCTTCTCAGCCTGCGAGCTTTCTGAAGAAACTTTGATATCAAGGGCAGAGGGGGATAGGCAAAGACCTGGAGGCCAAGCATGAATCAGAGCATCTCTGGGGGCTTCAGAGCAAAGAACCTACTGTATTTCGCATTGGAAGGAGATACGAACAGATCGCAGCAAAGACGAACCCACTATAGAAAGATCTGTTCCACCACTGAAGGATTCAGAGACCATTCGTAAGGCATCAGGACAGATCTGCTGAGCCTGTCCGCTAGAATGCTGGACCTACCCGGAATGTGCATTGCCACCAGAAAGCGTCCGGTGGAGATTGCCCACTCCCACACTCTCATGGCTTCACGACAAAGGGGATAAAATCTGGTTCCCCTTTGTTTGCTGCTGTACCAGACCACCGACATATTGGCTGTCTGGATGGCAATCGTCCCTAGAGGAAGATGGGCATGAAGGGCCTGCAACACCAAAAGCACCACCCTCATCTCTAGAACGTTGATATGCAAATTGGTCTTGGATGGGGACCACGTGCCTTGAACAGTCCTTTCCGAACAGTGCCCCCCCCCCCCAAGCTGGGAGGCATCAGTGGTCACAGTAGTCATGGGAAAGGGTGGAAGAAAGGGACATCCCCTGATTAGATCCGGGGAATGAATTCACCACCAAAGAGAGTCCCTGCACACCCCGGGAGATTCAAACAGGGTGAGACAATGGCAGATCTAATAGAGACCACTGAACAACAAGGGTCCACTGAAGAATCTGCATGTTTAGGTGCGCTAAGGATAACAGATTGATCGTGGCCGCCATAGACCCCAACGCCCTTAGAACTGTCTCTGCTGTCGGAGATTGAGCTAGAATGACGCACAGAATGTGAAGCTTCTGGCTGTGTATCCCGTCTGGGGGGATGAAAACTTTCATCTGGATAGTGTCCAACCAAGCCCCAATGAAATCTAAGACCTGGACAATAATTTGTTGAGATTGACGGTGATGCCCAAACCTCGTGCTAGGGAGAGGAAATAATCCCTGGCTTGGCAAAGTTGATGCTCAGAAGGGGAAACAAAAAGCCAATCATCCAGGTAAGGGAAGACCTGAATCCCCTGAAGCCTAAGGTGAGCTGCTACTACTGCCATCATCTTGGTGAACAACCTGGGGGGCTGGGGTGACACCAAAGGGAAGGGCTCTGAACTGATAATGATTGGCTCCTAGCCGGAAGTGGAGAAACCTCCGAGCGCGCTTGTCCATCTTGATAGGGTACTACATGTCCTGGAGGTCGATCAAGCACATCCAGTCATTTGCCTGCAGGTAGGGCAGGATGGATTGAAGGGTGACCATCTGGAATTTCGCCTTGGCCACTGACAAGTTCAAGGTGACTAGATACAAAATGGGTCTTAAGTCCCCCATTTTCTTTGGCACTAAAACGAACCTGGAGTAAATGCCTGATCTGAATTAGTAGAGGGAGACAGGTTGGATGACTCGTTTTACTAGCAGATTTTTTATTTCTAGTGCTGCTTCCTCCCTTTGTGCGGGTGGGATGTCCGGGAGGTGTTTGAATGGCTGGAGCAGATCAAGGAATGGGATTGAATATCCTCTGGATATGATTTGCAACACACAGCGATCTGTTGTTGTGGACTCCCATTCCGCTGGGTGTAGCAATAACCGACCCACGACTGCCTCCAGAGAAGAGCAGTAGGGCAGCCCTTTACGGTTGCTGTGCGAGTCTGTCCAAGAACGGTTCTAGAGATATGTAATTTCTCGGACCTACTCTGCCTCTGGGGCGGCATCTATCAGAATGCCCTCTGCCTCTGGGGGATGATGAGTCCTGAGTGTCTCAGGAAACACCTGAGACTTCTGGAACCACATCCTCTTAGCTCCTCACTGATTCCTAGAGAAGGATCTCTGAGGGGGAGAGAAGCGAATCCTGGTGGCAGACAGTGTCTTCCTGTCCTTCTCACTCTGGACCAAGGTCACGTATACCGACTTCCCAAACAGGGAGGAACTGTCGTACGGTGCATTGGTGAATGACACCTTGAAGGGTTCCGAGTACTGACATAGCCGGAGCCATGCATGTCGCCTAACGGCAACACCTGTGCCAGCTGCCCTAGCAGCTGCCTCAGTAGCATGGGAGAGGAGATGCATGGAAGTGTTAGCGACTGATTTCAGAGTGGCCATGCAAGCGGAAAATTTCTTCTCGTCTCCCACCTCCATGGACTCTGGGGTCGACTCAGCTATCTCCTTCACTATTTCTCGCTGCAGGAGAATCACATCTGCCATGTAATTCAGTGCTCTTACTGAAGTTGGCTGAAGCATAGACCCGCTTCCTGAATTGATCCAGCTCTCGAGACTCTCGGTCAGGAGAATGGACTGAAGAGCTCTCCTGAGCGAGCTCTTTCTTGGTGGCGGCTGCCACCACCACAGCATTAACTGAGGACCCTTTGCTCCAACAAGTCCTGTCTGAAGGGCGGCCAAGTACTTTATCAGGGTGCTTAGGGATAGGCTCCACCATATCTGGTTCCTTCCACCCCCAAGATGTTATTAGGTCCACTAAGGAATCCACAAGAGGGGACACCCAGGAAGTAGATGGACCTTTGCAGAATGCCTCTAGGAACACTGACTCATCTGAGGTCAGTTTCTGGGCAGACCACCTCCCCTCTGGTGAAGGAGTTCCATGATGTCTCCAAAGGAGACATCTTCGGGGGGGAGGTGGTTGGGGGGGAACCTTCCCTCTTCCTCCAAATCAATGGCTTTGGTGAGGGAATCCTGTGGGGAGTCCAAGTACCTCTTCTTACACATCCGTTTGCGAGGGATCTCCTTAGTGGGAATCTCTGGGGAGGACTTACAAACGTCCTGCTGCTCCCCCGCAGGGGCTTTCTGAGGCAAAACAGGCACGGGCTGTCCCTGAGATGGTAAGATGGTCAGGACACGAAGTCTGAAGGAGAACGGACATCCTGAGAAGTGCCAGCCGGAGCAGTTCCCCTCTGACCCCACAGGAGAGTCAGAGCCGAGACTCCAGGAGCTGAGATACCGAAGGGAATACTGCAGTCCAGTACAGTTGG
The DNA here is from genome assembly GCF_019279795.1 of Protopterus annectens. Taxonomy (NCBI): domain Eukaryota; kingdom Metazoa; phylum Chordata; order Ceratodontiformes; family Protopteridae; genus Protopterus; species Protopterus annectens. The sequence goes on along the minus strand of NC_056733.1, from coordinate 475,905,060 downwards.
AGCTGACAGCACCCCCTCGGATCCGACCCTGAGACTACAGCTCCGAGAGCTCGGATCCAACACATTCAAGGCAATGGCCGGCATTGAGGTACAAGGTACCATCGGCAACAACTCCTTGGCCCAGGGGGTCCTCTGATCCAAGGATTCCAAAACCGAAGGTTGGATCGGAGAAGGAGTGATTGGAGTAAAGAAAGGCTGCGAACTCCCCCCTCCAGATGAAGAGAGGGCTGGCAAGACCCCCATCTGAATTTGGGTACAGATAAACCTCCGCATCATCTTATTAATCTCCACTTCATTGAGGCTCTGGGTGGAGGCGGAGGAAGACGCTACTGATACCGATCTGGAGTGGGGGAAGCCTGTGTGGGCAACCGAATCCAGGATTCCTCTGGCTCTGGGGAGAACCTCTTCCTCTGTCTGTCTTTCTTGGGCTTCTCCCCTTCCCCACATCTCTTGGTAGGATTATGAGTCCCAGAGACCAGGAGGAGGTAGCATCTCCTGCTGCTGCAGCTGAAGTGGGGGGGGGGGTGTAGGGGCTACAAGTCCCCTAGGAGGGAAGTAATCCTTTAAGGATAAGTTTGTCCCTCCTGTCCTTGAGTGCTCTGGGATTAAATCCAGCACAGATAGGACAGGAGGTTTGCAGGTGAGCCGCTCCCAGACACACCATGCACAGAGTGTGGCCATCGGCTGGGGAGAGCTTATGACCACACTGTGCACTTTCTGAAACCTGATTTATGGGCTTCAGCCATGTCCCTAAACAGGCCCAGAACACACACACACACACACACACACACACACACACACACACACACACACACACACACACACACACACACACACACACACACTAAGAAAGGAAAGAACAGATGGAAAGAGAGAAAACTTTTTTTTTGGTTTTCTCTTCTGACGACTGCGCAGGGTGGTAGATAGATAGCAAAGTGAGAAAAGGAAGTTAAGAAAGATAGCAAAATCTCAAAAAATCACTGACAAAACCTAATGACTAGCCTAGAACTTGGACCACGATGCCTGCTTTTCCAGTGACAAACGAGATCTGAAGGGACGAAGGAGACAGAGGGCATTATGGGTTAGGGGAGGAGCTTGGATCAGATGCTGGATATGTGGCCATGGCGGATCCGATATGGATACATAACTCACAGGTTTAAGACCAAATGAAGTCAACTACTCTAGATCTATTTTATAAGAAGGATCAATAGCCTGAATTAAACCCTTATCCAAACCCAGTAAATTACTCCTGTCCAAGAAATACTGAGGAGGAATAGATGCACGTTTAGTTTTCTGTTTCTTTTTGTCAAGAAAAATGGGCCCAGCATTTTTATTAATTGCAACAGCAGATTACCCAGGAATGGGCACAACATACTGACAAAAAGAGGGGAGGCCTTCTCTGTTCCCTCTTCCAGGAGCAACAACAGTAAGCTCTCCCCCTTGGCACTACAGGGACCACAACAGAGACAGAGTATGTGGCTAATCCTCAGTTGACAGTGGCTGTAGGTGCCACACTAGGGGGATCTGAGGTACAACTAATGGCTACAGCAAAGTCACCCACCTGCAGCCGAGGCAAATTGCTAGCCTGTTATGGTAGCAAAGTCTGTTTGCTTAATTATTTTTGTTGCTGGAAGAACGATCAACTGAGGGACTGAGTTTGTTCCACAGTCAAGATAAAAATGGTGCCTCTTTCCCAGAGAAAGCAAGCAGCAAAAGCTGGTAAAAATGTAAAAAGTCTTTAAAAGTCATTTTGTTCACAGAAAAACACATTAAAAGCACTTTAAACATGTGCCAGAGCCAAAAATAAAAAATGTTTCCACTGAAAAAATGTTTTTTTAAATACTTTAAACTGACAGGAAAAAAGTGCTCTGGTTTAAAAGTACAATACAGTCTCATGACAGATCATTAAAACAAAAACTCCTAGCTTTAAAATAACTTTCAGGAAAGTGTTAACCCCCCCCCCCTTTTTAAATTAAATAGGGAGATCACCCCCCACTTCCCAAAGGGAACTTATCTGCCCAGCAAAGGAACAGCATAAGCAGTCAATCCTCTAAAGCCTCAGAGGAGCATATTCTTCAGCAGCAAGAAAGCTCTGAAGGGTTTGGTGCCCAACCCTGTATTTTTGGTCAGCTCAATTCACTAATTGTTTCATGCAAGGAAGGTGCCCTGAAGCTATGGATGCTGGCAGACTGTTATATCCTCGCAGGATATAACCATCTAGCTTAACTTACTGCAACAGTGATCGAGCTGAATAACAGAGCAATTACTGATAACATATTTGCATCTTTCTGAGTAAAGAAAGGCACAGAGCAGGGTAGGTGTCTTAAACACATCCCAGCAAAAACAGTCTGAGAAGAGAGCAGGGATGACTTTTTAGTTTCAGGGTGAATCCCAGGTTGTGAAAAAGATTCATTGTGAATTATAAAGCTCTTAAAGTTCCTGACTGGTTGAGGTGGAGATCAGGCAACTGTCCAGATAAAGAAAAATGTGTATGCCTTGCAGTCTACAGTAAGCTATGAATGAGGGATTCCTGATGGAGGGGGAAGGGTGCCCATTGTAGATTGTAACCATGTTCTAGTTTATGTAGTACTCAAGAGTCCACAAGAGAACGGTGCCCTGCAATTTTCTCAAGAAGGCTACAATGGGGAGTGGAGGTAGGAAACGCCTGGCAAAGACAGTCAAGGTTTGTCTAAGTCTTGGTTGCCTGGGATCCATTAGGCTTACTTTTGGAGTCTGCTTGCTACTTTCCTATAAATGCTCTTTTTCTGACTTCTGCTGACCAGATTTGTAAGCTTTACGAAATAAAACAGTTCTGGATTGGCTAAACAGTTTAACCATGGATAAGAAATGCAATTTTATTCTCTGCATTAATTTTCCTCCTCTTTTTGGTTTTCTGAAGACTTCAGAAGTGTTACCAATAGCAAGTCCTCATCTAGATGGACATTTAATAACTGAGATTTTACATCTGCAAAAAGGAGTGTAATCTTAACCAAGCATTCCATCTTGTAACCATTCCAGCTGTAGCTGATCTACAACAGCATCACAGCCAAATTTGGACAGAGTGCTACTTAACTACCAGAGAAGCCCAATTGAGCATATTCATAAGATTCAATTTCATGTCAGAATTAATAATATTTGCAAAAGCTTGTCTCAAATTATTCTAAGTATATTACAGGAACTTAGTAATGTGGATTTGGCAATTAACTCTAAAAGCTAAGGGGGCAGATGTACACACCTTTTAACCATACATGTCAAGGAGACTGCTGCCCTTGTTACTGGGTGCTGGATTGGGGGAGGGAAAGATTAAAGTACTTTTGTCAGGATCAAAATAAATGACAGCAGAGTAGTTAGTGGTGGGATTTTTGTAAAGGTTCTTATAAGTACCAGTCACTCCGTAAAACCTGACCAGATTTTAGGGACAGGGTACTGGAAATCTGAAGATAATGAAGCATCTGTGAAAGACCCCTTGCAGAGACCCAATAACTGAGGTGACAGTAACAGACTTTATAGTATTCACATTCAAAAGCTCATAATATATTTTCTGGGAGTCATAAACCTCTTCACTCTCATACTCTTTTTTTTTGTTTTTTTTTAAGATTTTCATTCTAGCAGTAGTTCTCCCAAAAGAAATCTCTTTTTAAGGGAATTAAGAGGGCTAAGTGCTCTCTGTCTCAAATTCATATCCAGATGGTAAAATAATCTGAAGCATACTTATCTTCCTTGGTTATAATCTGATAATTTTTCCTCAAAAGAAGGAACTCTTCTACTCTTTAAAGGGGTGGAAGTAGAAGAAGAGGTTGCACACAGGGCTGAACTACTTTACAAAGACCTTGAGAAAAACTGAACCAGTCTTCCCTTTATTAGCTTTCGGAGTGTCAGAGGAAGAGAAATTGCTTTAATTTTTGGAAAATGGTTCCCAAATGTCCACACATATAGTCTTTGGAGTGAATGACATATGCCTTGGCTTCCATAAGTGAGCCATGGATGCTCTTCTCTAACAGTTGGTGGATACTTCCCCCACCCTCAGTCAAGATCAGCCTAGTTTCTCACTTCCCAGCTGTTTCAAACATTTGATCTTATCAGAATTCAAGTATCCTGAGTCATAAAGGCCTTCAAGGGGGATGTGTTAGAGGGCCCAGGTGAAGCAGACAGATGGTTCAGGGGCTACAAAAGCACCTCAATGGAGACAGCAGTCTCAAACCGAATGACAGAGAAAATGTCCAGTTATCATTTACCACCTCTTTTGAAGTTTACCTTTTCTTTTTTTACTGGGGGGGGTCTACGGAGAAGGACAATACCACAGCCGCATGTACCAAGTCTTGAAAATGCTTTCTAAGCAAGTCCAAAGGGAATTAAGCCTGCTGATAACCTTAGGGCAAACATCTGACAAGTACTGTAGTGGATTTAACATTTTGTTCTGTCCCTTAGCAAAAAAGACAACTGAAATGGGAATCTTTGTATGGTACTGATGCCACAATCACACACAGGTTTTCTCCTGAAAGGTATAACAGTTTTTCCAGAAAAAATTATACAAAAACAGGAAGGGTCCCCAAACAGGGTATGTACCTGCTTGAAAACTTTGTGTTTAAGCTAATCCATACAGATGACTACACATGATGCTGACAACCCACTGGATAAGCAACTAAGTAAAAGTTATGAGCTTTGGAGCAGCTGTACATCAATCTTGTACGTTTATGCTAAGGGCGAAAGTGTGGAAGCTACAAGTTTTAATATATCTCGCTGCAAATCTTGAAATAATGGCAGAGTTCGCTGAAGGGTTCCTATGACACAGTTGTGATTATATGGTGCTCTATAAAACTATCCAGTCTATTTGGATATGGGTATTGAGAATATGGGGATAATGATGCTGCAGAAAAGGCATTTTCTACATCACTTAAGACACGAGAGATGGCCAGAAGTTCAAAATAATTCATGCAAAGGAGCTCATACCACCTCTTTTTGAGAATCAGTCTTCCTTTCCTTTCCATTTTAAGGGTTAATGTAATGTGGGGAATCTCATTAAAGGGCATCCACAGATTCTGACTCACAGGCTCAGTGTGTGTGTGTGTATGGGGGGGGGGGTGGAATATGTGTGTGACAATCTTATCCTCCCTGGTTTTCAGACAAAATTTGTTTTTCACAGGAAGATGGAACGTTCATCATTTAACTGCAGTGGAAGAGGAAGGAAAACAGGGTTTAAAGGACCGGATAGGCTTGAACAAGGGCTGCACAAAATTAAAACAAATTTTCAGAGTCCCTTTTTGAGAAGGGGGAGTAGGAGGGGCAGACAACTGTACATTCTCCTGAGTATGTTCCTTTGGAGAAATCAGACATATGGTGTTTGGTGTTGAAACCATAGTTTAGGCCTCCATAAGTGACCCACCTAAATCTTTTGTCACCAGTACAGGGGAAGAGGTCCATTGCTGGGAAATTAGATGACATGGCCTTTCATGCCGAGTACCTTAAACATCTAGAAAGAGTCAGGGGTTAAGCCTACTCATGTTTTGGAATAAAAGCTAGACAAATGGGGCTCAACAAACATTGTGTTCCTCAACCAAACAGAAACACAACTGGAATGAGTATCTTATAAGGGATTTGTCATCCACAAGTACACTTACTCTTTCAGATCTATGACATGATTTTAAGAAAATTTGTAAAGAAAAAGAAGTCTCTCCAACAGGGTACTTATCTGCTTGATAGCTGAATAGCTGAAATCGACCAGTGGTACTACAAAAGCCACAAAGATTATGAAACTCTGTAGGAGAGTAACAGCAATAAAGTTCTGCGATTTGGTGTGTCAGTACATCCTCTTATACAAGTATGTCCTTCTCACGCCGAGGATGAATGTACTATGTATCGAAGAGGAGCCTGAAGCTTTGTAGACTGGCCAGGCAGACTGCATTCGTGGCAAGATACATCCCACACTGTAATGGCTACTGCAACAGTGATCTAATGAAGATCTTTAGTTATTTTAGTAACCAGAAAATGTCTTCTGTGCATCTTATGACTACATATTAAACTGATAAAATTACAACTCCATCCCAAAAACTCACATATGCAACTAAACCTTCCAAAATCCCACTTGTATTAGTTTATAACCATTCTGAAGTAAAACACAAACTTGCCAAGTTCCACATACACTGAAGAAGAAAATTATACAAACCAACACTGCCAAGAAACATTATAAGCTGAACCCATGACTCATACTGCAAAGCTCAGTTTAGTAGATATCACATTAAAGCATCAATACTAGTCAAGCAGGAAGAAATAAACAAAAGAATACTACAGAAACAATGTGGGGGAGACATTAACATGATTAGCCATAAACACCATTAAGATGGCAAAGTTCTTTTCTAACACTTAATAGGGCTCACCTCCCAAAGGTCAAATCAAGGAAGCTGATGAATCACCATGACTGCAGCAAACCAAGGGCTGCCTCCCTCCTTCCCAAATGAGTAATACAATGTTGGCTGTTCACTTCCACTCTCCACCTATGGCTCCCTCTAGCGCTTGTGCCACTAACTGAACACTGGTGGTCTGGGGCAAGGTAAGGGATTTATCCTGCTGCATTGCAGGGTGGCTATCTTAGTACTTCATTGCTTACAGACACTGTCTGCTCATATCGCAACATCAGGTAAGCATGAAACAGTGCAATACACTATCATCCTTGAGACAGGACCTAAATGACTGGATGGTACAAACAAATTCACCACAGGTTTGACTGGCCTAGACAAAGTCCCACTGGGTGGCGCAGTGGTGCAGCACATAGCATTGTCGCCTCCCAACAAGAGATTTTCTGGTTCAATTCTCGGCTGGGATGCCTTCTGGGCGGAGTCTGCACGTCCTTCCTGCATTTGTGTCGGTTTCCTCCACGTTCTCCGGTTTCCTCCCACATTCCAAAGACATGTTTATGGAGCATTTCTCCCTGGGCCTCCCATTAAAATGGGCTCTGCCCTAGTAGGAGTTTCCTGGCAAACAAATATTAAATAAATAAATAAATAAAAATAAAATTTAACACTAAAGGTAACGTGCTCTAAATGTGAATACATTAAGTTCAGAGCCTATCCCTCCAATGGGTCTTGTTGGTTGCTGTAGATTTAGGTCCCTAGTGCAGGTGTTGGCAGAGCCACTGGTTAAGTGAAGAAAAGTACAGTTGTGTACACTTACCATAAATGTAGATGATCGAGTGTATTCACTGTTACAGTCATCACACTTGGGTTATCTGCCTGCAGGTAGCCCTCAGTCAGCCCGAATACCAGAGTCTTAATATTTCTGAGTCGGTTGCTGTTGCTTCAGGACTGACGTTGGGACGTCAGGGGTATAAAAACAGGCAGCTGACGCCATTACATCAGTTTTTCTTGCCCCAATTGTCAGGAGCCCCCAAATAGGGAGCTAAGTTATGGTGGAAAAAACACCGCCAGTAAAAAGTAAATACCAGTAGCCCTGTAAGGGGTGAGTAATACATTTAGAGAAGTAGAGAGAGAAAGAGAGAGATGGGGGCTGGAGGGTGGGAAACCAGGACTGCAACAGTGAATACACTCGAACATCTACATTTACGGTAAGTGTACACAATTGTACTTTGTTCTTCATGTTTCACTGTTGCAATCATCACACTTGGGTTGATTCCCAAAGCTGAAGAATGGGTGGAGGCAGTCAAGACGAGATGGGGCTGGCTAGTATGCCCTGCAGGACTGCTGTAGCAAAACCTGCCCTGGATTTGGAAAAGATAGGCAGGTGGTAATGCTTAGTGAAGGTATGAACAGAACTCCAGGTAGCAGCTTCCAGAATGTCCCTGGTAGGGACTCCCCTGAGAAATGCTGTAGAGGTAGAGGTTGCCCTGGTAGAATGTGTTCTGACCCCCTGAGGGGATGGTTTCCCATGGTGTTTTTATCAGAAATGGATACAGTGTGCTATTTATTTGGAAATTGTTTGTTTAGATATGGCCTTGCCCTCTGCCCCAGGTGCAAAGCTGAGCAGTAGCGGGTCAGATTTTCTGAAGGGCTTAGTCCTGTCAAGGTAGAATCTGAGCTGTCTGTGCACATCTAAAGAGTGCAGGATCCTTTCCCCTTTATTTTGAGGATTGGGAATGAAGGTTGGCAAATGGATGGATTAGTTGAGAGCTATACTGGACACCACTTTAGGCATAAAAGTAGGGTTAGTTCTGAGGGAGACCCTGTCAGCATGAAAAATAATGAAGGGTTCCACAGCCATAAGTGTTTGTAGCTCAGATGCTCTTCTAGCTGAAGTGATGGCCAGAAGCTAGGCTGTTTTCCAAGAGAGAAATTTTAACTCTGCTGATGCTGCAGGTTCAAGGGGGGGGGGGAGCTTTTCCAGTAGAAAGTTAAGGTCCCAAGCCGGGGTGGATGCTCTCCTTGGTGGCCCCTCTCAGGAACTGTTCGATGAGAGGGTGAGAGAAGAGAGGTGGCTCAATGTTGTAATGAGCCGAGATGGCAAAGGCATGGATCTTAATGGAAGAGAGGCAAAGGCCTCTGTGGAGAAGATCTGCTAGGTAATCCAGGATTAGAGGTAAGGAGGGCAGATCAGTGTCTGCTCCTTTAGATTGAATCCAGGAACAATACCTTTTCCACTTATCAGCATAGGATTTCCTTGTACTGGGGTCTTCTGGCTTCCAGAATGACGTCCAGTACCTGCTTGCTTAGGCTGGTCACTGGGGGAGAATTCAAGGAATAAGCCAGGCTGCAAGGTTCAGGGTTTGCAGTTGTAGATGCAGGATCTCTCCCTCCTGCTGAGTGAGGAGGGTTGGGATCTGAGGTAGATGCCATGGTGGCACCAGTGACAGGCTGCGCAGTAGTGGGTACCAGTGTTGGCGTGGCCAGTCTGGAGCAATCAGGATTGCCCTTGGTCTGTCCTGTCTTATCTTGAGTAGTATTTTTAAAAGAAGAGGCAGAGGGGGAAAGGCAAAAATTGAGAGGTTTACCCACTGGAAGAATAGGGTATCCACTTTCCATGCTCTGCTGTGTGGTGTCCTGGTGCAGAATTTGCTGATCTGTTGATTGTAGGGGGAGGCAAAAAGGTCTACCTCTGGTATCCCCCATTTCTGGGTTAACAGGCTGAAAGTGCTGGGATTTAACTGCCACTCATGTGGATCTAGGAGATTTCTGCTTAAGTCGTCTGCCAGAGAGTTTTGTTTGCCTGGCAGGAATTGAGCTTGCAGATGATCTGCATGTCCAATGCCATGTTCCACAGTGTCAAGGGCTAGCCTGCAGGGTGTGAGTGGGTTCCCCCCGCTTATTGATGTACCATAAAACTGTGGTTTTGTCTGTTTTTATTAGCAGGAGTCCAGGTGAGAGAAGGGATCTGAAAGCTGTCAGAGCGTGCTGAACAGCTTGCACCTCTTTTTGGTTGATGCACAGATGAATTTGACTTGTGCTCCAGTGGCCCTGAATACACTTGTCTCCCAGATGTACCCCCCAGGCATAGTCTGATGCATCTGTGGTTAGGGTCTGGGTTAGGGTGTGGGTGGCGTGGGATTGTGTAAAGGGAAGCACCTTGTTGTGGTTGCATGCTGCTGCCCACCAAAGAAACTCTGTCCTTAGACAAGGTATGATAGGTATGGTAGTTTCCTGGTCCTGAGAATGTTGACACCAAATACTTTTTAAGTACCACTGAAGTTTCCTCATATGCAGTTTGGCATATGGAATTAGTAGAATGCAAGAGGCCATGAACCCTAGAACCTGTAGGATTTTCCTTGCGGATAACTGGGTTCTGGTGGCCATTTGGGTGAAGTAGCCTGTTAGATAGGCTTCTTTTTCTGGAGTAAGAAATGCCATCTGGGAGGCTGTGTCCAAGCTTGCTCCCAGGAATACAATCTTTTGAATGGGTACTAGTTTTGATTTCTTTTTGTTGATAGTTTACCCCAGGGAGGTTAGAAGGTTCTTTACAAATGTCAGGTGCTGGATCAACTTTTCCTGACTGTCTGCCTAAATCAGGCAATCATCCAAGTAAGGGTCTATTTGAATGTTTATTTGTCTGCAATAGGCAATGGCTGGAGTCAGGCATTTTGTGAAGAGACTGGGAGCAGTGGATAAGCCAAAGGGAAGTGCAGAGAACTGATAATGCATAGATCCTGCCCTGAAACGTACATATTTCCTGCATGATTCCCTGACAGGGATGTCCAGATAGGCTTCTTTTAGGTCTAGGGTGACTAGCCAGGTCTCTTTGGGCAGCACTGGAAGAAGCTGCTGAAGGGTAAGCATTCTGAATTTTGGTACCACCAGGAAGGTGTTAAGAATGGAAAGATTTAGGATTGGGTGCCAAGTGCCCTTTTTTCTGGGTACCAGGAAAAGTCTGGAATAAAACTCTTGACCTATCTGTTCTGCAGGAACAGGTTGAATTGCCCTTATGGCGAGGCAGGGATTGAACTTGGTTTTATACTTCTGCCCACTGGTTTGGAGGAAGGCCTGGAAACTCTTTCGGGGTTGGCAGTGTGTGGAAGTAAAATTTGTACCCCTGGGATACAATGTTGAGGACCCATCGGTTTTTGGTGATGGAGGTTCAGTTTTTTGCATGGTGGGCAAGTTTTCCTCCTAGGGGCACGAGCAATTGGGCAGAGGTGAGGGGAGGAGTTGAGAAGTCATTGTGAATTCTTTCCGTAAGGGGGTGGCTTAGCACTCCTTGTCTTAGAAGTGGAGGTACTCCATTGCTTAGATCTCTGCATACCCTTAGACTGTAATCTGGGGGGTCTGTTTCCTCTGGGTCTAGTTTGAGATGGCCTTGAGGGGGGCTGGAAAGGACCAATGTTTCGAGGGGCAATGCTTATGCCTACTGAATATTGGAGGCAGCACCTTCAAAAAATCTTTGACCGTCTGCACAGACTTAGCTTTTTCTTGCATCTTTTTTAGAAAATCTTCTGCTTTGGTGCCAAACAAACTGTCTTTATTCAAAGGGGCGTCTAGTAATTTTGATTTGACATGGTCTGGCAAGGTCTGTTCCTTAAGCCAAGCATGCCTTCTCAGTAGAGAACCAGTGACTGCTGCCCTGCAAGATGCTTCTAGGGCATCAAACCCACATTGCAAGGTATGCTTGCTGACTTGGCTTGCAGAATGCATAAGCTCCTGTAATTCCTTATTTTCTGCACAGTCTGTAAAGGTAGATAATTTTTGCTTAATAAGTTCCATTCCATAATATGTTGCTGGTATTTCAGCATGTGAAAAGTACAGTTTTGTACCTACCATAAATGTAGATGTCCGATAGATATGCAACTGCAGTCATAACATATGGGTTGTCCTGCCTCAGGCAGCCCTCGGTCGGCCGGATTCCAAAGTCTGGGTCCGACGTCGGCTGATGTCGCATTTCTCTCCGACGTCAGAGCGGCTGGAGTATATAAGCATCAGCCGACGCCATTTTCTTCAGTGTTTCTTGCCCCAGATGCCAGGTGCCCTCCAAGGAAGGCTGTAATCAAATTAGAAGACAAAAACAGGATTCCAGACAAATAAGTAAGCAATAAACAGATACACCATAACAGATATCCCCAGCTAAGAGAAACAGGGATAGGAGTGGACCCAAGGCATAGAGGGGTATGGAGGGAGGGAAAATCGGACATCTACATTTATGGTAGGTACAAAACTGTACTATGTCCTTCAAGAATGCAACTGCAGTCATAACATATGGGTAGAATACCATAGCTTAGCTGGGGGAGGAGGAATGCTCTAGGAAAGAGATGGTGTGGCAATCAAACCCTGCAGGACTGCCGAAGCAAAGCCTGCTCTGGATCTGGAGTATAGAGGGAGGTTGTAGTGTTTGGAGAATGTATGCATGGAGCTCCATGTAGCAGCTTCTAGAATGTCCTTTGTAGGCACCCCTCTTAAGAATGCTGTAGAGGTGGCTGTAGCTCTGGTGGAGTGTGGTCTGACATTGGCTGGAACAATCTTCCCATGGAAGGAATAACAAAATCTGATGCAATGCCCAATCCATTTTGAAATAGTCTGTTTTGAAATTGTTTTTCCTTGTACTCCAGGGGCGTAAGCTACAAAAAGTTGATCAGACTTCCTACTGGTCTTGGTTCTGTCCAGGTAGTAGCGAAGTTGTCTGTGAATGTCCAAGGTATGTAACAGTCTTTCCCCTTTGTTCTCAGGATTGGGGAAGAAAGCAGGCAGATGAATAGCTTGATTTAAAGAAACCCTAGATACCACCTTTGGCATAAAAGTAGGGTTGGTTCTTAAGGAGACCATGTTTCGGTGAAAGATTATGAACGGTGGTATTGCCATTAGGGCCTGTAGTTCCGAAACCCTTCTTGCTGAGGTAATTGCCAACAGGAAAGCTGTCTTCCATGAGAGAAATTGTAAGTCCACTGCAGCTGCTGGCTCAAACGGAGGTAGAGTCAGTTTTTCTAGGACAAAGTTGAGGTCCCAAGCTGGCACTGGAGCCTTTCTTGGTGGCTCAATGTTCTTGATTCCCCTGAGGAATTGCCTTAGCAAAGGATGTGAAAACACAGGCGGATCAGTGTTATATCTAGCTGAAATAGCTGAAGCATGTATCTTTATGGAAGAATATGAGAGTCCATTCTGAAGCATATCTGCCAAATATTCCAGGATGAGTGGGATGTTCAATAATGATGCATCATGTCCCTTGCTGGTATTCCAAATGCTGAATCTCTTCCATTTTGCTAAGTAAACCTTTCTGGTGGATGGTCTTCGAGCTTCTGTTAATATCCGCTGAACTTCCTTGGAGAGAGATAGATTGAGGTTATTCATAGGATCTCCCAGGCTGTTAGCTGCAGTGTCTGAAGGTTTGGATGCACTGTTTTGAAGTTGTGCTGAGTCAAAAGTAGGGGCCATTGGGGAAGGGCCCACTTCTTGTTGTGACATATGCTCCATAGTAGTGGGTACCAGTGTAGTCTTGGCCAGTCTGGAGCTATTAGGATCCCCTTGGGTCTCTCTGCTTTGATCTTTAGTAATACTGTGGTCATCAGTGGCAGAGGTGGGAATGCATAGATTTTTAGGAAGTTCCAGTTGAATGAAAGAGCATCTATTTTCCAAGCTTGTGGATGGTATGTCCTTGAACAGAATTTTTGTAGATGATGGTTGAGGTGAGAGGCAAATAGGTCTACTTCTGGCCTGCCCCATGTCGAGGTGAGTTGTGTGAAGATCTTCGGGTGTAACCCCCACTCGTGTGGATCTATGAAATTCCTGCTTAGGCTGTCCGCCAGCACATTGTCTTTGCCTGGAACAAACTGGGATTGTAACTGTATGTTTAGGCTCAGTGATTTTTCCCAAAGATTCATTGTCAGTCTGCAAAGGGGGTAGGAATGGGTGCCCCCTTGCTTGTTTATATACCACATCACAGTGGTGTTGTCTGTCCGTATCAGTAAATGGCCTTGCTGAAGTTGTTGTCGAAAGGCCTCGATGGCATGCATTACTGCCAGCATTTCCTTTTGGTTTATATGCAGATGTGTTTCCTTTGGAGACCATTGTCCTTGTATACATCTGCCTTCTATGTGCGCCCCCCATCCAAGGTCTGAGGCGTCTGTGGTCATGGTCTGTGTTATCTGAGGCTTTTTGAATGACATACCTGTGTTTGCCTGGCTTACCGAGGCCCACCATAGGAATTCCTTTTGTAGGCATGGAATGAGCGGTATGGTTGTCTCTAAGTTGTTGTTGTGCTGAGACCATAGGCTTTTTAGGTACCATTGAAGCTTTCTCATGTGTAGTCTTGCTAATGGAACCAGGAGAATGCAGGAAGCCATGTAACCCAGGGCCTGTAGGAATTTCCTTGCAGTCACCTGGGTGAGTTTTGCCAAACCCTTGAAATAATGAGTTAACTTCTCTTGCTTGTCTTCTGTCAGGTAAGCCATTTGAGAGGCTGTGTCTAGATTGGCTCCTAAGAAGGTTATTTGCTGGGATGGTTGAAGTCTTGACTTTTGGAAGTTGACTGTGTATCCCAGAGCCTGAAGTAATTGTATGACATAGTTCAAGTTTTTTGTCAACATCAATTTGTCGTCCGCTTGTATGAGGCAGTCGTCCAGGCAGGGTAAATTTGGATCCCCTGGAGCCTGCAATGAGCAATTACTGAAGCCAGGCATTTTGTGAATACTCTGGGTGCAGTAGATAAGCCAAATGGCAATGCTGAGAATTGATAATGCTCTGGCCCTGCAAGAAATCTGAGGTATCTTCTGCAGCTGTGTCTGATAGGGACATGCAGGTATGCCTCCTTAAGGTCCAGAGTAATCAGCCAAGACCCCTTGCCCAGCATGGGAAGGAGTTGCTGTAGAGTCAGCATTTTGAACTTTGGTACTATGAGAAAAGTGTTTAATGCGGACAAATCCAGTATTGGTCTCCATTGAGTTTCTTTTCTTGGAACAAGGAACAGTCTTGAGTAAAACCCCTGGCCTTGTTCTTGTTGTGGTACTCTTTCTATTGCTTTTATCTGAGCAAGCAGAGAAATTTGCTTGATAGCCTCTGCCCTCTGGTTTTGTGGTAGGTTTGGCATGCCTTGTTTTCTTGGTAAGGTATGAAAATGGAACCTGTAACCTTGGTCTATAATGTCCAAAATCCATTTGTCTTTTGTCAATCTGTGCCAATTGTCTGAAAACAGAGATAATTTTCCGCCCTAGGGAGCTTCTATTTGCTCCTTGGTCGGGCGTGAGAGGAAAGTCATTGAGATTGTGCCTGTGGGGCAGGGGAAACCCCTGTGTCACTTCTTTGGTTTGCTGGCTGCCATTGTCGTCCCCTGTAAGGACCTCTGTATTGTCCTCTTCCTCGGCCACGCCTGTTTTTACCCCTTGGAAATTTTTCAGGATTAGGAAAGGACCAGTTTTTTGAAGGCCAATTCCTGCTGAATCTGGGGGGCTGAACCTGGAGGAAATCTTTGACCGTCTGAACTGATTTTGCTTTTTCCTCGATGGACTTTAACACATCTTTAGCATTAGCACCAAAAAGCTTGTTCTTTTCCAAGGGTGCATCCAGAAGTTTTGCCTTAACATGATCTGGTAGAAGTTGTTCTTTTAACCATGCATGTCTACGAATGACTGCCCTGTCATAGCTGCCCTACATGAAGCTTCCAATGCATCATATCCACACTGCAGAAAGTGATTGCTGACTTGCTGAGAATTATGTACAGCTTCCTGCAAAGACTTCCTGTCTAAAGGATCAGGAGAGGCCAATGTTTTCTGTAAATCATCTAACAGGTAATCCTGATATTGTAACATATGAAAGAGGCAATTCAAAGCTCTCATAGATAAAGTAGTGGAGGTGTAGACCTTTTTCCCCCCATCTCTCTAATGACCTAGCTTCCCTGTTGGAAGGCAAGGGATTTTTACAGGTGGAAGCTGAAACACCTTTAGGTCCCTGAGAAATAGTTTCTAAATCAACAGTATGGGCCCTGAATAAATGGGAATGTGTTTCTGGGACCCTGTAATATCTGTCTGGCTTGGCTGGAGCATGAGGAAGAGAATCAGGGGTAACACTGGAGTCAGAATATAGATCATCCAAAACATCAAGCACAGGAGGAATAGCTAAGGGCCTGTGTTGGGGCTTTTTAAGGAAGGTTCGAAGGCGCTTTCTGGAATCAGAATATTCCTGGCCTTGCCACTTGAAATGTTCCCTCATGGTATGCAGAACTTCCCCAAAAGAAATATCCTCAGGAGGGGAGGCCGAGGGGATGGAATCCTCTGCATCCGAGTCCTCATAGGTCTGGAAGAGCTCTTCCTGGCCATCGGAGTGGACAGAGTCCTCAGAATCTTCATCTGAAGGGATAGGGTCAGAGGGTTCAACCCGGGGCCTCTTATCAGGAGGAGGCTGGGATGCTCTCTCAGGATGGGCCTGTGAACCTCTAAACATGGAAATTAAGTCTGCGGCCATAGACATGATTTGTGTCTCAGGAGTAGGCTGAGGTAAGGCTTTAGCTGTAAGGTGCTTGGTCTTGCTGGCTGCCTTAGCCCGAGTGTAGGCCTTAATAGACATGGCCATAGGAGGCCTGGCAGCTCCACGTGCAGGAGTGACCTTATCTATAACTGGCGTCGGAGTGGTATCTGGTATCGGAGTCGTCGGTATTGCGGTGTCTTCGGTTCGGAGCGGTGGAATAACCGTCTCAGGGGGAACCGGAGCACTCGCGGTAGGTTTTGGCGTGGAGTCGGTGGTAGACGCGGGCCGAGGATGTCGGTCCCGGTCTTTTCGTTTCTTGGGAGTTTGCGATGTCGGAAGTTCCGACGGCATTGTATAAGCAAATTTTTCGCCGAAAATGTCTTCAGCGAACTCCGCCCGGCGCCTGAGAGTGCGCTTATTGAAGCGAGCACAGGCGACACAGGCCGAGAAGTCGTGGTCTGGGCCAAGGCAAGGAAGACAGTAAGAGTGGAAATCCTTATGAGGTATTTGTTTACCACAAGACAGACAATTATTAACTTTTTCAGTAATTTCTGACATCGGCTGAGGCAAGAAAAGGTACTTAGCTTTTTTGATGACTTCGGATTCGAAGAATACAGGAGCTGACCGACCGGCACTTGCGAACTGCTTCTGCTTCGGGCACCGCGCGGCAAGAAAGACTGGAGAAAATGGCGTCGGCTGATGCTTATATACTCCAGCCGCTCTGACGTCGGAGAGAAATGCGACATCAGCCGACGTCGGACCCAGACTTTGGAATCCGGCCGACCGAGGGCTGCCTGAGTCAGGACAACCCATATGTTATGACTGCAGTTGCATTCTTGAAGGACATCTGGCAATTCAATGCCCTAATGGCTAGAGTTGCAGAGGTGTATGCTTTTTTACCCCATCTGTCTAAAGCTCGAGAATCCCTTTCCGAAGGGGTGGGAATCTTAGCTGTAGTTGCCTTTATACCTTTAGGCCCTTGGAAAATGACCTCTGGGTCAGCAGTAGCATTTTTAAAAAGACATTTGTGAGAGTCAGGAACTCTGTAGTACCTGTCTGGTTTCCTTGGAGCAGGGGGCAAAGTATCAGGAGTCAGACTGGATTCCATAAAGACATCATCCACAACATCCAGAACAGGAGGGATAGCTAAGGGTCTATGTTGTGGTAAATCTAAAAATTCTCTGAGTCTCTTTTTGGACTGAGGATAATCCTGGCATTCCCAGCAGAAATGCTTTCTTAAAGTATGAAGGGTTTCACCAAAAGAAAAATCCTCTGGAGGGGAAGCAGAGGGAATGGATTCCTCTGCATCTGAATCCTCGTAAGCAGATACAGGCATGTTTTCATATTCAGAAACGTTAGAGTCGTCGGACTCTTTGTCAGTTAAAGCTGCTGGGGACAAGTCCCTTTTTCTCTTAGCAGGGGAAGGCTGGCTTCCACTAATCAGCATGATTACGTCTTCTGCCATTTTAAGCATTTGAGATTGTGGCAAGGAAGCAGGTGCTTGAGACTGGGTCGTCGGTTTTTTAGGCGTAGCTCGTACTCTTGGCCTTAGAAACTCTGTAGTTTTAGACAAAATTGAAGACGTGAAAGAAGTTGTCGGTTTGTGTCGAGTATCGGTAATGTGAAGAACTTCCTCAGAAGCCGGTGCCTGCTCAGCGGCTCCAGACCCAGCCAAGGTACAGACATCCGCAGGTTCCGTAGTCAAAGAAGAGTCTCATGGCATACCAGACTCCGAACGGGTCTCGGTAGCAGCCTGTGACTCCATCAAAGTGGGCATCAGAGGCTGCAAAAGCACCTCACTGAGTACCGGCGACCTAGCAACTAGCTTAACAGAAGCGTCAGCGGCGGTTTTGGACCGGTGTGGTCTGTCGCTGTCTTTACCCTTATGTTTTTTCAGAAAATTAGTAGTCGGATGGCTTACTGAAGCCACTTCGGAATACGGAGATAGAGAGCAAAAGTATTTAGCGATAAAAAGGGCCCGACAACGAATAGTTCGGGCATTGAACAAAGCACACCGACAGAGAGGAACGTCGTGGTCTGGGCCTAAATAGGTGACGCAGTAAGAATGGAAATCTTGGTGTGGTATTTGCTTTCCACAGGCGAGAGAATTGTTAACTTTTTCTGACATCGGTTAGAGCAAGAAAAAACTATCCCCGACGGGGTACTTGGCTTTAGAAGACTTCGGAAGCGAAAACTCAGGTAGCGGCCGACCATTACTAGTGCAAACTGCTTCTGCTTCGGGCTCCTCGGCAAGAAAGACTGATGTAATGGCGTCGGCTGCCTGTTTTTATACCCCTGACATCAGTCCTAGGTTGACGGCAACTGAAGCAGAAATACTAAGTCTCTGGTATTCGGGCCGACTGAGGGCTACCTGCAGGCAGATAACCCAAGTGTGATGACTGCAACAGTGAAACACGAACATCAGAAAGTCAAAGAGGACCAGGTCTTTCATGACTCAAAAAGGAAGGGACAGGTCACACCTTGGAGTAGTCAGTAGGCTACTGAATATCAGGAAAGTCATGCGAATCTAACAGGATAGTTGAAAGATTTAAAGCCTTTAATTTTCCTGGTTAGACATCTTGTGAGGCCTTTCCAGCTGAAAAATTTGTTTGGATTTATATAAACCAATACAAAACAAAGCACTGTATTCAATGATGGATCTGATGTAGTACCTCCATTAATTACAATCTTACTGTCAATAGTGGGGTATCAGCAACTTTCACAACCTGGGTAACTCTAGATAGCCAATTTGCAATTCAATGGACAATGCAGAGGGTTACATTACGTTTGTATAATTTATCAATAATACCAGTATGGGAAACAGAGTCAAAACCTTGGCTCAATCAAAAGCCTTGGCCATGCCATTTGTCACTATCCCCTGTGCTTTCTGACTATATAAATGCAGTCAATGTTCCAGTTTTCATGCCTGGAAAAAACATTTGGTCTTTTTTTTTGTTTTAATTAGCCTACCTTGTCCTCCACTCAGCTTCACAGCCATATGACCAATTGTACATTTAAATGGGTTCTGGAATAGAAATAGAGAAGAGGAGAGAAATATATATAGCTCTCCACAATTAACATGCAACACTACAGAAACAGAGAACCTGTAGTTTATGGCCTACTCAGCCCTCACCACAGGATGGAATATTTCAACATCACTAAAGAAAATACACTTTGCCATAGATCCAGACTGCTACTGTACATACTGCTGTCTTGCACACTTTTGCTGGCCAGCTGTTTCCAGAAGATGTAAGAACTCCATGTTGTCATAACCTAACTACCCCCCCCCCCCCAAACATGGTGAGCCAGCCATCATCCTCTCAGAGTTCTCTCCTTGCAAAACTTTTAGGACCTGGTCCATAAAAGCCATTTATTCATGGGATTCATAGGTATTAGAAGGTGACTGAGTCTAGTGATTAGATCTTGCCAGGAACCACCCTCAGGCCATACCCCCATCTTCTCTCGAGGTGGGCTAGTCCAGTCAAACCTGTGGCAAATTTGTGGGTACTAACCAGTCATTTAGGTCCTATCGCAAGGATGATAGTCTATTATACTCTTTCATACTTATCTGATGTTGCGATATGAGTAGACACTGCCTGTAAACAAGAGTAAAACTAAGAAAAAACAAAACTTGCACATCCATGTTTTAGCAAATGACTGGTATCAGATATGCCAAAAATCAAATGGCTCACACTGTGTAGCTGCATTACATTTTTAAAATACTCAGCAAAACTTACTCATACTGAAAGCAAACAAAATGCGGAATAACAGTTACAACAGACACCTCAACAGTTTAGAAAGTAAGGGATTTACGGAAACAAAGAGAATACGTGGAACACAACAGGCTGAAGAGCAGAAAGAAGCTAGAATTTCTATGCAAGAATACTTAGAAAACAAATGAACAAAGAACAGTGACTTTAAAACAACTATTTTATGACAATAACCCTAAAGCAACCAGATTGCCAGCTCAATATTTAAGGTAGAAAAGAAAGTTGAAAGGATTACTAAAATCAAGAATTATGAGAAAGGCACAGTATAACTGGATCAAGGACAATTTATAAATGTAATGACAGATTACTATACTACATTTTATGCTGAAGATATACAGGTGGAGAATAAAAAAAAGTATATTTCAGGCAGTTACAACTTTCTCAGTTAACAGAAGAATGAGGAATATTAACACCAAAAATAAAGGAAAAAGAAATTAAAGAAGCAATGAGAAATTAGAATATAGGGAAAACTCCTGTTACGTGACTGAATTGCAACAGATGTGTTGAAAAATAAGGAACAGGAGATACTAAAAGTCAGACTATTACTTTCAATGATTCAGTTCAATACTACATATAAACTCAGGGTCTTTACAGATCATTTAAGAGTTTGCTTTATTGCTGACCCTGATGCAAATGTAATTTCCTTAAACCCATGATCTATAGCCCCTTTAAAGATATCAAAATCAGAAATACAAATCAGATGTATAGGTAAAGAGCTCCATTGCATTCCTGCTCTATGATGCAAGAAAGAACTTTTCACCTTAGAGCGTACACTGGGTAAAGCTAACCATAAAATTGTTGTTCCTTGAGTTGACACTGTGAATTACAAACACCCATTGCTGATGCACTTTGTCATACAGGCATCTGCATCTGTGCACTAAAATTAAATCACCTCTAGGCCACTCTTGCAGTGTAGAAGGAAAAAGTCCTAACTGCAGCTCAGATAACTCGGGTTCAATTAGCAAGAACGACTGCCTGAGGGATAGGCATGCCCTTCCTGAGAGGAGGTACTTCCTGGTGATGCTCCCTAAGGGGAGGCATGGGTCCAAAGGGGAGAGTTTACCTTGGATGCAACCAGTGAGTATGGGAGGTGGAGAAAAGGAAGTGGCCAGGGCATACAAAATAGCCACCTTCTACTGGAAGGAAGCACAGACGGCAGAGCGCTCGGGACATCATTATGCTCATGACCAATCACAAAATCAATGGAACAAGTCAGAGGTGTTAGAAGGATGCTGGTAGACCCACTGTGGTCATGTCGCACTGGGTGGTTGGGGCAGTATAAATGAGGGCTAAGGGGACATAAAATACAAACAAAAAAATTAAACTGTCTCCAAGTAATCTGTAACCTTTTGAAAACAGGGAAAGATGTGGGAGTCTCTCCCAACAGCATAAATGACAAAGAGCCCTTCCATGAGATGGTCTTCTGAATGCACTCAAGCTTATTCAAATAAACTCTCAATGCCCAAAAAGAGGCACAACACTCTTTTTACTGGGAAGATGATACAGATATATAAAGACTAATCAAGATGTCTGTCTCCACTGGAGAGACATTGCAAGATGTTTAACAAACTCACTGCATTTCCTAATTATCAGTTTGATATGTGCATCATATTTCAATATAAAGTCTACCAGTATACCCTTGGCCTTAACCATACTGGTGGATCAGAGGATGTAGTTATCCAGTGAATATGGGTTCATGAGGTTATTTGATTGATGGCAAATCACCTTACATTTACTGTTGTTAAACTTGATACCCTACTTTCTTACCCATGTATTTAATCTGTCCAAAACAGTAAGAGAATGATGATCCTCAGTGCAAGCAACAATGTATCCAATTTTAATCCTGTCAGCAAATCTGCTTAACCCTAAATTGTCTGATACTTAGCAGTCAGACATCAAGAAGCCAGAAAGTAAGGGACTCAAATCAGATCCTTGAGAAAAGCACAGTTGTGTAAAATCTTACCATAACAGCAGATTTCCTTCTCATCACTGTTGCAGTATTCCTTAAAAATGGGATCTCCTGCCAAGGAGAGATCAACGTTGGCTAGCATATAAATAAAAAGTTATGTTCTTGCCATAATTTGGCATCTGTGCTAGCCTATGTCATTATTCCTCACATTATGGTCTTGGATCCGACAATGGATCCAAGCAGGCAGCCTTAGCTTAGACAGATCCAAGGCTCAAGCTCCACCCTCTCCCATAATCATCTGCTGTCCTCTAACCTCAGATTGAGTTTCCTAACATAGTTAGTATCGCTATGACCCAAAAGGAAGAAAGGAAAACAGTCCTGGACCCACAACACTCCCAATTCCCTTAGAAGACCCAACAAGGAAGGTGGCTGGTGGGAGGGGAATGTGAGGACTAATGACATAGGATAACACAAATGCCAAGTTATGGTAAGTGCAGAGCTTTTTATCTGATGTTATCCACATCATTATTCCTCACAGAAGGGTCATAGGACCCAGCTACAATTTACCATGGAAGGCCTCAAGGAAAGACATGTTGAAGCACTGTGGACCAAAGAAAGCCCTGTTCCTGGAAACCAAATCCAGCTTGTAATGTGATATAAAGGTGTGAGGATTAGACCAAGTGGTGACAGCACAAATATCGTCAATGGAGAGTCTGGCCATGAAGACTGAAGTAGCAGCCACAGACCAAGTAGAATGAGCTTTAACTTTTCCGGAATCTCAAGATGCTTCTCAGTTGTAGACTGCACAGATACAGCTGGAGATCCATTTTGAAATCGTCACTTTACAAATGGGGATGCCATGTCTATTCAGGGAAAAATCCAAAAAGAGCTGGTCTGATTTGTAAAACTCCTTAGTTCTATGCAGATAAAATCACAATTGCCTGTGTAAATCCAAAGTATGCAAAATGTACTCTCCTTTATTGGAATAATTGGGAAAGAAAACTGGTAACTGAATACATTGGTTCAGACTGGATTCAGTGGAAACCTTGGGCAAAAAGGATGGATTCATTTTAAGAGACACACTATCTTTGTGAATGACCATATACAGGGGAGCAATTGACAGGGCTTGCAGCTCAGACACCCTCTTAGCCGAAGTTATGGCTACTAGGAAGGCAGTTTTCCATGACAAAAATTTGAAATTGCATGAACTAGCAGGCTCAAATGGGCTCTGAGTCAGAGATTGCAGCATGAAGGTTAGATCCCAAAGAGGCAAGGCATCATTAATGGATGGTCTTAGAAAAACACCTTTCGTGAAGGCTTTAGAGAGTCTGGAAGAGAACGTAGGTTCGCTACTCTCATGAAAATTGGAAACTGCAGCCAACTGATGTTGAAAAGTAGAAAAAATGTGCCCTTCCTGAAAAAGTGAGGTCAAGAACAAGAGACTGGCACAGAATCAGAAAAGTGGTCCAGATTCTTTCTCTTAGCCCAGATAGAAAACCTTTTCCACTTGCTACTATAAACCTTTCTGGTGAAAGGTTTTTGGTAGGCTAAGATAATATTCTTGATGGGGGAAGCTAGCCTGGACCGTTTCAAAATCACTGGAATTGGAGAAACCATGTGGTTAGATGAAGGACCTGAAGATTAGGAAGGGGGAGCCCCAATGGATGGGAGATTAGATCCTGAAGGGGATCCAGTATCCAAGAGGGATACCTTCAGATAAGAGCTTAGGAAGGGAAACCACAGGTGACAAGGCCAGAAGGGGGCAATAAGGATAAGGGATGTCCTCAGGTATCGCACTTTCTGCAAAAGTTTGGGAATAAGAGGGTAAGCGGCGTAGAGACAACCTGGAGACCAATCATGGACTAAAGCATCCCTTGGTGGCTCCCCAAGTGGGGGGAGCAGGGTGAAGTACATGCTGCATCTGTTGCTGTTTGGGGAGGCAAAGAGGTTGCAGCATGGTTGACCCCAACAATCAAAAATCTGCTTCGCCACCATCGGACTCAGGGATCATTCATGAGGACTCAATATGGTTCTGCTGAGTTTGTCGGCCAACATGTTGGGAGTCCCCGGGTATGTGTGTTGCAAGAAGAAAGCGCCTGGAGAACATCGTCCATTCCCACACTCTCATGGCTTCTCTGCACAACAGGTAAGATAGTTTTCCCCTTGTTTGTTGATCTACCAAACCACTGCCATGTTGTCCATCTGAATAGCAATCCTCCCCAGAGGGAGGCAATTCTGAAAGGCTTGCAATGTTAGCAGGACTGCTCTCATCTCTAAGACGTTTATGTGCAATTTGGTCTCTATGGCAGACCACGTGCCTTGAACTGTTCTGCCCTGGAAATGCCCCCCCCCCCCAACAGGGAATAGTCAGTGGTCACCATGGCCTTGGGCAGAGGGAGTGAAAAGGGCCTGCCTAAAATGAGACCCTGAGACTGAAGCCACCAAAGGAAGTGTCGTCTGCACATTGGTGCCAATTTTATGGACATGGACATAGGTTGAGACAGACTGGACAACTGAACCACCAGGGTCCACTGTAAAATCCGCATATGGTACCCTGCTAGTGGCACAAGCTGTATAGCCAAGGCCATGGATCCTAGGGTCCAAATAACTAAGAGGAATGGAGGATTTGAAAGACTTAAGATTTGGATGACCTGCTCCCGGATCAGCTGTACTCTGCAAAGAGGTAATGCTGCACTCTCTCAGACAGAGTCTAGCTGGACTCCTATGAAAGAATAGTTACATACAATCTTACCATAACCATAGATGTCCTTTTCTATGATGCAGTATTCCTTGCATATGGGCTTTATTCCGCCCAATGACCCGATGTCTGGCCTGTATACAAAAGCTTAGAGCCACTGCCTGTACATGGGATGTCACAGGAAGGCACAGACAATGTCAGTCATAAAAGGGACGTCCGCACATACAATCTTCAGAATAAGAAAGCCCCATAAAGAAGGGAATCCAAAAGGAGTCTAAGATCATCATCCTAGGAAAGAGCAAGTTGTAAGGGGGGGAAGGTGGGAGGAATAGAATACTGCAACATAGAAGAGAATGATGTCTATGGTTATGCTAAGAGCTTGCACAACTATTCTGCCCTTCTATACAATGTTGCAGTATTCCTTACACATAGCAGAGTGCAAAAGCTGAAAGGGAACCCAGGAAGGAGGATAGAGAAGGGGAAAACTAAGAGGAAGTATTTTTCAAGAATCCATGCAGAACTGCCCTGGATCTAGAAACAGTGCCCAATTTGTAATGCTGTGTGAACAGAAGACCAGGTGGCAGCTTCCAAGATAGAGTGAGCATCTAGACCTTTAAAGAAAGCCCCTGAGGATGCAACTGATCTGGTAGACTGAGCCTTAACAGATACCGATAAGGACATTCCATGGAATTCATAAAGCACAATAGCTTAGAGATCCATGTGGAAATAGTTTGGATACAGACAAATCCAGAGCCCTGGGATGAAGAGAGACAAAAAGTTGTTCAGACCTGCTGATAGACTTAGTCCTGTCAAGGTAAAATCTGAGTTGCCTATGCACATCTAGGGTATGTAAAATCCTCTCACTGGAGGACTGAGGTGAAGAGAAGAAGGTAGGCAATTGGATGGACTGATTAAGAAAACTCATTCACCATTTCTGGCATGAAAGATGGGTTAGTTCTCAAGGATACTCTGTCCCTATGGAAGACCAGAAAAGGGGGCAAAGCCATCAATGCCTGAATTTCAGAAACCCTCCTAGAAGAGGTTAAGGCTACAAGAAGCACAGTTTTCCATGTGCAGAACTTTAGATAGGCAGAAGCTGCTGGTTTCAAAAGAGGCATGATTAAGTTTTTCCAACACAAAGTTAAGATCCCAGGGAGGAGAACTGGTTTCCTGGGGGGTCTTAGATGTAGGACGCCTTTAAGAAACAGCTTAAATTCTAACCTGGAAGCTCAGGGGGAGTCAAGAGGCAGACAAGTCTGAATAGTGGACTTTAACTGAGGAATAGAAAAGTCCCATGTTGAACTCCTCACACAGGTAAGAAAGTACTAACGGAATTATCAGCAACAAAGGGATCCTCTTTTCTTTTTTTGGCACCAGATGGAAAATCTTCTCCACTTGAAAATTTAAGATTTTTTTGTAGCGAGTTTTCTGGCCTCCTGCAAAAACCTTAGCACATCCTTAGAAAACAGGTGCCTGAAAGGGATCAAAAGTTGATCACCCACAAGGTCAGATGTAGAGTTGACAATTGGGTGTGAATCAATTGTCCCTTGTCCTGAGTGAGCAGATAACTTGTAGTGATGGCCCTTGGCTAATTGCAGAACAGGAGGGAACCACTGCTGTCTTGGCCAAAGGGAGTCACTAGCAAGATAGTTACTTTCTCCAGTACAATTTTCAACAGGACTTTCTGAATAAAGGTGGAGGGAGGAATGCACAGAGAAACATCCTCCTCCATGCAAATGAAAGAGCGTCCACCTTCCACACTTGAGGGTGAGGGACCCTGGCACAAAAGTAAGGAAGTTGCCTGTTCATAGGGGAGGCAAAAAGATCCAGTTCTGCAGTACCCCACCGGTGAACTACATCAACAAACACATCTCTGTGAAGCATCCACTCCTGAGAATATGTCATGGATCTGCTTAATGTATCTGCCACCGAGTTCTGAGCTGAAGGATGGTGCACAGTATGCAGAGCCACTTTGTATAGAGTAGCCAATTCCCAAGCTTTGATGGCCAAGAGGCAGACAAGATAAGAGTTTCTTCCCCCCCTGCTTGTTTATGTACCAAAGAACCATGATATTTGTCTGTGAGGATCTTGAGGGGTCCTGGCGAGAACAAAGGGTGAAAGATCTGTAAGGATAGAATTAGAGCCCTCATTTCCCTGATGTTGGTATGCTCTCTCCTTTGAGAAGGTGACCAAAGGCCCTGAACTTTCCTGGAAGCAAAGGTTGCTCCCCAACCAAAGTCTGAGGCATCTGTGAAGAGCTGCTGAACTGGTTGATGTACCTGAAGAGGTAGGCCAGGGTTCTGACGAATTGCTGCATCCACCAACCTAACTGTTTTCAGACAGGAAAGAGGAGGAGGAGTCATGACATCTAAGGGATGAGTGTGCTGGAACTAAACTGTCTCTAGAAACCACTGGAACTTTCTCGTGTGCAGCTTTGCAAAATGCAGCATGGGAATAGTTGAGGAAATGAATCCCAGCAATCTCAGAATCTCCCTGGCCAAGATGGAAGAAAGAGGCAGAAGAGCCGCCATGAATGTCCTGAGATAAGTTGCTTTCTCCACAGGAAGAAAAAACATCAAGTCTGTGTGGAATTTGCAACCCAGGAATATAAGATCCTGACTTGGTGTAAGGCATGACTTTTGGAAATTTATTGTGAAACCCAGGGCCTGCAGAAAAGGAATGGCTAGGTTCAGATGTTTGGTTACAGGTCTGAGCTGCTGGCCAGAAACAACAGATAGTCTAAGTATGGGTAAACTTGAAGTCCTTTCAGCCTTAAGTAAGCAATGGCTGGGGCCAAGCACTTTGTGAAAACCTTTGGAGCAGCAGAAAGACCAAAGGGCAAGGCAGGAAAATGCAAGCGCAAAGAACCCACCAAGAAATGCAAAAACTTCCTGAAATGAGAATGAATAGGGATATGCAGGTATGCATCCTTGAGATCCAGAGAAGCTAAGAAAGCTTCAGTAGGCACCAGAGGAAAGACAGCAGGCAGGGACAGCATTCTGAAAGAAGGCACCACCAGGAAAGTGTTTAATAAGGGAAGGATATAAAACAGGCCTCCAAGGGCCATCTTTCCTTGGAACTAGAAACATCCTGGAATAGAATCCTCTCCTCTGTTGGTCTCGAGGGACAGACTAAATGGTGCCTTGGTTGGAAAGTTGATATATTATCCAGAGAAATAGATGCAATTGACTGGAGGGAGGTTGAGGCATTCCCTAAAAAAGAGGGGAGAGTCTTCAGAGTCATAAAATATCCGTTCTGGATAAGTAAAATCACCCAGGAGTTTTGAGCGACTTCCATCCAAGCTGAAAGGGAAAGAGAGGCAAAGGAACAAGGAGGTATGAATTGGAAGAGGGTGCAGAAAGTACAGTTGTGTACACTTACCATAAATGTAGATATTAGAGTGTCTTCACTATTGCAGTCATCACATTTGGGTTATCCCTGCTGAGGTAGCCCTCGGCCAGCCTGAATACCAAAGACTTAGTATTTCTGTGTCGTTTGCTGTTGCTTGAAGACTGACGTCAGGTTTTCAGTGGTATAAAGGAAGGCAGCAGACGCCATTACATCAGTTTTTCTTGCCATAACCGGTCAGGAGCCCCCAAACTAAGAGGCCAGGCTCTGGTGGCAGAACCCCACCAGTGGGAAAAATACCAATAAGTCATCTGTACGGAAAGGAGAACAACAAGGAAGAAAGGTAGCAAAAAGAAAAAGGGGGAAAGAGGGAGGGAAACCAGGGCTGCAACAGTGAAGACACTCGAACATCTACATTTATGGTAAGTGTACACAACTGTACTATGTTCTTCATGTTTCACTGCTGCAGTCATCACATTTGGGTAGATTCCCAAAGCTGAGGAAATGGGTGGAGGCAGCCAAGGAAACTAAGGGCTGGCTAGCATGGCCTGCAAGACTGCAAAGGCAAAACCTGCACTAGATTTAGAAAAGAGAGGAAGGTGGTAATGTTTGGTAAAGATGTGAACAGATGTCCAGATGGCAGCTTCCAGGAAGTCCCTAGTGGGGACTCCTCTGAGGAATGCTGCAGAGGAGGCTGCTCTGGTGGAATGGGCCCTGACCCCCTTGGGGGAGGCTTGCCATGCTGTTTGTACCAGAAATTGATGCAGTGTGCTATCCATTTGGAAATGGTTTGTTTGGAGATGGCTTTGCCCTCTGCCACTGAAGCAAAGCTAACCAGCAGTTGATCTGATTTTCTGAAGGGTTTAGTCCTGTCCACATAGTATCTGAGCTGTCCGTGCACATCTAGAGAGTGAAGAATCCTTTTCCCCCTTGTTTTGAGGTTAGGAAAGAAGGTGGGCAAATGGGTGGATTGGTTGAGAGCCACATTGGATACCACCTTGGGCATGAAGGATGGATTAGTTCTGAGGGACCCCTTGTCTGCATGGAAGATGATGAAGGGCTCCACTGCCATGAGTGCTTGCAACTCAGAGACTCTTCTGGCTGAAGTGATGGCCAGGAGGAAGGCTGTCTTCCAGGAGAGAAATTTTAGCTCTGCAGAAGAAGCTGGTTCAAATGGAGGCAGGATAAGCTTTTTCCAAGACAAAGTTAAGGTCCCAAACCAGTGTTGGTGCCCTTCTTGGGGGCCTCAGGTTGTTAGCCCCTCTGTGGAACTGCTTGATCAGAGGGTGTGAAAAAAGAGGCTGCTCAGTGGGAAAATGAGTGGAAAGAGCAGAGGCATGAAATTTTAGAGGAGAAAGAGAGACCACTGTGTAGTAAGTCAGCTAAATAATCCAGGATGAGAGGGATGGAGGGCTGAGCCGTATTCGCCCCCTTAGCCTGGATCCAGGTGCACAACCTTTTCCATTTATCTGCATAAGACTTTCTTGGTGTTAGGGCGTCTGGCCTCTCGGATAAAATCCAGCACCTGTTTACTGAGGTGGGCACATTGGTCAGGTTATAAGCCAAGCTGCCAAACTGAGTGTCTGCAATTCTGGGTGCATGTATTCCCCTTCTCTCTGGATTAGGTGTTTGGGAATCTGAGAAAGATTCCATGGGGGCAGTGGGGACAGGCTGTGCAGCAAGGGGCACCAGTGCTGTTTAGGCCAGTCTAGAGCTATGAAAATGGTCCTTGGTTTTTCCTCCCTTGTTTTGATCAGTACCTTGGGAATGAGAGATGGGGGAGGAAAGGCATAGACCAAGAGGTTTACCCAAGGGAAAGATGGGGCATCTACTTGCCTTACCATGCAGTGATGCTCCCTGGTGCAGAATTTGCTGAGCTGATGGTTGGTGTGGGAGGCAAAGAGGTCGACCACCAGGGTTCCCCATTTCTGAGTTATTAGTAAGAAAGTGTTTCTGTTGAGCTGCCACTCGTGGGGGTCCAACAGTTTTCTGCTTAATTGGTCTACCAGGGAGTTGAGAGAGCCTGGCAGGTATTGTGCTAACAGATGTAGATGCATGGAAGAGACTGTGAACCAAGGGGTCATGGCCAACCTGCACAGCGGGTGGGAGTGAGTGCCTCCCTGCTTGCTGATGTACTACTTCACTGTGGTGTTGTCTGTTTTGATCAAGAGAACCCCTGGAGAGAGAAGGGGTTTGAAAGCGATCAAGGCCTGCAGCACAGCTATCATCTCTATCAGACTGATGTGCAGAGGGAGCTGCTGAGGGTTCCATTGGCCCTGTATGCACCTGACGTCCAGGTGTGCACCCCAAGTGTAGTCTGATGCGTCTGTGGTGAGGGTCTGGGTGGCAAGGTGTGGGGAGAAGGGCAGCTCCTTGTTGTGTGAGCAGGCTGTTGCCCACCAAAGAAATTCGTTCCTCAAGGGAAGGAATAAGCAAGTCTCCAGATCTTGAGATTATTGACACCAAAGGCTCTTTAGGTACCAAGGAAGTTTCCTCATATGCAGTCTGGTATATGGAATAAGGAGTATGCAAGATGCCATGAACCCCAGAGCTTGCAGGATTTCCCTTGTAGAAAGCAGGGGCCAGTTGAGAGAGGTAAGCTGATAGGAAACTTTGTTTCTCTGGTGTTAGGCATGCCATCTGGGATGCTGTGTCCAGACTTGCTCTCAAGAAGATCATCCTTTTGGTGGGAACCTGTTTGGATTTCTTTTTGTTGATTGTGTACCCTAAGGAAGTTAGTAGGACCTTTACAGGACTTTGAGCAGCTTTTCCTGGCTGTCTGCCTGAATAAGGCAGTTTGCTAAGTAGGGGTAAATTTGAATATTTCTTTGTCTGCAAAATGCAATGACCGGAGCCAGGCATTTTGTGAAAACTCTGGAAGCAGTAGATAAGCCAAAGGGAAGTGCAGAGAATGGAAAGTGTTGAGATCCTGCCCTAAAGTGAAGATATTTTCTGCAGGACGCCCTGATGGGGATGTGGAGGTAGCCCCCTTTTAAGTCCAGGGTGACTACTCAAGCATCCTTGGACAGCATAGGTAGCAGCTGCTGGAGGGTGAGCATTTTGAATTTTGAGATCACCAGGAAGGCGTTTAGAATAGATAGATCAAGGATGGGATGCCAGGTGCCCTCTTTTGTGGGTACCAGAAAAAGTTTGGAGTAGACGCCTTGGACTATCTGCTATGCAGGAATGTGTTCTACTGCTCCCAAGGAGAGGAGGGTATGGGGATTTGCTTTTGAGGCTCTGTCCACTGATTTGGTGGTAGATCTGGGAACCCTTTCGGGGTTGGAAGAGTGTGGAAGGAGAATCTGTACCCCTGAGACACAATGTTCAGAACCCACTGGTCCTTGGTAATGGTAGCCCAGGTGCTTGAGTGAAAGGAGAGCTTTCCTCCTAGGGGTATATGAAGGTGGGCAGAGGCAAGGAAGGGAGGGGGTGAGTCGTTATGAGTTTTTACCATAAGGGGATGGCTTAGAACTCCCTCATTTTGAAGTGGAGGCAGTCCACTGCTTAGATCTTTGCAACCCATGGGACTGCTGTCTTGGAGTTCTGTTTCCACGGGACCTAGGCTGGCCCCTTTTACTAGGTGCAGGAAGGACCAGTGCTTGGAAGGGAAATGCCTGCTGAACCTAGGGGGCTGTACCTGTAAAAAATCTTTAACAATCTGCATAGATTTTGCTTTTTCTTCCATCTTTTTTTAACACCTCTTCTGCTTTAGTACCAAATAAGTTATCTTTGTGCCAGGATGCATCCAACAATTTTGATTTGACATGGTCTGGCAAGGGTTGTTCCTTAAGCCATGCATGTCTTCTAATGACAGATCCAGTGACTGCTGCCCTGCAAGAAGCTTCTAGGGTGTCAAACCCACAGTGCAAAGTGTGTTTAGTTACTTGACCAGCAGAGTGCATTAATTCCTGTAAATCTTTAGATTCTGGCCATGAAGGAAAGGAGAAAATTCTTTGTTCAAGGAGTTCCAAGGTATGTTATTGATATTTTAGCATATGGAATTGATAATTTAGTGCCATGATAGCAAGAGTAGCTGAGGTGTCTACTTTTTTACCCCATCTATCCAGTTTTCTGGAATACCTGTCTAAGGAGGTGGGATTCTTAGCTGAAGTAGCTTTAACCCCTTTAGGGCCTTGAGTAATGACCTCAGGGTCCACTGTTGGGTTTTTAAAAAGATATTTGAGAGAGTCAGGGACTCTGTAGTACCTTGTCTGGCTTTCTGGGAGCAGGAGAGAGGGCATCTGGAGTCAAGCTGGATTCAAGGAAGACATCAACCACCACATCTAGGACTGGGGGAATGGCTAAGGGCCTGCGCTGTGGAAGGTCCAGGAACTCTGAGTCTCTTTTCAGACTGTGGGTAGTCTTGACTCTCCCATTTGAAATGCTCCCTTAAAGTATGCAGGGTTTCCCCCAAAGGAAAAATCCTCTGGGGGAGAAGCTGAAGGAATAGATTCCTCTGCATCAGAATCCTCTTATGGGGAGAGGGGCTGCATGTCTTTATAGTCAGATGCATCAGATTCATCGGACTCTTGCTCAGACAAAACGTCTGGAGACAGATCTCTCTCTTTTTGAGGGAGTGGCTTGGCTTCCCCTAATCACCATGATAAGGTCCTCTGCCATTCTAAGCAATTGTGACTGAAACAAGGGAGCAGGCACCAAAGAATGGCTGGAAGTCGGTTTCTTGGGGGTGGTTCGACCCTTGGGCCTGAGGAACCCAGTTGTTTTAGAAAGAACAGTAGACGTGAAACAAGGCGTCGGTTTATGTCTGGATTCGGTGTTGCGAAGGACTTCCTCGGAAGCCAGTGCCTGCACAGCGGCTCTGGACCCATCCAAGGTAGAGACGACCGCAGGATCCCTAGACGAAGAAGAGTTCTGTGGCATACTGGACTCTGAAAGGGTCTCGGTAAAGGCCTGAGAATTAACTGAAGTGGGCATCAGGGGCTGCGAAAGCACCTTACTGAATTCCGGAGGACTGACGACCAGCTTGGTTGTAGCGTCATCGGAAGGTTTAGTCTTATGCGGTCCGTCTCTGTCTATCTTTACATTTTTTTCGGAAGATCTGCCATCGGATGGCTTACGGAAGCCATACTGGAGTTTGAGGATGGCAAACGGAAATATCTGGCTACAATAAGGGCCCGATGACAATAGTTCTGGCATTAAACAAAGCACAGAACCGACAACAAGGGACGTCGTGGTTTGGGTCTAGACAAGTGACACAGTAGGAGTGGAAGTCCCGGTGCTGCATTTGCTTTCCACAGGCAAGACAATTATTAACTTTTTTTGACATCGGTTAGTGCAAGAAAAAATATCTCCAATGGGGTACTTCGCTTTCAAAGACTTCAACTTCAATTCGGAAACGAAACTCAGGTAGCAGCCGACCAGCACTCGTGCGAACTGCTTCTGCTTCGGGCTCCACAGCAAGAATGACTGATGTAATGGCG
Organism: Protopterus annectens; assembly: GCF_019279795.1. NCBI lineage: Eukaryota > Metazoa > Chordata > Ceratodontiformes > Protopteridae > Protopterus > Protopterus annectens. The sequence continues at coordinate 475,872,070 of NC_056733.1, read as the reverse complement.
TCAGCTGCCTTCTTTTATACCACTGACGACCTGACGTCAGTCTTCAAGTGACAGCAACCGATGCAGAAATACTAAGTCTCTGATATTCAGGCTGGTCGAGGGCTACCCCAGCAGGGATAACCCAAATGTGATGACTGCAACAGTGAAAAACGAAGAACATCATCACAGAGGACTTTGATTAGGCTGAAAGGGCTGCTGAGGAGGGGCAGCAGAAGTAACACCCTTAGCCTGTGGTGGTCTCCTGGAAGACTTGCATGGCCTGGTTCCAGAAAGAGCAGAAGTGGAGGAGCGAGTGGGTTTCCTAACAAAAGGAGTTTTGGTTGTAATGTTCCGTTGAAATTTTGGAACTGGTGAAACAAGTGTTTCAAATCCTGGAGCTCCTTACATTTTTTTCTGCAGTGATTTAAATAATTCTGCAGTTGCTCTGCCAAAGAGGGAGGAATTATCCAGAGAACCATCTAACAATTTTGCTTTAATGTCATCAGGGAGCTTCTGGAGACATAACCAAGAATGTCTTCTGAGAACAGAAGCAGAAGCTGCTGCTCTGAAAGAGGCCTCAACTGAGTGTCTAGCTACCTGGGAGGAGGCCGATAAGAGAGAACGAACCTGTGACTTAGTTAGCCTCTGAGTCAGGCAAAGGGTAAAGAGCCTGGGGTTGCCTGATTTAGCAAAGCCAGAGCATACCTAGCCATGTGTGTTTGGCAATTATTTGCCATGAAAGCCAGTGTAGTTAGTGGTAGTAGTAGTAGTATAGACCTTCTTACCCAACTTTTCCAAAATTTTACTTTCCATATCAGAAGGAAGCAGTTTAGTAGAAGGGGATAGCCTTGAAGATTTATCAGAAGTAATGGAAACAGCATCAGCGTCAGCTGAGGGGCATTTAAAAAGAAACTTGCAGTCTTCAGGGACCTTATAGAAGCAATCAGGATTTTTTGGGGCAGGAGCTTGGGAGTCAGGGGTCTTAGAAGCTGCTTGAAAAGCATATAAAAAGGCTGGCAGGACTGGAGGAACTGCTGAAAGAAAGTACAGTTTTGTACCTACCATAAATGTAGATGTCCGAGAGGTATGCATCTGCAGTCCTAACAAATGGGTTGTCCTGCCTCAGGCAGCCCTTCGATCGGCCGGATTCCAAAGTCTGGGTCTGGCCTCGGCTGATGTCGCACTTCACCCGACGTCATAGCTGCTGTGAATTGGGTATAAAGGCATCAGCCGACGCCATTTTCCTCAGTGTTTCTTGCCCCAGATGCCAGGTGCCCTCTAGGAAGGCTAAATTTGGATAAATGTAAATGATTCCAAACAGTAGAGAACAAACAAAAATAAACATGTATATACATATATACAAACAAATACACCATAATAGATTCCCCCAACTAGCTACAAGATGGGCAAATACCCTAGGAGTACCACAGAGGGGAAGGAGGGTGGGTAATCCTGACTGCAGATGCATACCTCTCGGACATCTACATTTATGGTAGGTACAAAACTGTACTATGTCCTTCAAGGATGCATCTGCAGTCCTAACAAATGGGTAGATTACCATAGCCAAACTGGGGGAGGAGGCACTAAGATGATTATGGTGCAGTTAAGATCCCTTGCAAAACAGCAGTTGCAAAACCTGCTCGGGATCTGGAGTATAAAGGTAGATTATAATGCTTGGCAAATGTATGCACGGAGCTCCAAGTAGCAGCTTCTAAAATGTCTTTGGTAGCCACTCCTCGTAAGAAAGCTGTAGTAGTGGCTGTAGCCTTTGTGGAGTGAGGTCTGATGTCTTTTGGAGTTGTCTTTCCATGAAAAGAGTAACAAAATCTAATGCAATTTCCTATCCATTTTGAGATTGTCTGTTTTGAAATTGCTTTTCCTTCCATTGCTGTTGCATATGCTACCAGAAGCTGGTCAGTTTTTCTATTGTTCTTGGTTCTGTCCAGATAGTAGCGCAATTGCCTGTGCACATCCAAGGTATGTAGTAGTCTTTCCCCTGTTCTGTGGGTTGGGGAAGAATGTTGGTAGGTGGATTGCTTGGTTCAATGATACCCTGGAGACCACTTTTGGCATAAAAGTAGGGTTAGTTCTCAAGGACACTCTATCCTGATGGAAGATAAGGAAGGGCTGTACTGCCATTAATGCCTGTAATTCAGAAACCCTTCTTGCTGAAGTGATTGCAAGCAGGAAAGCAGTTTTCCAAGATAAGAACTGTAATTCTGCTGTTGCTGCTGGTTCGAAAGGGGAAGTGTTAACTTTTCCAGCACAAAGTTAAGGTCCCATGTAGGCAAAGGTGACTTCCTTGGAGGCTTTACATTTTTAATTCCTCTCAGGAACTGTCTGAGTAGAGGATGAGAGAAGACTGGAGGATCCATGTTATATTCTGCTGAAATTGCTGATGCATGAATCTTAATGGAGGAGTAAGACAGGCCATTGTGGAAAAGTTCTGCTAAATATTCCAGGATGTTAGCTATGTTTGCTAATGATACATTTTCTCCTTTTGCTGCACTCCAAATGAGGTATCTTTTCCATTTGGCTGAATAAGTCTTCCTTGTGGAGGGTCTGCGAGCCTCCAGGATAATGTCTTTAACCCTCTGAGATAGATCTGGGTTATTTTGTTTTATGTAATATTCCAAGCAGCTAGTTGCAGTGTTTTCAAGTTTGGATGTAGGATCTTGAAGTTGTTCTGTGTTAGCAGTAAAGGAACTAGAGGTAGAGGCCATGCGTGTGCCCGAGACATACTCCTCAGTAGCGGGTACCAATGCTGCCTCGGCCAGTCTGGAGCTATCAGGATGATCTTTGGGTGATCTTCTTTGATCTTCAGTAGCACTTTGTGCATCAAAGGAAGAGGTGGGAATGCATATGCTGTCAGGTTTTCCCAACTGAAGGAGAGGGAGTCCCCCTTCCAAGCAAGTGGGTGGTATGTCCTTGTGCAGAATTTCCTCAATTGGTGGTGGTGAGGGGATGCGAACAGGTCTATTTCTGGTAGTCCCCATTTCTTTGTAATGGATTTGAAGATGTCTGGATGCAGCATCCATTCGTGGGCATCCGTGGTAGTTCTGCTTAAGGTTTCTACTAGTATATTTTCTTTTCCTGGCACAAATATGGCCTGGAGCTGAATGTTGAGGTTCAGGGCCACATTCCACAGGTCCATTGCCATCCGGCATAGAGGATATGAGTGTGTGCCTCCTTGTTTGTTGATATACCACATGACTGTGGTGTTGTCCGTCCTTATCAGCAAATGACCTTGTTGAAGAAACGGTCTGAATGTCTGAATTGCCTGTTTCACTGCCAGCATCTCTTTTTGATTTATGTGTAGGTTCAGCTGGTCTTGTGTCCATAGGCCTTGTATACACTTGTCCACCATGTGTGCCCCCCAACTGAGGTCTGAGGCGTCCGTGGTGATAGTCTGGCTTGGGTGAGGCTTGTGGAAATGCAGTCCTCTGTTCAACTGACAGGCCTGAGCCCACCACAGGAATTCTTGCTTCAGGCATGGAAGTATTGGAATCTGGGCTTCTAGACTGTGCTTGTGTTGAGACCATAAATTCCTTAGGTACCATTGCAACTTCCTCATATGCAGTCTGGCATGTGGAATCAATATTATACAGGATGCCATGTAACCCAGGGCTTGCAGGACTTTCCTTGCTGTAAGCTGGTTCTGTGTTGTTAATGCCATGAAATAGAGTGGTAGTTGCTTTTGCTTTTCTGCTGTGAGAAATGTCATCTGATTTGAAGTGTCCAGTTCTACACCCAAGAATGTTATCCTTTGGGATGGTACCAGCCTTGACTTTTTCATGTTGACTGTGTATCCCAGGGCTTGCAGTAGTTGTATAACCTTTTCCAAATCTTTTGTTAATTTGGTCTTGTTGTCCGCTTGTATTAGGCAGTCATCCAGGTATGGATAAATCTGAATTCCCTGAAGCCTGCAATGAGCAATTACTGATGCCAGGCATTTCGTGAATACTCTGGGCACAGTAGATAAGCCAAAGGGCAATGCTGAGAATTGATAATGCTCTGATCCTGCAAGAAATCTGAGGTATCTTCTGCAATCTGGTCGTATAGGGACGTGCAGGAATGCCTCCTTGAGATCTAGAGTCACCAGCCAAGACTCCTTGCCCAGCATGGGAAGAAGTTGCTGTAGGGTCAGCATTTTGAATTTTGGAACAATGAGATATGTGTTCAGAGCGGACAGGTCGAGAATAGGTCTCCATTGGTTTTCTTTCCTTGGTACCAGGAAAAGTCTGGAGTAAAATCCTTGTCCTTGTTCCATAGACGGTACCTTTTCTATAGCTCTCATCCTTAGTAAGTGGTTGATTTGTTCTAGAGCGTTTGTTTTTTGGTTTGGTGGTAGGTTTGGCATTCCTCTCTTTTTTGGTAGAGTGTGGAAGTGAAGCCTGTAGCCTTTGTCTATTGTCTGTAAAATCCATTTGTCTCCTGTAATATAATTGCCAGTTTACGGAAAATAAGGCTAGCTTTCCGCCTAAGGATGCTTCCAGTTGTTCCCTGGTAGGCGGTATCAGAGTCAAGTCATTGTGCCTGTCCTGTGGAAGTGGTAGTAGCTGGATCTGTGGCAGTACTTCTCTGGTTGTTAGGCTGCCACTGACATCCCCTGTAGGCACCTCTGGATTGGCCTCTGCCTCTTGGGCGCCTATTTCTGCCCCTCTGTGCTCTGGAAGTGTCTGGAAAGGACCAATTCTTCGAAGGCCAATTTCTACTAAACCTCGGAGGCTGGACCTGTAAGAAATCCTTGACTGTTTGGACAGATTTTGCTTTTTCTTCCACCTTCTTTAGCACTTGCTGTGCAGGGGAGCCAAACAAACTTTGTTTCTCCATGGGAGCATCTAGGAGCTTTGACTTTACATGGTCTGGTAAGGATTGCTCTTTTAACCATGCATGCCTTCTGATCACTGTACCAGTCATAGCTGATCTAAAGGAAGCCTCCAGTGCATCATAGCCGCATTTTAAGGAATGATTACTGACCTGCTGAGTGTTATGTACCAAATCCTGAAGGGACTTACGGTCTATAGGTTCAGGAGAGGACAGTTTTTTATTTAGCTGGTCTAACAAAAATTCCAGATACTGAATCATGTGGAATTGACAGTTTAAGGCCCTAGCCGAAAGAGTAGCAGAAGTATAAACTTTTTTACCCCATCTCTCTAATGCCCTAGATTCTCTTTCAGAGGGGATGGGGTTTTTGGCAGAGGCAGCTGCTACAGCTTTGGGGCCCTGTGAAATAGTTTCAGGATCTGCAATAGGAGCCTTATACAAGTGAAAGTGTATGTCCGGGACCCTGTAATATCTGTCGGGCTTAGCAGGGGCCGGGGGTAGAGAGTCAGGGGCAGTACAAGCATCATTAAATGCATCATCCACAACTGTTAGTACTGGAGGAATGGCTAAAGGCCTGTGCTGTGGTAAATGTAAAAAGGTCCTTAGCCTTTTCCTTGAATCTGAAAAATCCTGGCCCTGCCATTGAAATTGCTCTCTCATAGCATGCAGGGTTTCCCCAAAAGAAAATTCCTCAGGAGGAGAGGCAGAAGGGATGGAGTCTTCTGCATCAGAGTCCTCATATGGAGAATAAGGGCTTTCTGGAGGATTTGAGTTTTCTGAATCATCCGAGGAATAATCAGTTGAAACTGGCTCAGGGGGCTCTGCTCTAGGCCTCTTCTCTGGAGGGGGTTGAGAGGCCCTGTCAGGGTGAGGTTGGGATCCCCTGATCAAGGAAATGAGATCCTCAGCCAGGCTGAGCATTTTGGAACTAGAGGTAGGCCTGTGAGAGGGGATTTTAGCAGGCAAGGCCTTAGAAGTTTTAGCTGCTTTAGCCCTGGAAAAAGCCTTGATAGACATAGATGCAGGGGGCCTAGCAGCTCCACGTGCAGGAGTAGATATGTCTAAAGGAATAGTATCTGATAAATCCTGGGAACCTGCAACAGCAGGGGAAATTTCAGTAGCAGATTCAGCCATGCTGTGTGAGGCCTCAGCTATAGGAGGTATGCTTTCGGCCGAAGGAAGAACAGTGGACTCGGTTTCAGCCAAAACCGAGACACTCGTGGTTGGCTTAACCGTGGTTTCGGCCGAAACCGCGGACCGCGAGTGTCGGTCCTTTTCCTTACGCTTTTTAGCTAATTGTGAAGTCGGAGTATCCGACGGCATTTTGTAAGCAAAAGCGGGCGAAAACTCCTCTGCAAACTCCGACCGACGTCTAAGTGTCCGTCGGTTGAAGGAAGCACAGGCTAGACAAGCTGCTACGTCGTGGTCTGGGCCTAAGCAAGGAAGGCAGTAAGAGTGGAAATCCTTATGAGGTATTTGTTTCCCACAAGTTAAACAGTTATTTACTTTTTCTGACATCGGCTGAGGCAAGAAAGAGTCCCCAACGGGGTACTTAGCTTTTTAGAAGTCTTCGGTAGTAGTAATCTCTGGATCTGACCGACCGGCACTTGCGAACAGCTTCTGCTTCGGGCACCGCATGGCAAGAAAGACTGAGGAAAATGGCGTCGGCTGATGCCTTTATACCCAATTCACAGCAGCTATGACGTCGGGTGAAGTGCGACATCAGCCGAGGCCAGACCCAGACTTTGGAATCCCGGCCGACCGAAGGGCTGCCTGAGGCAGGACAACCCATTTGTTAGGACTGCAGATGCATCCTTGAAGGACATCAGGGACCTCCAACTGAAGTAGCTCATATCTCTTCTGTTCTTCTGAAATTTGAGAAGAATTCCACGTAAAGATTTCCCTCATCTTATTAATGGTTTCCTCAAAGGAAAGCACCTTTATGGGAAAGTACCCCATTAAATTTTCCCGCTGGGGAAGCATATTCCAGTGGAGAAAGAATATGGGTGGAGTATGCTAATGAGTCTTCATATGAGGAAGACTCCTCAGTCAGTGTAATGAATTCGGAGTTCTCCAGGCTGCCCTGAAGAAAGGTCTTGAGACCCCAATGGCAGCACCGGAGAGGAGAAGGCCGGGCCAGCTATAGGAGAAGCCGAAACTGGAGGCTTCAAGGCCATCAGAGCCTTAATCAGAGCCAGAGAAAAAATAACCTAATCCGACGTAGGGGTACAACAGGCTGTAACATGCCCAGTTTTTTTGTTTCTTTTTTTTTATATGCTTAATCCTGTTAGGGAGAGACAGCTTCTTTTGGCAAACAAACTGGAACAGTCTTGGAGTCTTCTGCAATAACTAGTCGTGGTTCCTCCAAGTTGTCTGAACCGGACATCTGCATAGCTTCGATGTGCTAGGATCCACGCTCCTGACCCCTACCATCCTGGTACCCGCCGAGGGAGCGGACCCTACGTCCGGAAACACCGCCGGGATTTCATCAACCTGAAAAGGGGATGTCGGAGGAAGCAGGCACAACTAAAGAGGATTTGGGCCTAGCTTTCCTGACCTTCCTTTGGACAGAAGGCTCAGAAGCACTTGTGGAACCTTCCACAGCGTCCCTAGCCAGACGTTTGACTCTCTGGTTTTCCAAATAAAAATTCAAGGCTGACAGACAACTACACAATGTTTTGGGAACAAAGGCCTGACAAACAGAACAAGCCCAATGGTCGTGGTTAGGCCCTAAACAAAACAAGTACAGCTAGTGACTATCTTTATGTGGAATTTGCCTTCCACATCTACACTTGTAAATCCCGGGTGACATTAACAAAACAAAAGGTAGTGGCAATATAATAAATCCCCTATGGGGTAACTTACCTGAAGCTGGAAGATGAAACCAATGGTATTTATTTATTTATTTTACATTTGTTGACCGGGCTTGTCCGACTGAGCTGAAGAGCTCTTTTTCAGTGAAGGCCCAGGGAGAAAAACTCCCAACATATTATACAATTTTCATGATAAATTAGCATTAAACATCAATGTTACAGAATTATTACAAGGCATTAAGTAGCAATAAAATGTTATAACAGTGACAATAATCAGGAGTATAACAAAGCTCTTTCAAGATGTATAAAAAGAAAATATGTCATTAAGACAAATATAGTTTTTGGGGTAAGATCCAATGGCAGACCAAATGTACAAGTCAACCTTTCTGAATGGTGGTGAAAAAGTTCTGAAGACTGTACATGCGGATGTCCCTTTTATGCCTAACGTCTGTGCCTTCATGCGATGTCCCACGTACAGGCAGTGGCTCTACGCTTTTGTATACAGGCCGGACATCAGGTCATTGGGTGGAATACAACCCACATGCAAGGAATACTGCAACACTGAATAGAAAGACATCATTAATTTTTGTGTCTGGACCAGAATTGACTTAACGATGGTCACTGTAATCCTCACTTGGTTGAACAGGAGGACATACTGGACGGCTTGTGACAGTCAATGCCTCATGGGTGCAGTGACAAGCCAATCATCGAGGTACAGAAACACCTGGAATCCCTGCAGCCTCAGGTGAGCTGCCACCACGCCATACATTTGGTAACACCCAGGCAGCTGTAGTGAGTCCAAAGGTCAGGGCTCTGAACTGGTAATGACTGGTCCCCTAATCTGACGTGAAGGTGTCTCCCTTCAGCACTTTTCTATCTTGATCTGATAGTAGGTTTCCTGGAGATCCACTGAGCACATCCAGTCACCCTTGCATAAGACAGGCAGAATGGACTAAACAGTTACCATCCGGAACTTGCACTTCTTGACCGACAGATTCTACTTGCTGAGGTCCAGTATAGGATGCAGGCCCCTGGTCTTTTTTGGCACTAAAAAGGAGTGAGAGTAAGTTCCAAATCCTCTTTGTCCTACTGGGACCTCTTGAATGGCTCTTTTTTGAAGAAGTTGTATAAATTCCTTGAAGGTCAACTCCCTCTGGCAGAGTAGTACATCGAGGAGATACTTTTGTATAGGAGGGGGTTGAAAAAAAGGAATGAAATAACCCCTGGAAACTATGTTTAACACCCACTGATCACAGTTGATGCTTGTCCAGGCTAGAGGGTGAAGGGAAAGACGACCCCCAACTGCAGCAACGCTGCAGAAGCACTGGAAAAGGCTGCTCAGAGAAGCGTTCTTTGGAGCCCTGATTTTGTGGACCCCCTCCTGGCTCTAGGGTGGTGTGTGCCACTGAATCCTCTCCCCTCTGCCTCTGGATAGGAATCATCAGAAGTATCCTGGAAGGAAGACTCTGACCTCTGGAACCACATCTTCTTAGCTCCTTGTTGAGTCTTGGAAAACTATCTCTGAGGAGCAGAAAACTTGATCCCGACTGCAGACAAGGTCTTCCCCACCTGCTCACTACAGGTCAGAGTTTCTTTCATAGAAGGTCCAAAGAGGATGGACCCATTAAAGGCAGTGGGGGTAAAAGATGCTTTGAAGGACTCTCCAAACCTACATAGTTGTAACCAAGCATGCTGCCTTATAGGTATGCCAGTACCTGCCTCTCAAGAGGTAGCTTCTGCTGCATTGGAAATTAACCTCATCTGAGAAATTAGTGAGGGAGTCAAGAGTAGAAAGCTTGGGAGACAGCTTGTTGAGGTCCTCCTCCGGCAACAACTCTGTAAGGGAAGTGGATGGTTCTTTGACCAAGTCCCTTTGCAGTCGGGTGAAGTGTAAAAAGTAATTAACTGCCCTCAGTACAAAGGTAGCTGAGGCAAATACACGCTTCCCATGCCGGTCAATTGCCCAAGACTACCTGTTCGGGGGATGGACCGTGGAGCTCTGCTCCGCCAGCTCCTTTTTGGTGGAAGCAGCAACCACAATGTCATTGACTGGGACTCCTTTGCTTCAGAAGGCTATGTCCACAGGAGGACCAAGGTTCATAGGTTGGTACTAGGCTATCGGCCATAAGGCCTATACAAGCCTAGCCATAACAATTCCCTGGATATTTCTTCCCACAATATTTACTTCCCTGGATCCCTGTCTAGCAGGGCGAATGACGTGATCCCAGAGGTGAATTTCTCATCTCCCATACAAGTGTCAAGGTTCCTTTTGAAGAGGGCTAAGGAGGCGCTCTGCTTGACATGTATGGGCAGTCTATTCCAGAATATGGGGTGTGTCTCTGGGTCAGGAACCTATCCCTCCAGCATATTTTGTTCACTGTGATGACAAGGTTTAGATCCCTGGAGCGTGTGGCTTTGAGGCATTGGGATTTCTTTAAGTGGAGCATGTCCAACAGCTCAGGGTTTGACATGGCCTTGTATGTTAAGCAGAGATCACCTCTGAGTAGACAATATGCCACAGAGCATAGCTGGAGTTTTTTTTAGACTGTCAACATAGGGCATCTGCTTTTGGCCTGTGATTCTTTTAATGAGGTATTTCTGTGGCCTTTCCAGCTGTTGCAGATGTCTTGTGAGGTACGTACCAAATGGGGCATTGTACTCTATAACGGGTCTAATGAGGGATGAGTACAGTGGGACAATGACCTCCTTTTTTCTGGATGAAAAGCCCTTAGTGATGAGGTGTGCAACACAGAAGGATTTCCTGACTGTTGTGGCGATGTGGTTATCGAAGGTGAGACCACTGTCCACCTTGTGTCCCCAAGTCTCTCATCACACTTTTGGTGTTTAGTGTACTGCCACCTATGTGGTAATTCATGGGTACACTGTTTTTCCCAAAGGGGATAACTATACATTTCTTGGCATTAAGCTTGAGCCCATGACTCTGGCACCAAACATCTGTTTCTGTAAGGCCCTTCTGTAGAATATCCACATCATTTGGGGATTCATTAATGGCTCCCAATTTACAGTCATTTGCGAATTTTGTTAGCCAGAGTCACTTAGTGTTGGCCTGTACTTCAGAGAAGTATATGCTAAACAAGAGCGGTCCCAGGACTGAACCCTGAGGTACTCCACTTGTCACCTGTCTGGAGATGGATTTGGAGTCTGCTACTTTTACAGTCTGGGTTCTGTCAGTAAGCCAGTTGGCGACCCATCGAGTTACAGTCTGGGTTCTGTCAGTAAGCTAGTTGGCAACCCATTGAGTGACGTAGGGATTTATGCCCAGCTTAGTAAGTTTATTGATTCCAGAGTGAGGAATGGTGTCAAAGGCCTTGGCGAGGTCAAGATAGGCTGTGTGGACCTCCTTACCCTCGTCCACAGTTTTGGAGACTGATTCAAAGAAGTCAATCAGGCTCAGGAGACAAGATCAGCCCTTTATGAACCCAAACTGGGTGGGGTCCAGTGTTTTAAGGTTGCCAATGTCTTTGTTTATATGTTCCATGATAATGCGTTCCATGCCCTTGCAGATCAGGCTCGTCAGACTGATGGGATGGTAGGTCAGGGATCCAAGGTGGATCCCCCTTTGTGGAGTGGGATAACTGTAGCTGTGCGCCACTCAGTAGGCATGAAGCCTGAGGTAAGGCTATGATTAAACATGACACTTAGGTGAGGTGTCAGTTCATTTTGTAGTTCATGTAGTACACAGCCCGGGATGTCATCTGGTCCCATGGATGCTATATTCTTAGCTTTGAAGAGTGTGGTTTCTACCTGTGTGGCTGTAATTACCAGAATTTGGAAATCTTTTGGTATTGAGATGGGCCCTTTAGGGGGTAAGAGGGGGATGAAGTTGGCACTAAATTGATCTGCCAGGATATTGGCAATATCCTTGGGATCAGTATATTTAATGCCACTCTGTTGTAGCTCAGAGCAGATTTGAGCATTGTCATTTAGATTCTTGACATAACTATAGAATGCCTTGTGGCTGTCTTTGGAATCTTTGGAGGATTTAGAGGGATCTCAGCTTCTTACTGAGGCTGGTAAGGGAGTTTTTTGCATCCTGGGATTTTCCTCTTTTCTGCAACAGTTTCTTCCTTCTGTTATATAGTTTGTTTATGGCAGGGGACCACCAGATTGGCTTCCTTTTTTTGGAGGAGAGCATCTTGGTTCTATTTGGGATGGCACGATTCATGCACGAGTGGATGTGCTCATACAGTGCCTTAGTGTAGGATTCAGCAGTCGAACTTTCAGTTCCCGTCTGCATGGGTGTCATGAAGTTTGTAACTTCTGACTTGAGCAGCATGAAGTTGGCTTTGGAGAATTTTTTTTTTTTTTTTTACAGAGGTTTCCTTACTGGGCGGTAGGGGTGGGATGTGGATGTCAAGGGTGATTAGCTTATGGTCAGACCTGACCAATGAGGGGGTGACCACTGGTGTGAAGCATCCATCTCCCATGTTGGTAATGACCAGCTCTAGGATATTGGAGCCCCTAGTGGGACAATGAATTAGCTGATCCAGGGCATTGGAATTTATGAATTTCAAGAACTTTTGGTAAAAGATGATGGCACCCAAGTAGTTTTCCCTGTTAATGGCAGGGTAGATGAAATCACCCAGTATTAGGGTGTTTGGTTGTATCTTAACATATTCCAGTATGTTTAGAAAGGTGTAGTGAGAATCTTGGGGCATGGTGGGGGGGGTCTGTAGCAAGCTACAGTATGGATTCTAGTCTTACCTAGTGTTATCTGCTCACTTAGGCACTGGTTCCACCATGTCAGACTCCTTCCAAGCCCTGCTGGCGATATAATCTACCAACTTGTCAGCAGGAGGGTCACCCAGGAGGTAGATGGGCCCGTCCCAAAAGCCTCCAGGAACACAGACTCCTCAGAAGACAGGGGTTGGGAAGACCATCCACCCTTTTACTTTAGGATCTCAAGGATGTCCCTAAAAGAGACTTCGTTGGGTGGAGATCTAGGGGACCCATTTCCTTCATCGAGGTCTGTGTCCTCTTAGGGACTCCATGGGAGAGTCCAAGTTTCTCCTCTTGCACTTTCACTTACGAGGTGCCTTCCCTGTGGGTGGCTTAGGGGAAGACTCTGAAGATGTGAAGACTCCAGGAGGGGAGGAAACCCCTAGAAGGCTAGAATGGGAGGGCCGACCCTGGACAGGATGGGAGGCCTCACCACCCAAGGTAGAGAGGGGTAGGGATGGACCTGGTAGGGTGGGAGATGTTGCTCCAGTCCTGGAAAAGGTCCTCTCTACTACCCAGAAGGCAGAAGGGCTGGAAGCAGTCCTGTCCCCATTCCCAGAGGGAAGACCACCTGGAAAGGAAGAACGGACTCCGACACAGCACCATGGTCCAAGGACGATACCGGTCCAGAGCTATTAAGGGCCGAGGTCCCCAGGGAAGAGATCAGTCTGAAAGACCCACACCTGACCCTGTTCCCATGGAGCTGGTGCTGACCACTCCGGCACAGGGTCCACTCTGGTCTGACAGCAGAGGAACACAGCAGATCAGGGACCCTGAGAAGTCGAGATAAAGGGAAGATTCGGCCCAGTCAGGATCTGAACTCTGGTATCTGGGTCCCGAGATTCCTACGACCTTGGAGTCTGGGGAGAAGGGACTGGAGAGGCTCCTCAAGCCAGGTGGGCTGGGGACACCAGAAGCCCCATCTCTGTCTGGGCTTTAAGGAAAGCTCCTCATCATCCTGTCCATATCCGACAGCAACAAACTTCTGGAAGGTCTGTAGAAAGTGGAGGACTTGGTAGACTTGGCTGGGGATCCCACCTTGGACTCTGAAGACCTGTGTTTATGCTCCAGAGATTGGCTCCAAGACCTAGGAGCGGATGGAAACAAATGCCTTGAGGATCCAGGCGAAGCTGAATCCTCTATAATTATAGGAGGACCCAAATAGCCTGTCAAATCCGAAGGTTGAAAGGAGGAAGCAGTTAGATCCAACAAACTGGTCAGATCCAAAGCTGGTCTGGCCTTGGACAGATTTGAGAGCCTCTGAAAAAGGGAGGAGACCCTGGATCCGGTAGAACAGTCCATCGGTCTGATATCCAAAGGTCTCAGATCAAAGATTGTCTGGGTTGGGGTCAAATCCAGAGACCTAAGATCCAACAGCCTAAGTTTCATAGAAGTCCCAGAAGGGATAGAAGAAGCCTTCCTTTTAGGATTGGCAGAGGAAGCCTTGGCGGGGAGACGTAACGACTCCCCCTGAGTCACACCTTTAAACAGCTTATTACGGCACTACACCAAAGCCCTAGGATTGAATGTCGTACAGGTGTCGCATTCCACCTCCAGGTGAAGAAAGCTACGTCGTGGTCAGGGCCTAAGCAAGGAATACAGTAAGAATGAAAATCCTTATGAGGTATTTGCTTCCCACATGAAATACAATTATTAACTTTTTCTGACATCGGACTGGAGCAAGAAAAAGTTTCCCTAACGGGGTTACTTAGCTTTGAGTGGAGAAGAAAGTCTTCAGACTGAAGTTTTTTCAAAAATGATTGTCAAGAGTCAGCCAACCGGCACTTGCGAACTGCTATCACCGCACGGCAAGAAAGACTGGGGAACTTGGCGTCAGCTCTCAGCTTTGTACTCCTGGCGCTCTGACGTCAGGGAGCATGGTTGAACAGCCGACGACGGACCCAGACTTTGGGATTCTGGCTGACCAAGGACTGCCTGCTGGCAGGGGAGAACCCTACAGTCATGACTGCAACCGTGAAACACGATGAAAGTACAGTTTTGTACCTACCATAAATGTAGATGTCCGAACTGGATAGCATCTGCAGTCATAACAAATGGGTTGTCCTGTCGTCAGGCAGCCCTTCGGTCGGCCGGATTCCAAAGTCTGGGTCCGGCCGCTGATGTCGCACTTCACCCGACGTCATCTCTGCTGGTCTTCGGGTATAAAGGTATCAGCCGACGCCATTTTCCTCAGTGTTTCTTGCCCCAGATGCCAGTTGCCCTCTTGGAAGGTTAAATTTTGGATAAATGCCAATGGTTCCAAAAAGGTAGAAGGCAAACACAAAAAATAAGCATGTATGTACATATATACAAACAAATACACCATAAGAGACTCCCCCCCGGCTAGCTATTAGGAGGGTAAATACCCTAAGAGTACCACAGAGGGGAAGGAGGGTGGGTAATCCTGACTGCAGATGCTATCCAGTTCGGACATCTACATTTATGGTAGGTACAAAACTGTACTATGTCCTTCATGGATGCATCTGCAGTCATAACAAATGGGTAGAATACCATAGCCAAACTAGGGGAGGAGGAAGAAAAATTATGGTGTAGTTAGGATCCCTTGCAGTACAGCAGTGGCAAACCCTGCTCGGGATCTAGAGTATAGAGGTAAATTATAATGCTTGGCAAATGTATGCACGGAGGTCCAAGTAGCCGCCTCAATAATGTCCTTGGTTGCCACTCCTCGTAAGAAAGCTGTGGTAGTGGCTGTAGCCCTTGTAGAATGAGGTCTTATGTTCTGTGGAATTGGTTTTCCATGGTAGGAGTAACAGAATCTTATGCAATTTCCTATCCATTTGGAGATTGTCTGTTTGGAAATTGCTTTTCCTTCCCTTCCTGTTGCATAGGCTACTAAAAGTTGGTCAGTTTTTCTGTTACTTTTGGTTCTGTCCAGGTAGTAGCGTAACTGCCTATGTACATCCAAGGTATGCAGCAGTCTTTCCCCCTTGTTCTGTGGATTGGGAAAGAAGGTAGGTAGGTGGATTGCCTGGTTTAAAGACACTCTGGATACCACCTTAGGCATAAATGTAGGATTAGTTCTCATGGACACCCTATCTTGATGGAAGATTAGGAAGGGTTGCACTGCCATTAAGGCCTGTAGTTCCGAAACCCTCCTTGCTGAGGTAATTGCCAGCAGGAAAGCAGTTTTCCATGACAGGTGTTGCAGATCTGCTGTTGCCGCTGGTTCAAACGGAGGGAGTGTCAACTTGTCTAGCACAAAGTTCAAGTCCCATGCTGGTAATGGTGGTTTCCTAGGAGGTTTTACATTCTTGATCCCTCCGAGGAACTGCCTGAGTAGAGGATGTGAAAAAACAGGTGGATCGAAGCTGTATTCTGCTGAAATAGCTGATGCATGTATCTTGATGGAGGAATAGGACAGGCCTGTATGTAGAAGCTCTGCCAAGTACTCCAGAATGTTAGCAATATCTATGTTCGACACATCTTTTCCTCTTTTAGTACTCCAAATGACAAACCTTTTCCATTTTCCTGCATAGTTCCTTCTTGTTGAAGGTCTGCGGGCTTCAAGGATAATGTCTTTAACCCTTTGGGAAAGGTCTGGGTTAGTTGCTGCTATGTGATGTTCCAGGCAGTCAGTTGCAAGGTTTTTAGGTTTGGATGCATGATGTTGTAGTTGTTCTGAGTTAACATCAAAGGCCTCAGGGGTATTGACCACATTCTCTACCGAGACATGCTCCTCAGCAATGGGTACCAGTGTTGTCTTGGCCAATTCGAGCTATCAGGATTATCCTTGGACGTTCCTCTTTGATTTTCAGTAGTACCTTGTGCATCAAGGGAAGAGGTGGAAATGCATATGCTGTCAGGCCTTTCCAGCTGAAGGATAGAGAGTCCACCTTCCATGCAAGTGGGTGGAATGTCCTTGTGCAGAATTTTTGAGCTGGTGATTGAGTGGGGATGCGAATAGATCTATTTGTGGCATTCCCCATTTCTTTGTGATGGCCTTGAAGATGTCCGGGTGTAGCATCCATTCGTGAGCATCCGAGGTGGTTCTGCTTAACATGTCTGCTAGGGTGTTCTCTTTCCGGCACAAATATTGCCTGTAACTGGATGTTGTAGCTGAGAGCCAGATTCCAAAGGTCCAAAGTCATTCTGCATAGGGGTATGAATGAGTGCCTCCCTGTTTGTTGATGTACCACATGACTGTGGTGTTGTCTGTCCTTATCATCAAATGGCCTTCTTTGAGGAATGGTCTGAATTTTTGGATTGCCAGTTTTACTGCCAGCATTTCTTTTTGGTTTATGTGCAGGTGCAGCTGGTCTTGAGTCCACAATCCTTGTATGCATTTGTCCAGCATGTGCGCCCCCCATCCTAGGTCTGAGGCGTCCGTTGTGATGGTTTGGCTTGCTCGAAAGTTGTGGAAGGGTAAGCCTGGGTTTGACTGGCATGCTTGAGCCCACCATAGGAACTCCTGTTTTAGGCATGGGATTAGTGGGATTTGTGTTTCTAAGCTGTGCCTGTGCTGAGACCATAAATTCTTTAGGCACCACTGTAGCTTTCTCATGTGCAGTCTGGCATGTGGGACCAAGATTATGCATGATGCCATGAAGCCCAAGGCCTGCAGAACTTTTCTTGCTGTTAGTTTGTTCTGCTTTGTTAATGCCAAGAAGTAAAGAGGAAGTTCTTTTTGTTTTTCTGCAGTTAGGAATGCCATCTGTTTTACTGTGTCCAATTCCGCGCCCAAGAATGTTTTTGTTTGGGATGGTATCAGCCTTGACTTTTGTAAATTGACTGTGTATCCCAGGGCTTGTAGCAAGTAAATGACCCTTTGTAAATCTGTTGTCAGCTTGCTTTTGTTGTCCGCTTGTAACAGGCAGTCGTCCAGGTATGGATAAATTTGGATTCCCTGTAGTCTGCAGTGAGCGATTACTGATGCCAGGCATTTTGTGAATACTCTGGGCGCAGTAGATAAGCCAAAGGGCAATGCTGAGAATTGATAATGCTCTGATCCTGCAAGAAATCTGAGGTATCTTCTGCAATTTGGTCGAATGGGGACGTGCAGGTATGCCTCCTTGAGATCTAGAGTTACCAGCCAACACTCCTTGCCCAGCATGGGAAGAAGTTGCTGTAGGGTCAGCATTTTGAATTTTGGGACAATGATGTATGTGTTTAAGACGGACAGGTCGAGAATAGGTCTCCAACTTTTCTCTTTTCTTGGTACTAGGAAGAGTCTGGAGTAGAATCCTTTGCCCTGTTCTGTTATTGGTACTCTTTCCACAGCTCTCATCTTTGTTAATTTCGCTATCTGCTGTAGAGCTTCTATTTTTTGATTTGGAGGTAGGTTTGGCATTCCTCTTTTTACTGGTAAGGTGTGGAAGTGGAACCGGTAGCCTTGGTCTATGGTTTGCAAAATCCACTTGTCTTTTGTGATATAGTGCCAATTTTTCGAAAATAAGGCTAACTTTCCGCCTAAAGGTGCTGCTATTTGCTCCCTGGTAGGCGGTGTCAGAACCAAGTCACTGTGATTTTCCTGTTGCAGTGGCAGTGGTCGTGTCTGTGCCTCGGTTATTGCCTTGCCACTGTCGTCCTCTGTAGGCACCTCCTCTGGATTGATTTCTGCCTCTAGAGCATCTATTCCTGCCCCTTTGGGATTTTGTGGAGTCTGGAAAGGACCAATTTTTGGCAGGCCAGTTCCTGCTAAACCTTGGGGGCTGAACCTGTAAGAAATCTTTAACTGTTTGTACAGATTTTGCCTTTTCTTCCATTTTCTTCATTACTTGCTGGGCAGGTGTACCAAATAGACTGGCCTTATCCATAGGAGCATCTAACAGCTTTGCTTTAACATGTTCCGGTAAGACCTGTTCTTTCAACCATGCATGCCTTCTTATCACTGTGCCAGTCATGGCTGATCTAAATGAAGCCTCCAGTGCATCATAGCCACATTTTAAGGAATGGTTACTAACCTGTTGGATGTTATTCACCATTTCTAATACATATTTCTTATCTAAGGATTCATCCGAGGACAGTTTTTTAGTTAACTGATCAAGCATAAACTCTTGGTATTGGATCATATGAAACTGACAGTTTAAGGCTCTAGCTGAGAGAGTAGCAGAGGTGTAAACTTTTTCCCCATCTCTAAGGACCTGGATTCCCTTTCAGAAGGAATAGGGTTTTTTGCTGTGGTCGAGACTACTGCCTTAGGCCCCTGGGATATAGTTTCGGGATCTGCAAGTGGGGCCTTGTATAGGTGGTGATGAGTGTCTGGCACCCTGTAAAATCTATCTGGTTTGGCAGGGGCTGGAGGTAAAGAATCAGGAGCAATGCAAACATCATTAAATGCATCATCCACAACAGGCAGTACAGGAGGTATAGCTAAGGGCCTATTGTTGTGGTAAGTGCAGAAAAGTCCTAAGCCTTTTTCTTGAATCTGAGAAATCTTGTCCCTGCCATTGGAATTGTTCTCGCATGGCATGTAAGGTTTCCCCAAAGGAAATTCCTCTGGTGGAGAGGCAGCTGGAATGGATTCTTCAGCATCGGAATCTTCATAAGTAGAAAAAGGAGCCTCTGGCTGGTCTGCAATGTCTGAGTCATCCGCAGAATCATCAGAAGACACTGGCTCGGGGGGCTCTGCTCTAGGTCTCTTTTCTGGGGGCTGAGAGGCCCTGTCTGGGTGAGATTGGGATCCCCTAATTAAGGATATTAAATCTTCTGCCAGAGTAAGCATTTGTGAACTTGAAGTGGGCCTGTGTGAAGGGGGCTTAACAGGCACTGATTTAGCAGATTTGGCTGCTTTAGCCCTGGCAAAGGCCTTAATAGACATGGCTGCAGGAGGCCTAGCAGCACCACGTGCTGGGGTAGAGACATCCAAAGGGATGGTGTCTGATAAATCACTAGGAACCACAGTTGTAGGCAAAATTTCTGAGGCCGATTCAACTAGGGTAGCAGGAGCCTCAGTAGTAGTCATGGATTCGGCTGAAGATTGACCGGTTTCTCGGTTTCGCGAAACCAAGACACTCGCTTTGCTTAACCGTGGTTTCGGCGAAACCGCGGACCGCGAGTGTCGGTCTTTTCTTTGCGTTTTTAACAATTTGGGTAGTCGGAGGATCCGACGGCATAATGTACGCAAAATCTGAGCCGAAAAACTGTTCAGCAAACTCCGACCGACGCCTAAGCGTTCGTCGGTTGAAGGAAGCACAGGACGAACAGGCTGCTACGTCGTGGTCTGGGCCTAAGCAAGGCAGACAGTAAGAGTGGAAATCTTTATGAGGTATTTGTTTCCCACAAGTTAAACAGTTATTGACTTTTTCTGACATCGGCTGAGGCAAGAAAGAGTCCCCAATGGGGTACTTAGCTTTTTAGAAGTCTTCGAAGTAGTATTCGGTAGTAGTAATCTCTGGATCTGACCGACCGGCACTTGCGAACAGCTTCTGCTTCGGGCGCCACGCGGCAAGAAAGACTGAGGAAAATGGCGTCGGCTGATGCCTTTATACCCGAAGACCAGCAGAGATGACGTCGGGTGAAGTGCGACATCAGCCGAAGCCGGACCCAGACTTTGGAATCCGGCCGACCGAAGGGCTGCCTGACGACAGGACAACCCATTTGTTATGACTGCAGATGCATCCATGAAGGACATCATCCCCTACACAATACAAGCACTCCTTGTGCGAGTCAGAATTGAGCATCTTCCGATCGCACAAGGAGCATTTCTTAAATACTGATGGCTTCTCAGACATGCTGAAGAAAGGGAAATACCAATGGAAGAAAACACTAGCCAAAAAGAGACTAAACAGTCTAAGGGGAAAAAAGGAGCCAAACACAACTTACAAAAGGGAAGCTACCCTGCTGAAAACAACTACGATGACTAAGGGAAGGGAGATAACTAACACTAAGACAGTGTTAAATCTAGCTTGGAGCTGAAAAAAAGTTAAAGAAATCACCTGAGTGACAGCCAATGGATCACATCCGAAGCAGAACACGGCAAATGAGATCTGACGGTTAGAGGGCAGCAAGGAACTGTGAGAAAGGGAGGAGCTTGAGCCTTGGATCAGTCTAAGCTAAGGTTGCCGGCTCTGATCTGAGGTCTGATCCAAGACCCTACTGTGAGGAATAATGACATGAATAACATCAGATCAAAGTATTAGGGGGAGTGCCTGAAGCTGTCTTTGATTGCTGTTGTCAACACTTTTCTAACATTTCATATATTCATTGATCATACTTCTTAGGTTCTTTCTTAGCACTGTCAGCCTAAGTTCAGCTGGCGTTTTATACCCTAGTTTGTGCTTCCTAAAACGCATGCGTATACACCTTGCCCACAATGAACCTGAACTGGTAACTCTTGACTATGCTCCTGGACTATCCAAGCTCTCTCAAAATGCTGTGTTGCTTTATCTCCACCTTTCCCACATTCAGGCATCACCAGTGAAGAACACAGATTTAACACTGGGAATGAAAAATAAACACAGTGAGAGTGGTAAGCATTAGAGCAGCCTGTCACAAGAGGAGTGGTGTCTAGCTTTGAAAATTACCTTATTGACCATTTTGGGCTAATTCCTATCCTTTTCAAGTTTCTAAATTAAAAACCCATGTTTGTGCAGGTTTGCGCTTGTTTTATCTCGGCAGATCCTGTTTGGGCATCCTACAGACTACTACAGCACCAGACATGAAAAGGAGAGACATTTTTGCTGATCTAAGTACCTTTTTGGCTTTCTATGAACTATTTAAAGCTAATCGCACTTTAAAAATCCCATTTTTATTGTTGTTTTCTGTATTTCTGCTGCATTGTGCTGTCAATTCATTTTACTGTGTGTGCACTTGTTCTATCTACTTAAAACTTGAAATTTAAACTGAATTTATTACTGTAGGCATCACACTCAAGTGCAACAACCTTTTCTGTGCATTACTACTATTTTAAGTTGCTTTTTTCTGCCTAATTTAACCCCCCCCCCAAAAAAAATGCTATCTGTACTGTTCGTTTCCCACCCTTTCCTATACTAGAATAGTCCGGTTTTCCCATGCCTTCTGGTTTCGGGACTTTAGTTTGTGTTTGAGTGGTTCAGATGTTGTTGTGCTAGTGGGAGGTCTTTCTTTGCTCAGCTAAGGTTAAACTATTCATGGCACCATAAAGTGTGCTCTTCAGTTTTTCCCTTAGAACTAGCCAATTTCCTAACTGTACCACTCAAATCTGCTTTTCCGTGCTCAGCACTGGTTCAGAACTGTTGAACGCACTAAATAAGCTACAAATCACTGAAGCACTCAACCTTTCTCATTACCTAGTGGTTAACAGTTTTTTTACTTATATTCCTCAAGTTACTTCGAGGAAACAGCCAAAGTATTTACTTCCCTCACTGCCTAAGAGGAAAATGTGATTACCCAGGCATGTCCAAGGGACAGCTCCCAGTGTTCTCTCCTGCCTACCGGATGAACCTGAGCATCCTGGGGCAATGTAGCAATTGCCTCATGTACACTGACAACCCTCTCCTCCTACCACCCAACACTACAACCTGAGAGAGATGCATTTATATAGCCAAACTAGAGGCAAAGCTCTCTCAACCCAAGCCTGAACTTGTCAGTCAGGAGGAGAAGGCAAACACTTGCTCCACACCACACTCACCACATAGTCTCGTTACACCTACACCACCAAGACCCACACATAGATGCACAAAAACATTCTCAGAGGCTCTCAATAAGAATCTGCCCAAGCAACAGAGATCTCCAAAAGCAGAAACGCAAGCAACCTCCAGCCCTCATCACAACTCAAAAGACACAACACACAGACTCAGTGTGCCACTCAACCACAGCCCACAAGGCAAAACAACGTACCTAACACAATAGTCATAGGTGACTCTATAGTAAAGCATACTGATGTTCCACTCACCAGAATAGACAAGAAGATTACAGTTAGCTGCCTGTCGAGTGCCAGGATCTGCCACATAACCCACACTCAGGTCACTCCACAGCAAGTACAAATATGACTCTGTCATTGTCCATGTTGGTGTGAACGACCTGAGACTACCTTCCTGGACTACATGAAAAGAGACATGGAGGAGCTCTCCGATCTTGTAATCCAGCCCTGTGTAGCATCCTACCTTCGCCCAGAATGATATCGCAGTACAAGGACAAAATGATTGACTTCAACAATTAGCTAAGCTTCTGGTGTCACTCTAAGGGGATCCAGTATTTATCTACGTGGCACGACATGGTTGACAGACCATGATGCTTTGCCAGAGATGGCCTGCACCTGTCACCCCTCGGATTCTGGATACTGGTTAAGGCTTTTGCGGCCCCTGTAGTGCCTTTTTTTAGGCGAGGTTCAAATAATAAAACAACCACCGTAACCGAGCAAAAACCGAGGATAATGCTACTCAACACTAGAAGTCTAAACCTCAAAATGCACCCACCTCGAGGCACCCCTTAAAATGGAGACTATCGATATCTGTGCATTGACTGAAACCTGGTTCAAGGCTCCAGAGAGCACCCCTTCATTACCAGGATATAACTCATACCATACCTTTCGGCCATCTAACCAGGACTGGAACACCAAGGGCGGAGGTGTGTTCATATTCATTAAGGATAACCACATCTCCAGGCTAGTTGTCCAACATAATGCATCCGAAATTATCCAAGTGCGACTAACTCTGGGCAAAAATGCAATCCATACTGTAGCTTGCTACAGATCCCCTACCATGCCCCAGGATTCCCACTCCTCTTTTCTTGATAATACTAGAGAACATTAGGGTTCAACCAAACACCCTAAATAACGGGCGATTTCAACTACCCCACCATTAACTGGGAAAACTACTCTTGTACCAACTACTTTGCACAGCGCTTCCTAGAATTCATAAACTCCAATGCCCTGGATCAACTTAACCACACCCCTACTAGGGGCAATAATATCCTAGACCTAGTAATTACCAACATGAGTGACCAGTACTCCACACCTGAAGTCAACTCCTCATTGGTCAGATCCGACCATAAACTAATCACCATAGATATCCACATCCTGATCCCACCCCCAATAAGGAAACCACTGTAAAAATAAATCTCCAAAGCCAACTTCTTGCTTCTTAAGACAGGAGTGGACAACTTCACAACACCCATGCAGATGTACAATACAGTTACTACTGCCGAAACTTAAACAAATGCTCTCTATAAGCACCTACATGAATGCATGGATTGTGCTATCCCTAACAGAACCAAGACGCAGTCCTCCAAAAAAAGGGAGCCAATCTGGTGGTCCCCTGCTATAAACAAACTCTACAAAAGAAGAAAGAAACTGCTGCAAAAGAGAGCAAAATCCCATGAGTGGAGAAGCTCCCTGGTCAGCCTCAGCAAGAAGAGATCCCTCATAAAATCCTCCAAAGCCAGCTATAAAAACAAGATTGCCACTGACTCTAGGGACAACCACACAGCATTCTACAGCTATGTCAAGAAACTCAATGGCAACACCCAGATCTGCTATGAGTTACACCACAATGGCACAAAAATTACGGAACCAACTGATATCGCCAACATCCTGACTGTCAGGTTCAGTGCAAACTTTACCCCCTCATGCCCTAAAGGGCCCATATCCATACCAGAAGAATGCAATGCCCCTGCAATCACAAGTGAACAGGTGAAAACTGCACTCTCCAAAGTCAAGAACACAGCATCCATAGGACCGGACAACATCCCTGGCTGCAATCTACATGAACTTCAGAATGAACTAGCCCCCACCTAAGCACCATGTTCAATCATAGCTTCACGACAGGCTTTGTACCCACTGATTGGCACACAGCAACAGTTGGACCACTCCACAAAGGGGGAGCCACCACGGACCCCGGGAACTATCGTCCAATTAGCCTGACGAGCCTGGTTTACAAGGCCAAGGAACATATCATCATGAAACTCAAAAAAAGATATTGGTAACCTCCAAAATCTGGACCCCACACAATTCGGGTTTGTGAAGGGCAGATCCTGTCTCCTGAACCTGACTGACTTCTTTGAAACAGTCATCAAAGCCGTGGACGAGGGTAAGGCCGTTCACACAGCCTATCTTGACCTCGCCAAGGCTTCTGACACCATCCCCCATTCTGGAATCACAGATAAACTCACCAAATTGCGTATAGATCCATACGTCACAAGATGGGTTGTCAAGTGACAGAACCCACACTGTAAAAATTGTAAACTTCAGATCTGACTTCAAATCTGTGGCAAGTGGAGTACCACAGGGTTCAGTCTTGGGTCCTCTCCTATTTGGGACCTACTTCTCTGAAATATGGGCTAACACAGAGGGCCTCTGGCTGACGAAGTCAGCAGATGACTGCAAAGTGGGTGCCATAGTAGAGTCCCCCAACGACGTGGACATCCTACAAAAGGGCCTCACGGAGACTGATGCCTGGAGTCAGAGCCATGGCCTCAAGCGCAACGCCAAAAAGTGCACTGTCACCCCCTTTGGTAAAAAATCTGTACCCATGAACTACCACATAGGCAGGCAGAAGTCCACTTAACACTGAAGGTGTGATAAGAGACCACGGGACTCAAGTGGACAGTAGCCTCTCCTTTGATAATCACATTGCCTCAGTAGTCAGGAAATCCTTCTATGTGGCACACCATCACAAAAGGGTTCTCATCCAGGAAAAAAAAAAGAGGTCATTGTCCTCCTCTACTCTGCTCTCATCAGACCCATTATAGAGTACAATGCCCCTTTTGGAATGTACCTCACAAGACATCTGCAACAGCTGGAAAGGCCACAAAAATACCTGACAGAGGATTACAGGACTAACAGATGCCGTATGCTGACTGCCTCAAAAAACTCCAGCTCTACTCCGTAGCATATCATCTATTCAGAGGTGATCTCTGCCTAACATACAAAGCTATGTCAAACCCAGAGCCGTTGGACATGCTACACCTAAAGAAATCCCAATCCCTCGTCACCACACTTAACAGAACATGCTGGAGGGATAGATTCCTGTCCCAGAGACTTCCCAAACTCTGGAACAAGCTACCTATCTATGTCAAGCAGAGTTTCTCACTAGCACTCTTCAAGAAAAATCTTGATGAGTGGATGGGTAATAGGAAATTCACCCCGGGAATCACTTCTGTGGCCCTGTTCGACAGGGACACAGGTATAAAGCATCTTTGGGTGGCGAAAGCCAGGGAACCTTGCTGGCTAGGCTTAGCCCTTGGGCCGATAGCCTAGTACCTACCTACAAACCTATGAGCAAAAACATTGAACAAGACGGGATATTATGACAACCCCTGTGGATCTCAATTTTACTTAATTTTTTCCAGATATCTGTCCCTTACACCATCCTCTTGCCTTCTACAATTCAGTCACTCACCCCAACTTCTTTAGTTTCCCCACAAGATCCCTGTACAAAATTAAGTTAAGCAGCTTGTTTAACTCCAGATAGATCAATTAAATTCCAAATTTCCAAAAAGCAACTTACACATGTTCGGTGCACTATCAGCGATTCACATGGTTTGGCAAACCCTAACTCACTTTAAAGGGGAATGAACTGCAATCTGCAGTGCAACCTGCATCACTCTCTCCTCCTCCTGGGAATTCTGAGATTACAATTTCTCTTGTATGCTCCACAAAGAGCACTGGATAGTGCACCAATTTTGTACCATGTGGAGCTCCTTTCCCTTACACCTATGAATCCAAGTACTGAAGTCATTTTTCTTCTAATAAACAGGACAACATGCAGCTTTGTTTTGAACTTTTAATAAAATAAAACAAATATGTGACTGCTACACTGTTCACATTGAGAGACTGCTGTGAAATGCTAAAGATCACCATTTGGAAATGCTTAATAAAGTATGGCAGGCACTTACCATGACAGTGCAGTCCTCTGAGCCACTGGCTATTACATAATCATTGTGTGGACACCAATCAATGTCTAATACTGGACCTGTGTGCCCACAAACTGTTGGGAAGGATTTGTCAATGCGACCAGTCTGTTAAAAAAAAAAAAAAAAAAAAGTGGAAAAAGTTACTCAAAGAAGGAACTGCAAAAATTAAGTCAGAAGTCTGACAGTATGTTCATTTTTCAAGGGTAAAAAGAGCTATATTAGCAAAGCATAATCCAAGCAGTTTCAAGCAAGGCATACTGTTATTCTTAGTCACAGCACTTGTCCTGATGGAGAAAGTACAGTTTTGTACCTACCATAAATGTAGATGTCCGATAGGTATGCATCTGCAGTCATAACATATGGGTTGTCCTGCCTCAGGCAGCCCTTCGGTCGGCCGGATTCCAAAGTCTGGGTCTGGCCTCGGCTGATGTCGCACTTCACCCGACGTCATAGCTCCTGGGGTATAAAGGCATCAGCCGACGCCATTTTCCTCAGTGTTTCTTGCCCCAGATGCCAGGTGCCCTCTAGGAAGGCTAAATTTGTATAAAAGTAGAAAATTCCAAACAGTAGAAATCAAAAAGTATATATACATATATACATACAAACAAGTACACCATAATAGATTCCCCCAGCTAGCTAAGAGAGGGGTAAGTACCTTAGGAATACCACAGAGGGGAAGGAGGGTGGGTAATCCTGACTGCAGATGCATACCTATCGGACATCTACATTTATGGTAGGTACAAAACTGTACTATGTCCTTCAAGGATGCATCTGCAGTCATAACATATGGGTAGAATACCATAGCCAAACTGGGGGAGGAGGCACTAAGATAATGATGGTGTAGTTAAGATCCCTTGTAAAACTGCAGTTGCAAAACCTGCTCGGAATCTGGAGTATAAAGGAAGATTGTAATGCTTGGCAAATGTATGCACGGAGCTCCAAGTAGCAGCTTCTAAAATGTCTTTGGTAGCCACTCCTCGTAGGAAAGCTGTAGTGGTGGCTGTAGCTCTTGTGGAGTGAGGCCTGATATTTTCAGGAGTTGTCTTTCCATGAAATGAGTAGCAGAATCGAATGCAATTTCCTATCCATTTTGAGATTGTCTGTTTTGAAATTGCTTTTCCTTGCACTCCTGTTGCATATGCTAACAGAAGCTGGTCAGTTTTTCTGCTGGCCTTAGTTCTGTCCAGATAGTAGCGCAGTTGTCTGTGTACATCCAAGGTGTGTAGTAGTTTTTCCCCCCTGTTCTGTGGGTTAGAGAAGAATGTAGGTAAATGAATAGCTTGGTTCAAGGATACCCTGGATACCACCTTTGGCATAAAAGTAGGATTGGTTCTCAGAGACACTCTATCCTGGTGAAAGATAAGGAAAGGCTGCACTGCCATTAATGCCTGCAACTCGGATACCCTTCTTGCTGAAGTGATTGCTAGCAGGAAGGCAGTTTTCCAAGATAAGAACTGTAAGTCTGCTGTTGCTGCTGGTTCAAAAGGGGGAAGTGTTAATTTTTCAAGCACAAAATTGAGATCCCATGCAGGCAGAGGTGGTTTCTTTGGAGGTTTTACATTTTTGATCCCTCTCAAAAATTGTCTGAGGAGAGGATGAGAGAAGACAGGAGGATCCATGTTGTACTCTGCTGAAATTGCCGATGCATGAATCTTAATGGAAGAATAGGACAGGCCATTGTGGAACAGTTCTGCTAAGTATTCTAGGATGTGTGCTAGGTTTGCCAGTGTGACATTTGTTCCCTTTGCTGCACTCCAAATGAGGAATCTCTTCCATTTGGCTGAATATGTTTTCCTTGTGGAGGGTCTGCGAGCCTCCAGGATAATGTCCTTAACCCTCTGAGATAAAACAGGTTGGTTTTGTTTTATGCAATTTTCCAAGCAGTTAGCTGCAGCGTTTTTAAGTTTGGATGCAGGGTCTTGTAGTTGTTCTGCGTTAGAAGTAAAGGACATAGAGGTAGAGGCCATGAGTTCATCCGAGACATGCTTCTCAGTAGCGGGTACCAATGCTGCCTTGGCCAGTCTGGAGCTATCAGAATTACCTTTGTCTGTTCCTCTCTGATCTTCAGTAGAACTTTGTACATCAATGGGAGAGGTGGAAAGGCATATACTGTCAGGGCCTTCCAGCTGAAAGAAAGGGAGTCCACCCTCCAGGCTTGTGGGTGGTATACTCTTGAGCAGAATTTCCTCAGTTGGTGGTTGAGTGGGGAGGCGAACAGGTCTATCTCTGGCATTCCCCATTTCTTTGTTATGGTTTTGAAGATGTCTGGATGCAGCATCCATTCGTGAGCATCCGTGGTAGTTCTGCTTAAGCTGTCTGCTAGTGAATTCTCTTTTCCTGGTACGAATCTGGCCTGCAGTTGGATGTTGAGATTCAGGCCTAAGTTCCACAGGTCCATTGCCATCCGGCATAGAGGGTATGAATGTGTGCCTCCCTGTCTGTTGATGTACCACATGACTGTGGTATTGTCCGTCCTTATCAGCAGGTGTCCTTGCTGGAGGAATGATTTGAATGCTTCGATTGCATGCTTCACTGCCAGCATCTCCTTTAGATTTATGTGTAGATTCAGCTGGTCTTGGGACCATAGGCCTTGGATACACTTGTCTTCCATGTGTGCCCCCCATCCTAGGTCTGAGGCATCCGTGGTGATGGTCTGCCTTGGATGTGGTTTGTGGAAAGGCAATCCTCTGTTGATCTGGCAGGCCTGAGCCCACCACAGGAATTCTTCTTTCAGGCATGGAATGATTGGTATCAGGGCTTCTAGACTGTGTCTGTGTTGAGACCATACATTCCTTAGGTACCATTGTAATTTTCTCATATGCAGCCTGGCATGTGGGATCAAGATTATGCAGGATGCCATGTAATCCAGGGCCTGCAGGACTTTCCTTGCAGTAAGCTGAGTTTGTCTTGTTAATGCCATGAAGTAGACTGGTAGTTGCTTTTGTTTTTCTTCTGTGAGAAAAGCCATCTGAGTTATTGTGTCCAGTTCTGCACCCAAAAATGTTATCCTTTGGGATGGCACTAGTCTTGACTTTTGTATGTTGACTGTGTATCCCAAGGCTTGCAGCAGTTGTATGACATAGGCCAAATCCTTTATTATTTTTGTCTTGTTGTCTGCTTGTATTAGGCAGTCGTCCAGGTATGGGTAGATTTGAATTCCCTGAAGCCTGCAATGTGCAATATACTGATGCCAGGCATTTCGTGAATACTCTGGGCGCAGTAGATAAGCCAAAGGGCAATGCTGAGAATTGATAATGCTCTGATCCTGCAAGAAATCTGAGGTGTCTTCTGCAATCTGGTCGTATAGGGACGTGCAGGTATGCCTCCTTGAGATCTAGAGTCACCAGCCAAGACTCCTTGCCCAACATGGGAAGAAGTTGCTGTAGGGTCAACATCTTGAATTTTGGAACAATGAGATATGTGTTCAGTGCGGACAAGTCGAGAATAGGCCTCCATTGATTTTCTTTTCTTGGTACAAGGAATAGTCTGGAGTAAAATCCTTGGCCTTGTTCCATAGATGGTACCTTTTCTATTGCTCTCATCCTTAGTACGCTGATGATTTGTTTTAGAGCCTCTGATTTCTGGCTTGGTGGAAGGTTTGGCATTCCTCTCTTTTTTGGTAGAGTGTGGAAGTGAAACCTGTAGCCTTTGTCTATTGTTTGCAAAGTCCATTTGTCTCCTGTAATGCAATACCTGTTTTTTGAAAATAAAGCTAGCTTTCCGCCCAAGGGTGCTTCCAGTTGTTCCCTGGTAGGCGGAATCAGAGCCAAGTCATTGTGTCTGTCCTGTGGAAGTGGTTGCAGTCGCAGCTGTGGCGGCACTTCTCTGGTTGGCAGGTTGCCACTGACGACCCCTGTAGGCACCCCTTAATTGACCTCTGCCTCTTGGGCGTCTATTTCTGCCTCTCTGTGCTCTGGAGGTGTCTGGAAAGGACCAATTCTTTGAAGGCCAATTTCTGCTGAACCTCGGAGGTTGGACCTGCAGAAAATCCTTGACTGTTTGGACAGAGTTTGCTTTTTCTTCCACTTTCTTTAGAACCTCCTGTGCAGGGGAGCCAAATAAACTTTGTTTCTCCATAGGGGCATCTAGGAGTTTAGACTTAACATGGTCTGGCAAGGATTGTTCTTTTAGCCAGGCATGCCTTAGAATCACTGCTCCAGTCATAGCTGATCTAAATGAAGCCTCCAGTGCATCATAGCCACATTTTAAGAAATGATTACTGACCTGCTGAGAGTTGTGTACCAAATCCTGAAGGGACTTACGGTCTAAAGGTTCAGGAGAGGACAACTTTTTATTCAGCTGATCTAACAAAAATTCCTGGTACTGTATCATGTGAAATTGACAGTTTAAAGCCCTGGCAGAAAGAGTAGCAGATGTATAAACCTTTTTACCCCATCTCTCTAATGCTCTGGATTCTCTTTCAGAGGGTAGGGGGTTTTTGGCAGAGGCAGCTGCAACACCTTTAGGGCCCTAAGAAATGGTTTCTGGGTCTGCAGCATGGGCCTTATACAAGTGGAAGTGAGAATCCGGGACCCTGTAGTATCTGTCAGGTTTGGCAGGGGCCGGGGGAAGAGAATCAGGGGCAGTACTGGCATCACTGCATGCATCATCAACAACTGATAGTACAGGTGGTATGGCTAAAGGCCTATGCTGTGGTAAGTGTAAAAAAGTCCTTAGCCTTTTCCTAGAATCAGAAAAATCCTGACCCTGCCATTGGAAGTGTTCCCTCATGGAGTGCAGAGTTGCCCCAAATGAAAATTCTTCTGGAGGGGAGGCAGAAGGAATGGAGTCTTCTGCATCAGAATCCTCATAAGGTGAATATGGTCCTTCCTGATGTTCAGATAAATCTGAACCATCCGAGGAATAGTCAGAGGAGAGAGGTTCAGGGGGTTCAGTCCTAGGCCTCTTTTCAGGAGGGGGTTGTGAGGCCCTGTCTGGGTGAGGTTGGGATCCCCTGATCAGAGAAATAAGGTCCTCAGCAAAGCTGAGAATCTGAGAACTTGAGGTAGGTCTGTGAGAGGGAGCTTTTGTAGGTAAGGCCTTGGAAAGTTTAGCTGCTTTAGCCCTGGAGAAGGCCTTGATAAACATAGAAGCAGGGGGTCTAGGTGCCCCACGTGCAGGAGCAGAAATGTCCAACGGAATGGTGTCGGACAAATCTTGTGTGCCTGCTTCTTCAGTAGGAATTTCTGTAGCCGACTCAGCCGGGGCCTGTGTGGCCTCGGTTGTCGGAGGCATGCTTCGGCGAAGGAGAATCGAGGTCTCGGTTTCAGCTGAAACCGAGACACTGCTTAGGACAAACCTAACCGTGGTTTCAGCCGAAACCGCGGGCCACGAGTGTCGGTCCTTTTCCTTGCGTTTTTTAGCTAAATGTGTAGTCGGAGTCTCCGACGGCATTTTATATGCAAAAGCGGAGCCAAAACTCTTCAGCAAACTCCGACCGGCGCCTAAGTGTCCGTCGGTTGAAGGAAGCACAGGCTAAACAAGCTGATACGTCGTGGTCTGGGCCTAAGCAAGGAAGGCAGTAAGAGTGGAAATCCTTATGAGGTATTTGTTTCCCACAAGTTAAACAATTATTTACTTTGTCTGACATCGGCTGAGGCAAGAAAGAGTCCCCAACGGGGTACTTAGCTTTTTTAGAAGTCTTCGGTAGTTGAAATCTCTGGATCTGACCGACCGGCACTTGCGAGCAGCTTCTGCTTCGGGCAACGCGCGGCAAGAAAGACTGAGGAAAATGGCGTCGGCTGATGCCTTTATACCCCAGGAGCTATGACGTCGGGTGAAGTGCGACATCAGCCGAGGCCAGACCCAGACTTTGGAATCCGGCCGACCGAGGGGCTGCCTGAGGCAGGACAACCCATATGTTATGACTGCAGATGCATCCTTGAAGGACATCTACACAGCCAAAGGATTCTCAAATACATAGAGTTGACACAAGAAACTTGCATGCAAAACCTTCCACAACTTGCATCCAGTATACTAATTAATGTTTTTAGAACAATTACTGAATGCAAATTATCAAATTATTAACACTACAATCAGCAAATGAAAGTGTTTTCGAATTACTTGGTTTGCAGATTGCACTGTGTTCTTCTGTGCATCACCTCTGAAAAGTCTGAAGGAAAAAAGAAGGGTCGGAGATTGGCCTAATGGTTAAGGTGTTTACCTTACAAACACAAGGTGCAGGGTTTGATTCTCACATGGGGTAACTGGCTAGGCTTAAAACAGCCTGAAAGGGAAGGTAGCCTAGTACTAACCTATGAACCTAAGTTATGTTCTTACCAAGCCGTTCCTTCTGTGTTGTCGATCTTCATTCATTCTTGACAGTTGGGTTTCAGTTCCGTCCTCAGAACTGACTCGGCCAATATAACAACTTCGTGCCAGCCAGAAACTCTCGAGCTAAGGTTACCCATAGTGCCTCTCTTCCCTTCCCTTCAGATTGAGTTTGCCCATACAAATAATAAAGCATAAGCTTTGTCTGAGCAACTGCCCTATCCAAGAACCAGGACTAGTTCCGAACCACCAGGAGTCTTTGGAGGGGGTAGGAGGGTGGGATGTCAAGAATGAATGAATATCGACAACACAGATGGAAAGTTATAGTAAGAACATAACTTCTTTATCTGATGTTGTCAATCTTCATTCATTCAGGACAGTTTGGACAGAGTCCCTAGCTACTTTATGTCCTGGGAGGCCCTATGGAAGGATATTCCTGAGCACCATTGAGCCAAAGGATGCTCTTCCCCTGGAGACCATGTCCAATTTGTAATGAGTGATAAAAGGTATGAGGGGTAGCGCAAGTAGCTGCTACGCACATTACATCCATAGAGGCTCTTGAATGAGTGGCTAGTGAAGTGGAAACTGACCTGGTGGAGTGAGCCTTGACTGACAGACTCATTTTATTTTGTTGATAAACAAAGGCAATGCAATCTCAACCATTTTGACAAATTGACTTTGGAAACTGGCTTGCCTAATTTAGGACCTGAAAAAGACAGGAACAGTTGATCCAGTTTTCAGAATGATTTAGTCCTGCCTAAATGAAAACATAATTGTCTATGCACATCCAACAAATGCAAACAATATCCTTTGTTTGAAAAGTCTTGGAAGAAAACTGGTGGGTCAATGGACGGGTTAATATTTGAATCTGAGACAACTTTGGGCAGAAAGGAGGGGTTAGTCCGAAGGGATACTCTCTTTGTGAAAAATGATGTATGGGCGCTTTACACACAAGGCCTGTAATTCTGATACTCTCCAGGCTGAGGTGGTGGCTAGCAGGCAGAAGGTCTTCCGAGACAAACATTTTATATCAGAGATGGCTGACAGCTCAAAGGGTTGACGAATCAAAGTTTGTAAGACTAACACCAAACTCCAGGGTTCAATGGCTTTTTTATGGGGTGGTCTTAAATGCATGACTCCCTTTAAGAAGGTTTTGCTGAGATAGTGAGATATTAAGATATTATGGAAATTTGAGATAGCTGCTAAATTTTTATTTATTTTATTTTTTATTTTACATTTGTTGACCGGGCTAGTCTAGCTGGATATATGTCCATTTTCAGTAGAGGCCCGGGGAGAAAAGCTCCACTAGTTGAAACAAGTATCATCATAAAAAAGGCATTAAATGTTACATTATAAACATAAGAAAATTATAACAAGTTAAACAGATAATATTAAGAGAACAAGAAAATATAGTTTTTTTTTTTTTTTTTTTTTGTGCAGTGAAAGTTAACAAGGGAAATGCACTATGACAGTAGAAGCTGAGGTCCCTGATTGGAGTAAAGTTGACAAATATTCTAAGACTTTATGAATCAGGCCTGAAAAGGGATTGAGTATTTTTCTTGAGACCAGATAACAAATCTGTTACATTTACTATGATGAAGTTTCCTGGTGGACAGTTTATGGGAAGCCAGAAATATTTTTTGTACTGGGGAAGATAGATTACTCTGCCTGGCAATTGCTGGAAGTGGAGGTACCAAGTGGTCAGCTTAGACTCATTAGGTTGGGATGGACCAGCCCCTGTGGATGAGACAGCAGTCATGGAGTTGGGTCCAGAGTCTACACGCGGTGAACAAGGTGAGGCCAAAGAAAGGGGAACCAGACTTGACAGGGAAATATGGTGCAATGAGGATTACTTTTCTTCTTAACCACTGAGCTTTCTTCAAAAACTGATATTGGGGAAAAGGATGAAAAGCATAAAGCAGTCCTGAGGCCAATCATGTATCACAGCATCCCTTGGTGACTCCCCCTGAGGGAGGATTATGGCGAAGTAGCTGCTGCATTTGTGGTTTGTGGGAGATGCAAACAGATCGCAGCAAGACTGAAACTGACGAAAAAAAATCTCAGTCACTATTATGGGATTGAGAGACCACCCGTGAGGCAGGAGCATGTTTCTGTTCAGTTTGTCCGCAATCATGTTGGAATTCCCAGGAATGTGTGTTGCTATCAGAAAGTGGTTGGAAACTATTGCTTACTACTTTTGGGGCTTTCCGACATAAGGGGTAGAATCTGGTTCCTCCCAGTTTGTTGATGTACCACACAATCGACACATTGTCTGACAGGATAGAAATTGTCCCCGATGGAAGGACAGATTGGAATCCTTGGAACGCTAGAAGCACTGCCCTCAGTTCTAGGACACTGATATGCAGATTGGCATCTAAAGGCGACCAAGTGCCTTAGACTGTTTTTCCCTGAAAATGCCACCACCCCATCATAGATGCGTCCATGGTCACTACAGCCTTGGGTTGAGAGGGTGAAAAAGAGCGATTCCATAAATTGTGTTCTGGCTTCATCCACAAATTCAGATCTTGTTTGCAACGGTTTGTTATGCGGACTGGATAAGATATGGGGTGTGTTAATAGAGACCACTGTGATGCTAGGAGCCATTGAATCAGCCTCATGTGGAATCTCACGTGGGAACTAGGGTGACTGTCACTGCCATTGACCCTAACAGTTTTAAGACTGAACGAACTGGGACCAAGTCTTGAGAGAGTATCGTTTGGAGCTGGGATCTTAACCTTTGTAATGTGTGATGAGGTAGAGCAACTAGAGAGGATCTCGTGTCAAATGCAGCTCCAATGAATTATAAGCTTTGAGTGGGTGCCAGTTTTGACATCTCCTTGTTTATTGAGATGCCTAAGATCTCTGCCAGTTCTAGAGTGTAGTGTAAGGTGTGAAGCAGTAGATGTTTGGAGGGGGCAGTAAGGAGCCAATCGTCCAAATACAGAAACACCTGGAATCGTTAGAATCTCAAGTGAGTTGTTACTATTGCCATACATTTGGTGAACACCCTGGGGACTGTGGTGAGACCAAAGTGTGGTGCCCGAAACTGGTAATGACTGGCTCCCAGCTGGAAGCAGAGATATCTTCTGGAGCATTTGTCCATTTTTATGTGCTAATACGAATTTTGAAGATGTATCAAGCACATTCCATCATCTTTTTGCAGAAATGGAAGGCTAGACTGGACCGTGACCATCCAGAATTTTATTTTGCCTGCCTGGCAAACTTGTTGAAGGTACTGAGGTCCAGGATTGGCCTCCAGTCCCTTCTTTTTTTCACACTAAAAAGAATCTGGAGTAAAAACTGGATTGCATTTGGCCTGGTGGGACTATTTGGATGAGGTTTTTCTAGCAGCTTTAGAATTTCATGAGCTGCTGCATCCCACTGACTGGGTGGAACACTGGGGATTCATCTTTTCAATCTTGGATAAAGATCGAACAGGAAATGGTGACCTCTGGTAAGTATAGTCTGCACCCACAAATTTGATGTTAGTGAATGCCAGGCTAAGTGGTGCAGAGAGAATTGCCCCCAGACTCCTTCCAGAGGTAAGCAATCGGGCTGCTCTTCAGAAGCGGTGATAGGGCTACCCACAGAAGAAATCCCTGGAGCCCTGGGATACATGGACCCCCTCTGCCATGGGAGAGGCGTCTTCCTGATGAGATTCACCTGCTGCCAGGGGAGAAAACTCGCCACATGTCACAAAAAGGCCCTTGGGACTTCCTGAACCACATCTTTTCACTTGTCCAATTCCTGGTACAGGATCGTTGAGGAGTGGAAGAATGTACGTCTACAGCAGACAGGGTCTTTTCATCCTTCTCACACATGGCTAATGTGTCTAACTTTTGGGCCAAACAGAGAAGCATCATCAACAGGAATGCTGATGTAGGAAGCTTGAAGGGGTCCACGAAGTCGCACAAATGCATCCAGGCGTGACGTCTCATAATGCCTGCACCTGCTGCTTTGGCCGACCCCTTCAGTTGTATGTGCAATCAACTGCATGGACGAGATAGAGATGGATTCTAGGGTGGCAAGTCGGGAGGCAAACTTGTCACATACGTTGTCAGACACTGCAACTGCTAAGGTTCCTAAGATTTCCGTGAGCAGGTCCCTTTGAAGACTGGTAAAATGTGCCAAATAATTCAACGACCGTATGACAAAGGTCATTGAATTATAAACCTGCTTTCCTAATCTGTAAAAAGTCCGAGACTCTCGGTTTGGAAGATGAAGAGCAGGACTCTCCTCAGCGAGTTCCTTCTTAGTGGGCGCCTTCACCACAGCACCATTGCATATACTGCCAAACCCCTGGACCAGTGGAGTTAATCTTCTTAGCGGGGTATTTGGTCAAGTCTCCGGGCTATTGGCTCAATGGTGCCAGGGGCCTTCCAAGCACACTGCACGATGAGCCTGACTAACTCATCTGCAGGTGGGGTCACCCAGGAAGTAGGCAGTTGGGCACAGAAAGCCTTCAAAAAGACAGATTCCTCAGAGGAAGGGTTGGTGGGCTTCCAGTCACGCCCCTGTTTTAAGCTCTCTAGTATGTCTCCAAAGAAGACATCTTCAGAGGGCAACCGTGGGGACCATTCCACTTCACCTTAATCCTATCTTCAGTAAGAGATTCTTCTGCTGAATCAACATGCTTCTTCTTGCATAACCTCTTATTGGGTGGCTCATCGGGGGGGGGGGGGGTCTGAAGAGGACTCCAAAGAGAGGTATTTGCTGCTCCCATGCTCGGTGCCCCCAGTGTAGTAGACTGTGACAGCAGCGAGCCAGACGACACCTGTAGATGACATTCCAGCGCCAAGGG